>NC_083767.1:15451693-15758359 GCF_963514075.1 Conger conger
AGCAGCAGAAACAGGCTGACATAGAGTTCTAGGACAAAAGCATGTACTACAAAACATGATGTGATGGCACGGTACATTAACAATGTCACAGACATGACATATACGTGTTGAGAACATTGTTATATGACATATGCTCACAGTAGACATTTGACATTCCTTAGCAGGGTATGGAATAAAGCTAATTAATTGCTACATGACCATGAAATAAAGCACAAAATACCCAGACAATGGCGGAAACTGTAATTACAGCGGGCGGAAATGTTTGATTGGGAGAACTCCAGGTTAATAAGCAATTGTAGAGAAATATTTGGAAAAAGTGGCACTGATAAAGAAACCAAACATAACTAACCTCAAGTTTAAGTAGCCAGAGCAGTGGATGGATGTAAATATTTGGACAAATCTCAGATTAATCTGATATAGCACATGAGATCAAACAGGAAGCTCTCAAATGAGTTACTGAATAAAGCACAGCACATATTGCATTATAAAACCAGGACAAAACCCTCCAATTGTACATAAATAGGTACATTACAGTACATTCACAATGAAGTAACAAACTTTAGCTGTTTGTGCTGAATTCATTTTGCTTAAATACATTGTGAAGCACTGTAATTATATCAAAGATGAATGTTGCACAGGATTAATATAACAAACTTCCTTTTTAGACAGCAAATATTTTTGTGACTAAAGATATGTTTTCATGTTGGTGACACTAACATAGAAACTCTGCTTTAACAATACCTTACTGGTGGGAATCAGGTACCCATAGGATGCAAGCACTGGTCACCACAATGTGCATATTTGTTTCAAACCAGTCTCAGGTGACAACTTGCTCACAATGGAATTCTCCTTTGCGAGAATGAAGAAGCCGCGAGCATCTGTGCTCGAAGGGAAAACAAACAAGAAAGAAGCCACAGCACACCTTTCTGGCACTTTCCCTGAAAACGGTCAGTGTGAGTAAACTGCGCTAACACCTACCCACCGAACATAGGACTGTAAAGGAGAATATGCAGCAAAAACACGGTACCCCTCCAAGAGGGCAGGAAAAGAGAGAAACCTTGTGCATTTTAAGGTCCTCACACGGTGTGTACGCGGTCACAGAAGAAATACTCGACCGGGTATAACCGCAACGCCAGTCGCACATTTCTTGTCCTGCGCTTGCTCTTTGCTGCAAGAGATGGGCTCACAGCGACAAAGGGCAATATCCGTGTTTATAAACCAATGAATGAAAGGAAAAGGTAAGAATTAACGGACACGGAATTTCAGGAGGTGAGCGCATACGCACCGTGGGCGTCGGAGCAGACCGAAAATGCACAAAGTCAAAACGTACGATAGACCAACCTTGGCGAAATATCGCATCCTTGCTGCATAAAGGCACCCAGGGAAAACCAGAGACTATTAAATATCCCAAACTCATTTGTCGACTCGTTCGTTTGTATCTGTCCGTCTTCGTACTCCTCCGTGTGCCACTCGTACGGGCTGAACCGACTGACTAGGAATAGAACCACACTGACCCCGATGTAGGCAAACACGATGCACATCCAGATCTCATATGCCAGGGGATCCAGGAAGGAGAACACCCCCGGTTTAGATTTCTGGGGCTTTTTAATCATGATGGAAATCCCCAGACTCATGAACGGTTTCGAGAAGTCAATCACCTCTTCTCGTACCAGCGTAATAGTTAATGGAGCGACTGCTATATCTGCTTTCTGCAAAAAACAAAAAAACAAAACAAAACTCTCAGAGCCTGGCCTGGTAAAATATACCTAATTATGAAACTTTGACATTCGAGTTAGCATGATACAACTAGCACTGTATCCACTGCATGCTTGCTCTAATCTGGTTTGAATCCCATAAAAAGCGTGTTTTGTACAAAACAGCAGTCCGTGGAGTGCTCATACGTATGTTTTTTTCCTTACCCCGTACACTAATTCTCCGACCATTCCATTCCAGATTTTTGTCTCTGCATCTCTGGCTCCATATTTCCCATCACTCACTATCTTCAGCTGGTATTTGAAGCCACAGTGCTTGGCTATCTCTGCTGCCAAATCCACACAGTATCCCTCATACCTATCATTGTCTACAAAGAGGTCAGCATTCTTCTTCAGCATTACATACGGGGCTTCCTGAAAAAACGAAAAAGAAGGTTCTAAGGTTCTATGTCATAAGAGCACATGAATGACTGTAAAACTATAATGCTCATTACAAGAACATGCCAGTAAAAAGCCAATATTACCAATATTGTTGTCACAATCACAGTCTTATTTTCCATCCCCAGTGATTCATTTGGAAAAATGTCTGCCTTTGTTACTGCCATTTTGTCAACTTCATTCCAATATCCAATCTGCAGGAAGAAATGGGGAAAACATTGCAAAGCCTGACTCAGAGATATTTAAGTACCACCTTATCACTGTTACTAATTACATTTAATGCAGTCTGTAATCCATAACAGTTGGACTGTGGAAGAAAATGTTGTTGCACCTGAGCAGAAATCATTGACTATGAAAGGGCTATGTTTGACTAGTTCACTCCCAGTTTTGCCCTGAGCAAGTTCCAGGGAGCAATCATGCAATCGCTTTATAAATAGACAGAAAAAAATTATGAATCAGAAGTATGAAATTGGTCTTTGTTCCAATGTCGAGACCGTGTAATTATAAGGTTCTAACTGACATTTTTGTCTTCGTGTCATAATATGTTGTTTATAGGGCGATTTGATAGGATTTTGATATTGTACATGCAGAGTACTTTTATGGTGTCTGTCATTTGATCTATGAAGAACTGCCCTGCATTTCAGTTTAGCTGTGTTAGGATGTGAAAGCTTTGAAGCTCAATGGCCTAGAACTACCCAGAACACAGAAGAGAACCTTATAAATCCAAGGACACACCATGTGTTGACCATAAGACTCATAGAAAGGGACATTGTTACCTTGACAGGGCCACTGTTTTTCAGCTCCATGACATTGACAGTGTAGTTGACCCTTTTGCCATGTTGATCAAACTGGATGTTCCCTGTTAGACCTTCTACCCGGACCTGAAAGGGCACAAAAACAGCAAAACTGTGCGTGACCAGCTGTCAGATTTCCCACGAGGCCGTGCTCCTGAGCCACTTTCTAGCCACAGGCTGTGAAAAGTCCCTGGGGGAGACAGACCCATGTTTCCATTGCGTATCACCTGCTTTAGCGCTCGCTCGATCTCCACTCCCTGCGCCCAGGGCACCGCTGGGTTGGCCAGGCAGTCACCGTTGTTGCCCCTCCGGGTGATGTCGATCTTCTGCTTGTGCAGGTAGCGGAACGCCTCGGTCATCACCTGCACGGCGTCGTAGGTCAGCGCGGAAGTGTACTGAACGGAGAGAGGAGGACAGGGCCACCATTAATGCTCAGTGCTGAACAGGGCCACCATTAATGCTCAGGGCTGAACAGGGCCACCATTAATGCTCAGGGCCGAACAGGGCCACCATTAATGCTCAGGGCTGAACAGGGCCACCATTAATGCTCAGGGCTGAACACGGTGACCATTAATTCTCAGGGGTGAACAGGGCCACCATTAATGCTCAGGGGCGAACGCTCTCAAGGGTCATTGTCAACATTGCGCTTTTTCGCCAGTAGCTCCAGAGGTGTCTCACCCTGATTTTACTGTCAGCCCCCGGGTACTCCTTCTCCTCTAAGGCCTCCCACCGTTGGTCGAACTTGGACACCAGGGGATCGTCGAAATCTACGATCTGAAATCCGGACACGTTTGCTCCCCCATACTGAATTTTTGATAAATCCCCATCCACAAAGCCCTGGGAAAGAAAAAATACAATTTTGCTGTATGAAATTGTGTCATAGCTGTTTAAAAATATGGTGTAACCACTCAGATACAAAGACATTATAAATGCAAGTCATTCAGAACCATAAAATGTATGTAACTCAAAAAGTGAGAAAAAAGCATTTGATTTATTTTCATTATTGATATGGATCATAACTTTATAAAGCCTTGCTTTTAAGTATGGTTTAAATGTCTGTTTAAATGCGATATCCAATTAATCTGTAAGTGATCGAAGGCAAACCTGAACTTTTAAACATGAGACCTTTCTCCAAATTTTAAAGCAAGATTTTATGATTTTTATTTTTTACTTTTTATAAATTATAAAAAAGGAAAAGGGCCCTGTGCACAAGTTTCAAAATTTGGATTATTATAAGGATGATTACTAAGGCCCATATCCAGGAGATTTACTCATTAGGGCTTCATTGAGTCAGGTGAGTATAATTCTAGGGCTGAACTTTTTATTCTGAAGTAACTCCATTAAGTAGCTGTTCTGTCTAGTGTTGACAACCATGGCTTCCTCTAAACAGTTGTCCAAGGATTTCAGAATGAAGATGGTTCATTTCCACCAAGAAAGAAAATAAAAAATCTCTCAATGTTTAAAACTACAGTACCTAATTCCACTGTCAGAAACATTATTAGAAAATGGAAGATAAATGAAACAGTTGAAGTCAAGGCAAGGTCTGGAAGACCAAGAAAGATTTCCGATAGAATGGCCCAAGACCTGGTGAGAAATGCTCACAAGAACCCACACATCTCTGTACCCACACAGTAGCAAACACAGGTCTAGCTGTTCACAGTACAACAATACAAACAAAACAGAACAAAGACATACATGGCAGTGTTGCCAGAAAGAATGAGCTCAACACAAAATTAAGCGTCTGAAGTATGCAAAAGAAAACATTGAGGAGCCTGAAGCCATTGAGAAGCCTGAATATGCTTTGGACTGACAGAACCAAAATGAAACTTTTTGGCCACCACCAAAGAAGGTTTGTTTGGAGAAAAAAGGGTGAAGCCTTTATAGAGAAGAATTGTTTTTTGAAAAGCTTGTTTCTGTTTCTGGTTGCTCTTTTCTTTTTAGCGATAATGTGAAGCTTGCTAAGGCGCGACTTTGTGCTCCAGTATTTTTGGTTTCCTACCTAATTCAAACTGACCATTCAAACTGTTCAGTTTGTAACTCTGATATTCTATTATTATTGTTTACTATTGTATTTCATAATGCTACATTCTTATTAAATTACAAACATTGTTAGGATATATTGAAAGCTAACAGGTATCCAAATAATGAATCTGTATAACAGCAGATCATTAATACAGCAGTTTGGAGACAGTGAAAACATACCAGGTTTGCAATGATGTAGTGATATCCTTTCACATGTCTGCCAATTGTGATGACCTGAAAATAAAATAATAAAATGTTAATTCACGCAAGACATTTACAGGCAATAAGCATATTATGTAATCATCTTTTATCAAAATACTGCCCAGGTCAACACCTAACTACCTCAAAGACACAGGGATGGCAGGTTCAGCTGTTTTTCACACCAAATATCAGAAGAAATGTGGGGAAGAAATGTTCTATATGTGACTTTGGCTGTGGCATGCTTGTTGGTGCCAGGCAGGGTGGTTTGAGTATCTCAGAAAATGCTGACCTCCTGGGATTCTCACACACAACAGTCTCTAGATTTTGCAGAGAATGGTGCGAAAAACAAAAAACATCCAGTGAGCAGCAGTGGTACGCAGAAGTGCATCTCTGAAGACACAACACGTCAAATCTGGATAGTCCACAGCTGCAGAAGACCAATAAATCTAAAAAATAAGTCTAATAAATACCTAATAAAGTGTTCACTGAGTGTATATGGGAGATCATTATTATTATATACAGTACTGCATTATTATATACTTCTGCAAATAAACTAAATTCTTGTTCGAAATGGCTAGAACTGTGCCAATAAAGGAAGAATGAAGTCATCAATGCATGTCACCCATAATAAGCACACTGGAATCTATCACTTTGTCACCCAGTGACAGGTACAAGTGGACATCACACTGACTCCAAATGAATGATGCCATCTCTACAGGCATCCAGTGAATGTGACTTATGAAAGGATAGTGAATCAGTAATAGGTCACACTGATGGGATGCTTCACTGGGCATGTAGCGGTAATGTATCAACAAGCCAGTGAACAGAATTTGAATGATAAAGGCATCTATGAAGCCTGCAGTCTGGAAGCAAAAAACTAAAGCAATTTCAGCAAATGTTGGAACTGGTTTGAGATATACAAGTGTTGGTTTCTGTTGGTTACTTTCTGACAGATCATAAAACATTTAAATTAATATCTGAGTACAGTGAATCTGTATTTCACATTACATAAATATGTATTCATGAACTTAAATATCAAATACACAACACATTAAACAATGCTAATTGTAATGGGGAAGGACAGGTCTATTTGTCAGCAGTGAAAAATTAAAGACATACAATTCAGATCACACATACACATACACACACAGAACCACTCTAGGGGATGGGGCTGGGTTGAGCAGACTCTCAGGAGATAATAATATAGCAGGCATGCTCTATGACAGCAGAACATATCCAGGAGACTGTACTGTACAATACATGCACTGTATGTGGGAGTGTGGGAGGCTTCAACTGTCTCCCAGAACTTATGCGAGACTCGCTTTCTGCTTCATTTCATATAAATAGCCAGATTCACAAGTATTTTTACAGCAGAAAAATACCAGTTTTCTGTATAATAAAACTACGTTTAAGGTACAGAATGGACAATAATCCTACGATCGAAAAGATATAGAGACAGGTTTATTACATTTTTCATGAATTCTTCCAGGATTAAACAGAGTAATGTTCTTTAAGGAAATATGTACCTTTAGATTATGTTGAAAAAGAAGAAAATGTATATAATATAAAGAGAATATTTATAATGGGTGCAAACACAATATTGATCCAACAGGCGCACAGTATGGAGGCCAAACTGTGTTCCATCACTGAAACTGCACTCATAACCGATGTGCATAACCTATAACCTCATTTCATGAGCACCGTTTGAGGGAGAAATATTGGTGCCTTGTAAAATCAATTATAATAAAGCACTTTTGCAAAATTAATGAAGGCCATTTCCTTTTCCACTTTTCTTACAGACACTGTGTCCTTTTGAGCAAATTCTACTCCTCCATTTTCCTGTTCTAAATATTCCATCAAAAGCATAAACTGGCAATGTTATAAATAAATGGCTCATTGGCATTTTTTGTGTGTAAGCTTTAAACCATAGGCATTTGTTCTGTTCCTTTTGGCTGGCACTTCCAAAACCTGGAGTGATTCTGTGGTTCATATTACTGCACCATGGATTTGTGTCTTGTGCTCCACACGGCCCATGCTTAATCTTAATATATTTGTATTTTGCTGCAATTTTGTATTTTGCTGTGTCTGAAGCTTCACTCCGCCCCCAAATATGCCCCAGGTCTGATATCAAATAATGCTGACATTCTGTTTGATACTAACACAAGAAGTAACATAGTCTCACACTGTCTGCTCATGTGGACATTCAATTTCCTGTTTGTGTTTCATCCATCAAAGTATCAAAATAACACTTATCAACACTCACTGGATTATATTTCTCTGACTGTGCCAATGGTAAGGCATTTATGACTGACCTGCTCCATGATGTCTTTCACTTTCTCCTGCTCGCAGTCTAAAATAACCCTCCTCTCTTTCTTATTCTCCAGGTCTTGAAAGAGGGAGCGATATGCTTCATCCTTCTTTTCATCTTTCAGGTTTCCAACGTTGATGGCGGTCACCTGCCACTTCCTCTCTGCAGCCGTATCCAGGACAACCTGAAGAGTGGACAAACCTGGGCAGAAAGAAGGTTCTAGTTACTTTGAGGTTTGGAAAGTATGTGTCAACTTCTCTCTTCCGATGATAGTGAAGACAACTTGAACACAAAAGGAACTATTACATTGGAGTGCACCTTGGCACAATACACACTGTCCAGAGTTTGAGACGACCAACAGACATATTATTCTTTAGTTTCACACCTTTTTGGATGTGGAGTTATCATTTGCACTCAACCAGAATATAACAGTAAATGCAAAACCTGATTTCCAATTAGTTTAAATGGCCATTTTGTCCAAATGTATAGGAATTTTCTAGCATTCCCGTTTAAAGGGCTCAAACCAGATATTCTGTAATCCAGCTGAATGGACATCGGAACTGCAATTGTGCATTTAAAACACAATCAATTAAAAAATGTTTAACCGATTTAACGGTGACGTATCATTAATTAATTGATCAAGAAGCCGTATTTAATAATAATAATAATAATAATAATAATAATAATAATAATAATAATAATAATAATAATAATAATAACCCTCATATAGCACATTTCACACACTGAAAGCACTTTACAGTGATGAGGGGAAAACTTGCCTCAACTACCACCAATGTGTAACACCCACCTGGGTGATGGAATGGCGGCCATTTTGCAACAGAAAACTCACCACATCAACTGAGGTGGAGAGGGAGAGGACATTTTATTTTTATCCAATGAAATCAGGGGATGATTAGATGGTAGATTGAGAAGAACAGGTTGGGAATTTAGCCAGGACACCGGGGAACCCAGCCACCTATGGGCCCATCAACACCATTTCCAGCAGCAACTTAGTTTCCCCAGAAGGTCTCTCATCCAAGTATTAACCAAGCCAATGCTTCAGCCATTCACCAGGAGCAGGATGTATGATGGTATGGCTGCTGGTATTATTTACATGATTTACAAACAACACTAATATTCTAAGTGACTAGCCATTACATACAACTACAATCTATAATAGTCCAGGTCTGTGTAACACTAGCACTGCCTCTAATATTCCTTGAACTAGACATGCACAAAAAATATCTGGGTGTTAAAGACATGCTAGATAATAGATAATAGACATTTGTACTGCTTTTAAGTGAAATGATCAATGTTCTCTCACTGTTTATTTTATAAAATTCTTGGACAAAGCTTTTTATAATCAGATATAGAGGCTATAGCAAATTTAGCTGGAAGATTTTTGAAGATGACACATAAGCTATCATTAAATAAAAGTGACAAATTCCTCTTTTTCCAGAGAGAGAAGAGGAAAGGTTTCTCCATCAATTGTGATGTTGCCTATGGCTCATATTTAATGTTTACCCACCAAGCACAGAGACCTGCTGCAGCATTTTTCTGCAAGGGCAGATCAATTGTAAGAGCTTAATTTGGTCTTCCCCAAGCTTTGAGCTACAGTATATGTCAAGAACTAAATATGCTTAGCTGGAAGCTTTTTGCTCTTTGAGGAATCTCTTACAGTGCATGCTTAGTGTATGCCTGCTAAATTACTAAATGTAAATGTAATACCACATTGCAATATTGTGTAGTGACGTAGTCATAAAAGTGGTCTTCAAACAATAAATACTGTAAGAGACTTAAGCTGAGATTCTAATTAATACCACACTTAGTTATATGCACTTAGTGTTAACAAGTGATATTGGAAGTATATACTACCTTGCAAAGATGAAGAATTGTAAAAGCAAACACATGCATGTACTGATTGCTACAGGTACCCTGGATCTGTTGGTCATTTGTTTTTGGACCATGCCTATCCTGTTGCTATTGTGTACAATTGGAAGAAGCTTGGTTGTGTGTCACTTTCTCTGATAAGTATACATTGCTGATACTAAAGTGGTTTATTCCTATAAAGGTAGAGTATAAGCCAGCTACAGACATGTACACCAGCTTTTTAATGCAAATATTTCATCAGCCAATCATGCGACAGCAATTTAAAGCATAAAAGCATGCAGACGTGGTCAAGAGGTTCAGCTGTCATTCGGACCAAATGTCTGAATGGGGAAGAAATGTGGTCTACGTGACTTTGACTGTGGAATGATTGTTGGTGCCAGATAGGGTGGTTTGAGTATTTCAGAAACTGCTAATCTCCTGTGACAACAGTCTCTAGAGTTTGCAGAGAATGGTGCGAAATCCAGAAAGCAACTTCTGCAGGCAGAAATGCTCTGTTAATGAGATAGGTCAGAGGAGAAGGGCTGGTCAAAGCTGACAGGAAGGTGACAGTAATGCAAATAACCACACATTACAACAGTGGTATGCAGAATACCATGTCTGAACACACAACTCTACTCCACTCTGGCCCATTAAAATTACAGCAACCTTAAATTAAGCAGTACTAAAATAGTCTAAAATATCTAAATGAAGAGCAATGCAGACCTCATTTTCACTCTGAAGAGATTGAGTATTGAATTCATTAGCACTGGACTCACATCCAATGTGAATAGATTGGGTGCCTAATTTAGCATACACCCTGACTTTCTGTTTGCCAATTCCAAACCAGGCTTATCCATTACATTACAGTACATTTTATTTTGCAGATGCTTTTATCCAAAGCAATGTACAAAAAAAGACATATCATGGTCTTAGAACAAACAACAGAACAGGTTGGATAAGGATCTATCCAACCTTATCCAACCTTAATATGATGACTTAGAACTACTAACTGATTACATGTTATTGGTGAGTTAACAAAGTAACATTAATAACAAGAATACAGGTCAGTTTAGGAAAGCTACTGTAATAAAGCTTTAAATGTGCCTACAATGTCTAGCTATCAAATGATGTTCTGTGCTACAGTGGGCGAAATATCAGCACTAGGATGTGGGGAAACGGTGTGTTTTCCAGGTCCTGTGTCACTAATAAGCCCTGAGAAAATGGCTGTGTGGGCGAGCGACAGTCAGTCAGTCTGTCAGAGTGCTAATCTCACAGAGGGTGAAAGAGGACAGAGAGCCATCTGCAGCTACCCACAGCGCAGACGGATTTAAGTCCCCATCAGAAAGCGCTGGCCAGAAGTCACAGCCATTTTCACGGCTGTACATGGACGCTGCTTATTCCAGGATTATGCAGTACAAATTGCAGAATGCTCATTTTTTCAAGTTTTAAACAAATTGGGGATTTCTGCATCCGCATGTATTTTTCCGGACATTAATTGTTGAGTTTGTTAAAAGCGAATGGTGTTCACTTTTTTGGGGAGGTCATCATTATGGCCACATAGCAGTTTCAATAACAGTCACAAAGCATTATTTTCTAGAAACTTCTCTATATAATAAAATATACAGGCCGAAATGAGAGGAACAAGACATGGTACCATAAGTACCAAAGTGATAAGATACCATAAGATACCAAATTTCCTTAAAAAGCAGGGTTTAAAACATTGATCCCTCTTATCACATCGTAACTGTGTGCAAACTTGGAAAGACAGTTGTAAGCAGATTACTGTTGCCTCTTCAGAGGACGATATCAGCAGCTGAAGAGCAATTTAAAAATCTGCAACGGAATCAACCCTTGAAATCAACACACAATTTTGTGCTCCGGTGTGATCCCGTACAGTATAATCCAACCCTGCTGAGACACAAAGCACAGTACATAGGGGGACCTGAGTGTGTAAACAATATCTTGTACCTGGAATAAACAATGTAATATAACCTTGATTATATATCTTACGGATGTGAAATTTGTTCCTTTATAATCTCTTTTATATTTATGCACTTAGATTATCATATAATGTAAGCTGCATGATGTTCCTCCAAGCCCAAGCAAAAGAAGGCTTTGGGGGCCCCACTCATTAACAGGCTACTGTCCACTCAGCAGGAAAGTTCAGCCTAAGTGCCAGCAGCCTTTCTCCAAGGGCCCCAAAGAAGGGCTCTGATTAATTACTCTGGTATATTCACAACGGTGGTGAATCAACACCATTTTTGAGAGACATATTGTTAGATACAGTACAATCAAGGTGCACTGGACTTTATACGCCAATAATAGTGAGAGGATTTAATCGGCAAACCAGAATAGCCAGTTTTGGGGTCATGCTACGTATTCAACTCATCAAGCTGCTAGTCTAGAACCCAGGAGTAAAATTTCAAAAGCCAAGCAATTGTATTAGCTGGTGCACTCACAAACTTGTGGCCAGAAGGTAATGTTAGCTTTTGTATTGACTAGACTAAAGACTGAGAAACTGCAATATGTACAGTGGTGTTTTTGGCACCAATTTTGGTGGGGCACCAATCATCTCATCAAGCATAGCAGTAACTATTGTGAGCCTCAACCTTGCTAGTTTGACACAGTGATGAAACCTGTATACTGTAACCTAACACACTATAACTAGCTGGTCACTTGCAAAATAGGGCTATAAGAAGGTATCCTACCCTGGGGCCTAGCATTTTAAACAAATGATGATCATTGCCAATTTAGTATTTGATCAGACATGAAAGTAATCGGGGAACTGGCATAAAAATCAAGTTAGCTGGTATAATTATCTGTTTATATTGTCGGGAAATTACTTGTACTGGCGATTTAAGAATAAAATCAGTTTGTACGACACCTACTGTGTCTTGTGATAAGCCCACCCACATTGAAGGGAGACGCCTCTGGTTTATCAACTCTGATCTAGAGTGTAACCAACTTGTGCCAGATTTTCAAATTCATCCTCTTTAACAAAAAATATTTTTATCACGATAACCTTTTTCCAGAAACATCTCAGCTTTAAATAATTTCTCAGTGTGTGCTTTGCATCTTCCTACACTGTAGCACAAAAGTGAGGTGATGGAATGCGAATCCTAGTTTTAGGGAAAGGTGATACTAGTCATTAAAAAAGCTCATTTAAGCTGCTGGAGCTTCCAAAGTGCTTGTTCATCTTTGTTACGTTCATATGGTTTTTTCTCTACCGTTTTGTGTTCCATTTTGCTTTGTGTCCTGCTGCGTTTGTTTCTGTCTCCGTTGAAGGTGGAGATAATGATGTCAGTTCCTGTTGGGAATGCCCTGGAGGTAAGAAATACTGCACGCCATTGCCTGACAACCCACCCAAGGATACGCATGGTGCCAAGGATGCCACTGGCCACCTGGCATCCAGACTGAGGGATGCCTCTTACCAAGGATGGCCAGGACCCTCCTGGAGGGGCAATATTCAACAGATTCTGGGCTATAGAGGATATCGACAATACAAATCTTTTTCTGTAAGTCCATGGTCCACTGTCTCATATCCACTGTCTACTGTATGCTGATTTTGACTATATTGTCAACCCTGCCTTTGCTACTTCTGTCTATAATGTGCTTACTAGATCACCTGCATCATCTGCTGTACATGCTACTTCATCTTAATTATTGAAAACTATTTTGGAAAAGAGCACAGGTTGTAACAAGTAGGTAGTGGTTAAACCAATACCTATCTTTTAGGGAAAATTGATTGGGATTGTTGTTCGAACCATTACCATTCTGGTGTGGGTTCCATGTACTGTTCACACACCAGGCTTGAGCGTCTATACATGCCTTTAGCTTTGTTGGGATAGATATATATCCCCGCGTTGCTGTATAATGCATGTATTTTTTATACAGTATCACTGGGATTTCAACTGGGTCTGGGTCTGTGGTTATTGTTAATGTGGCTTAGTGTTATGTCCATCATACACACCTGGTCATTGTAACACAGGTGGATTTTTGGACATAAGAATCTTGAAAACGAGATATTGCATTCGACATTCGGCATTTCTGTGTCGATTGTTATGTGTACAAGAAAATAGTGAAAAAGATAAAATGTTCTGTTTAAAATAAATGGTCATATACTGTATGACCATGTTACTGGATTCCAGAAACTACAGAAGCAAAAACTATATTAAAGTAAAAAGTATTTTAATCTGGTGCCTTGTGCATTACTTGCACAATATGTTTTTAATCAAAATCATGGTTTACTCTCTACAGAATGGATTCGAACCCAGCGTCAAAACTTCAAGTTTTCCTGTTTTTGCAGGCAGATGCGACATGGCTTCCAGAGCATATGCATAACGGCTGAAACAATCGGGCCATAACCCTGCCTTTCCTACCGTGAATAGAAAATATATTCATGTTCTCTACCTTTTGAGTGCTTTCTAATCCAGTTCAACAGCTTACACAAAGGAGCAGTCACTCAAGCAGTGCATGTACAGTACCACTCAATGTAATGAAATTACAACTGCTGTCAGTATATGCACTTGGCTTATCAGGTAACTTCCTCCACCTTTGCCGCCCGACAGTGCCTCCAGCTCTGTCTACTAGTTTGAAGTGGCCTCTCTCCCAGTCACAGAAACATTTCTTTGTGGTGAATAAAATGCCAAATGGCATTTCAATTAAATCTGTTACTTTCAATTTATTTTAAATCAAAACATGCTGTGTAGACTACTGACCTGACTGTTCAATGTGTGCCGTAAAAGCTGAATTAATGTGTTGAACATTACATATTATATGTAATATGTAAATGCATTAACTGTTTATGTGAATAATGGGGAAGGCTTGTAAAGATTGAAATAAAAATTATTGAACAAGAATCTGACCATGTTTCTCAATGTTTTTTTCTAACCTGTATTCCGCTGCACTTGAGTTTATGTCTGAGAAAATACAGTATATTCACAATCTGGTATATCACAAAAGCATTTAATTAAATAATAACAAACAAAGGGTAAGTTAAAGGGCATACTACAGAAAAAAAGCGTATAGCAGGGTAATTTATACTTTTTGGAGATCTCGGAGAAGGCAAACCACTAATGATTGCAACACAGTTTCTTAGGCTAAAGTTGCTTGGGGAGTGTGCATAATGTCTGTCAGAGCCATACGCAACAGTACTCAGGTGAATTCAGAATGTGTCTGAATACATTTTTGGTTACATAAAAAAACACAAATCAGAACAATCAAGAGTGAAAAACTGGAAGCACAGACAGCAATATACTATATTCTTTATATCTTCACCCTAGTCCAGTACATTCAGTCCAAGTATCATATTTCCTCCTGCAGAACACTGTAATAACTGAATTTATATGAATATTTCCATTCCGGCAAAGCTTCTGTCATTAATCAAGTGAACGCTACAGACGCAAGTTGACGCCACAATAAATCATATTTTAAGGTTTTTATTTTGACATTATGGGGTATGCAACTTGGATATCAATATTACCAATGGGTATTTAAAAATCGCAGGATGCATAGTTTATGATTACAGATATCAATTTCAAGTTCAGAGCACTATGACTTCAAGCTAACTATTTTGTACCCTGTTAAAAGTTATAAATCACAATTTAACCCATGCATGCAACCAGCTGGCATTAGCATACAGTATATAGAAACATCACCTTTCACAGCGGCGTGTTAACCATGTATCATAAGACATATTCATGGTTCTGCCGTGTTTCAAACTGCTCCAGCATCACATAAAATTACTTTGGTTAAGTCATACTCAGAAATGCCATGGCCTCAAGCTAATTTCACAAGAAACATGCACTTCATGATGGAAGGTATGGAAAGAACAGAAGCAATCGATGCACTTACCTCTGTCACTGTCATACAGATAGGCAAACTTGTCCCACTTGTAATACTCAATCAAACTAAGGAGGGGTCCTTTGATGTCTGGTCTCATCTGTAAGATGAACTGATGGGCTCCATCCACAGGAAAGCTTGGTGTTATAAAAGATACGTGAAGAGTTCCACAAAAAGATGTTATCGTATTGACAGATTTCTTATCGTAAAATCCAAAAATAGCATAGACTCCTCTTGAAAACTGGGAACAGACTGTAAAAAGAGAAGAAATATCTGTATCAGTAAGCCTTCTTCTGACAGATGGTATGGTTAATTTGCATTTAGTATAAATTCAAAGTCACAAATACATAGATGAATTCATACTGAAGAAATGAAAAAAATTGCAATAACCTCTCTCACCCATGACATATTTAATAATTAAAGTTGCACACATAGGTTCAGAAACATACTGGATGTTGCATCACCTGAAATGTTGAAATGTTGGTTTTATTTATTTATTTTATATAACAAGGTAGACATAATGTCTCTTTTAATCCTGTCTGTTATTCATTGAAATATACATTTGCGATGTTAATAATATAATGTGACATGACATCGAATTAATTCATAAATTAATTCATTGGGCATTTTTGTGCATGTTCAGCAAGTGTACTTTCTCATTCCATTGATATTGTACTATTATTTAATTTCGGGATTAATTTAAGTGTGAGTATTGGATGTCTGGACTTAAATGGAGAGGGTGAGTAATGAGATTTTCACCTGATTGATGTTTTTTTAATTGGTTAAACTTACTCAAATGAGTAAACCTATTTAGATACATTACATTTGAAGATTCATTTTACATGCCTAATTAGAAATCTGCTATTGTATTTAGTTTAAGTATTTTAAACGTGCTGTTTCCTCATCCCTTTTCAGCCGGTGTTACTGTACATAAAAACTGAAAAACTGAACTAAGATCTGTATGAAGCAATCACGCAACAGCATTATCAGAAACACATATTTGGTATTCACATACAGTACACATATTTTACTGTAACCACATTATGGATAGCAGTAGATCATAAATGTCAAACAATGTGCTGTGCTGCCCAACAACTTGCAGGAGGTGCTGGAGTCCCCATAAGACATTTGCAGTCGCTAAGAATCATTACAATCATAAACTGCTTAGACAATTGAATAACAGATACTACATTCATTCATTCATTCATTCATTATCTTAACCTGCTTATCCTGAACAGGGTCGCAGGGCGGCTGGAGCCTATCCCAGCATACATTGGGCGAAAGGCAGGAATACACCCTGGACAGGTCGCCAGTCCATCCAGGGCACACACACCATTCACTCACACACACACTCCTACCTACAGGCAATTTAGACTCTCCAATCAGCCTAACCTGCATGTCTTTGGACTGTGGGAGGAAACCGGAGTACCAGGAGGAAAACCCACACAGACACGGGGAGAACATCCAAATTCTGCACAGAGAGGCCCCGGCCGACGGGGATTTGAACCCAGGACCACCTCGCTGTGAGGCGGCAGTGCTACCCACTGCACCATCCGCGCCGCCACAGCTACTACAACCTGGATGAAATCAACATTTGTCCTGACTATTTGCATTTTTTTTACAAAAAGCTTAGGGAGTTGAAGTAGCAGAAATCACAAATGTTAAAGGAATACACCAACATTTTGGGAAATATAGCTTTTTCCGACTTACCCAGACTGTTCGATTTCATTTCATTTTTTGTGCATTCATTGGCTCGGTTTCCATGTTAGCATAACATGTTAGCTTAGCATAAAGACTTGAAGCCTATAGGAGTCAGTAGCCTACCTCCTTCAAACTGAAGAAATACACCTTACAGAAACTTCAAAACCATCTCATTTACATGAAGTATCATGTGTATTTGAAATGCACGTGCATTTTTTCGGATGAAGTTAGGTTCGAACTATAACCACAGAACACACATCTATCCTTCTTGAACATCTAGCTCTACCTACAGAAGGTGCATGGATCACTGCACTCAACCAGCGGAAGACTGAAGGATACATATGAGTTGAACCTATATTTCCTAAAATGTTGATGTATTCCTTTAAATAAAGGGAAAAAAGTAGAAACTTGCATTTAATTACGAATTTAATTCAAGGACTCATGTTGAATTAACCCAGGCCTATTGGACCATTTACTGTCGTTCTGTATGTTGGGTCCATGTCATCTAATTTTGCACCTACCTGCTTGCCATATACCAGGAGACCCATTTTCAAGTCCTGGCTATGAATTAATTATGAAGCTGGAACCATGTGTTAAACATTTCTCTCATGCTAGATTTGTGGTTATTTCTTTATAATTGATTAAGCCTGACTCCTCATAACTGTCCTTGCTGGGAACATAAGTCAGAGCAACCAGGAACTGCAATTCCTCACCGTATTACACCTACGCTCTCTCAATATTCCTTCAATACATCCAATTAAAAATAAAGATGAGAAATCTCACCTAGCAAGATTTTATCTGAGGTTAAAGTCTTTTGAATTGTATTCTTACAGTTCATACACCTGTATTAATTGCAATGGAAGATGGAAGATTTTAGTTGGCGCTTAAATAAACTGCACAAGCAGGTTTCCCAATAACAAGAGAAAAAGCAAGATGATGTATCAATATTTTGTTGCTTCATGTACAATTCTCAAACACTATCATCAGAACCCTCTTTAGAACCTACCGGTATTTACAAATCAGGTCTAAAAAAGGGTATTCAAATGACAAATTATCAATAATGAATGATTGTTTAAAAGCAGATATGTAAAAAAAACAAATATAACTCTTGCTCATATGACAATTAAGAAACATTTAATTATACACTCATTGAGCACTTACTTAGGATATACCTGTACACCAGGTTGTTAATGCAAATATTTAATCAACCAATCGTGTGGCAGCAACTAAATGCATAAAAGCATGCAGACAGGTTCAGCTATTTTTCAGACCAAATTTCAGAATGGGGATGAAATTTGATCTAAGTGACCGTGACCATTAAATGATTGTTAGTGCCTGACAGGGTGGTTTGAATATCAGAAACTGCTGATCTCCTGGGATTTTCACGCACAACAGAGTTCGCAGAGAATGCTGTGAAAAACAAAAAACCTGACAGGAAGGTGACAGTAACGCAAAATAACCACACATTACAACTGTGCTATGCAAAAGAACATCTCTGAACACACAACGCGTCAAACCTCTTAAGTGGATAGGCTACAGCAGTAGAAGACCAATACGTCTAAAAAATAAGTCTAATGAATACCTAATAAAGTGTTCACTAAGTGTTTGTGCAGGAATTAGTGAATTGAAAATGCAGTAGGCATATACCGTTGTGATCAGCCAATAGCAAAGTGATGTCATAGAATTGCCAGGCAAATTTAAGTTACTACTATAGGCTTTTGGGAAATGTGTCTCTGTTGAGAACTTATATAATGAAGATTGCAGACAGGAGAGATAAATCCACATGTTAGTACCATTCATGTTCAAGTTAGAGCCTACTGTAAATTTCAGCTAAATCTCCCGAGGAGATGATTATAATGATGGAGACACTCATCTTCTGAAGCGCATAAGCCTCTCTGTAAAATACAGAGGAAGCTCTATCTTGCTTTGAGGTTGATTTACATTTTTTAGTCCTACAGTCTCTTTCTGGATCAAGGAAAAAACAAATTCCAACGTTTTCCCTGTTAAGAAGTGGTTTTGAAGAGTATTCCCCACAGAACAATGAACTCAAACGCGCAGTAATAGTTACAGGAAAAGCAGACCATAGAATGCGAGTGGATATCTTTAAGGAAAGATGAAAAACTATTCTGTGGACTGGCTAGTGAATTCTTTAGACCACAACCTGATAGAATGTCAGTGGTCAAACATCAATAAAGCAGTTTACATGCAAAACAAGACATTGAATAAATTCAATTAAATGGAGTGGTCCAAATTGCTTTTGAGAAGTCTCTGAAACTAAAACATTTGGGAATCTTTGGGAAGCCATTAAATCAAAAAGTAGAAGCTCATAACAATGACTGCTGGAATTTCATACTTTTCACAGTTAAAATGGTAAAATAATAAATTGGTTATTCTGTGCAGTTGTGGGAATATTAAAATGTATAAATATCCTACCTTATACCACAACTTATTTGCTCTCCTAACATATAATTAGAGGGTTCTTACTCTCAGGCATAAAGAGCACATGGGTGTTGCACGTAAATAACTTAAAACAACATGTTCATGTAATCAGGTTTTTTGACTGTTGGGGACAGCTGATTCTACTAATTTGGCATACATGATTCTGCTCATTAGTAGCTCAGCAGGATCTTTAGCTGATGAATGAGGTGTGCTTTGCAGAGGTTGGAGTGAAAACCAACATGACAGTAGATCTGGAGGAACAGGGTTGGTGACCCCTGCACTAGAGTGTACGTTGTGCTTGGTTTACCTAAAAACTACATAGTATCCAGCACTGTATGAATCCTTGTCTTGAAAACCCCCAGAACCTGGCTTGATACTATACTCAAGGACATACTCAAATTACCCAAGGGCACTTTATATAATATTAAAAAAGATATTAATAAATTTAACTCATGTAAGGAGACGTGACTTCCTGCTCAAGCCCCACCACCCAGAGAGGAGGGGCGGGGTAGGTCAGAATATGACCTATAATAGGCCAGGATCGAGCAGGATTGGCAAGAATTGGGCAGGGTAGGCAAGGATCTGGAAGGATAGGCAAGGATTGGGCAGAGTAGGCCAGGATTGGGCAGGTTAGGCCAGAATCAGGCAGGATATGGAGATGATTAAACGCATGAAAATCACAATATATCACCGCAAAAAACTGCATCAGTCTATTCACTAATAGTATGTGTCGGTCAACATAGTAAGTACATGTTTCAGTTAAGAATATTGAAGAGGCATTACTCATTATTGATATACTTTCATTTCACTGATTTGCTGATGTCTACAATGTTCTAAATTGGACAATCAATTGTTCATCAACATAACACCAGACAACATTGGGCTATTACCCTTGGCACTATCTGTAATTTATTTTATATGCTGACTGCTATGAATGACAAACAACCCAAAGACCTCCAAACGCATTCCTGATCATCAATCTAGCAATTGGCTGTGAAGAATTTAATGTTATGCCCTTGAGTATGTGGCATGAACCTGGCATGAATCACCCAACATCAGATGAGAGACTTGTGCTTTCCTTAATTCCTGGAGGAAATTGTGAAGGGGGGTGTCTTACAAACACAAATTGGCAGTCCAAATTGGTAGAAAGGGAACAAAACACATTGAACTAAAAGTGGCTCAAAAATATGTAGTACGGTCACAATTTAGTGAAGCAGTGGTAGCCACCCAAAAGTAGCAGATTCAATCTCAGGTCTTGATTGCTTAGGCTGATTGAATGATTGCCCAGAGTACGTACTGGTCCAAGTGTCAATCAGTCTGGATTTAATGTGACTGTAAAGCAATCAGAGCCATATTTCTGTTGGTCTTTAAGTTTCATTTACAAGGGTAACCCAAAGGCTGAATTAGAAATAGTTTCTCTGAGCCTACTTTCACGCACAAGAGATTTCTGATGATAAATACTTTTGGAAATAACCTGAAAATACAGTGTAAACTTGCATTTGCTTTTCTGTTGCTGAGAGGAATTGTGTCATTTCCTGAAAAACATATATCTACAATATTATAACCTCTTATAATCTCTCTCTCTCTCTCTCTCTCTCTCTCTCTCTCTCTCTCTCTGTCTCTCTGTCTCTCTCTCTCTCTGCTGTCCTTGGCAAGACATCTTTCTTTGCACATATTTGGAAATTACTGAAAATATGAACAAATCTTTTCTTTTGGGAAAAAAAGAAAACAAAAAATCTCCCTCACCATCAGAAATAATCATCTTTAATGATGCAAGGAAAGAGTGGAGTAATGCTCCAGAAATCCTTATATGCAAATCATGCCTCTGGGTAATTAATGTTATTGACACTAATGATGAAATGATAATCAGAAATGAATGCTTCACAGTTAACTACAGACTGCACCAAAATATTTGGCTTCACACAATTATTAAATGTCAGTTCTCTGTGTAGTTGAATATGTTGAGGAAACTTAAGCAACCAATGACTGAACAGACAATTCCAAAGACACTGTCATAATGTCAGGCATTGTTAATTCCTAATGAATTCCTTAATACAAGAATAATGTTATGTGATGTGTCCTTTCTTGCTTAGTCTTCTATTTAGACATATTTTGAGTAAAAATGAACAATTAATCAATAATTGTTCATTTGACTGTCATCATTGGGAAGGACCCTTGCCCGACCCCATGCTCACACACACACACACACACACACGTGCACACACACATTCAAACACACAAACACGCACATATTTTTATAGAGGAAACAGTGTCAGCCCCTATTAGAAATGTAATACTGAAATTGGAAAGCAATTAAAGTAAGCCGTGTGACTAATGGATTCTTCTTGGCAGCATACGGCCATGTCATGGCCCCACAGGCTTCTGTTTCACATGTTAACTGTGAGGAATAGCAGGTCCTTACAGAGGCCCTGCATATGAGTCACTTTTCCTGCTGTTCATCTGAAAACTAAACCAACGATTTCAGGAGGCCCCGGACTCCATACACACTGCTGAACGCCCCGTTTTCCAGAACAGCCAGCCACTTTGTGGACAGTAGGCTGGCTAGTTGTCCGCTTTCAAGATCGCCATCAATATTTATGCAGATTTAAAATTCTCTTTTGCATTCTCAAAACAGTATTTTTCATAAACAACCAACCTACTGAAGGGAATATTGTTAATGGCTATGAAACTGGACCTTTATGGCTAACTTTAATGGACTTTAATGGTTAGCAGGAACTGGACTGAACAAATGGATGTATGACTAAATGCTTGGAGGGGTTTTGCCTTTGAGCACTGCTTGTAACACTTCAGCACTTCAGCAGTGCTGCAGGCATTGAAAGTGGTGGCCGCCCACATGGGTGTTCAATTGGAGGGGTTAGTTCTCTCTTTCGATGACGTATTATCGCTACGCTGATCGGCTGCTGCCAGAAACCTGGCCATAGATATGCTATGCCCAGAGAGCCTTTGCTAGAATGGAGACTACTAGCAGTTGGTCTCCAACAGCGGGGTGTTTGACTGTGATTCTAGGGTGCATACCAGTATCTCGCAAAGCTTCTGCACAGTCTCGCCGCCAACCCTCCACATATTTATAGGCAGGAGATGAGGAAAAGAGGTGAGTAGTGAAAAGCAATGTTCCACCCAGGCACATGGCCACCAGCCACCACTGGCTGTTGACATACTTCCCATTTACTTCTCATTTACTTCTCATTTACATGTTTTCTGTTCCAGAACTGACCCTTTGATACAGGATACAATTAATTCCATTAATTTAACAAGACCGATTGCCGCCATTTTGAACCCCTTTTCAGGGGATGCTACAAAAGGAGACAACATCCACGATTACAAGTGCCAAGGCCCAAACAATCTCTTAACCTTGCGGTACAACTTTGATGAAAAAACTGATATATTTAACTGTCCTAATTAGGTGCCCTGATTTAGCGATTCTCTGAGGGGAAAGTAGCACTAATGTGTATTTACAGAAGGATTCCTTGAGCAGGAATGGTCTGCCTTGAGAGCGCATTAAACGGAAATACAAAAAAAACCCAAACAATTATAGATCTCATCTAATTGTCTGTAGCTGACAGCAGGATGAATTCAGCCGTGTATAATTTTGCATTTTTCGCTCTGTGTACACAACCAGGTCCCCGGGACAGCTGAAATCCACCATATCACACTGCCGTCATGGCACCTGCCCCACTTCCCAAATGCTCACCTTACCGCATTTCACCGTTCAAACATGCTAATGTCCCTCACCATACTCATCTCTGCAATAGTTAATGGCTGTGTATAATAAAATTCACGCATCACTGCCCAATGTACAGTTCTATAATTGTGTACTATAATCTTTTGAGCATATATAACTGCATTGTTCTGCCATTAGCGGGAATGGCAGGATGTGACACAGAATATTAAAACTGAGGGAAGACGGTTGCATTGCTTATGGAAACCTGACTGATAATGTTTTGGGCACACACGGTCACACGGAGTGGGGCAGATGAAGAGAGCGGCACACGCATGAGGAATGGGGATGTTGGATGTTATTATTATGTAAACAGCTTCAGCCTATTGTGCTGAAATTAGCCAGAGGGCCTGGTTCACTGAAGGAATGAATTTGCCTTTTTTTTTTTTTTGGCAGAATAGTTCCACATGGAGATGAGCTCCCCCAGGTGGGCTGGGTAATTTGTCTGCTAATCATGCTGACTGCCATTTTGATGAAAATTTCTCAAAACAAAATGTTCAAGGAATCACCGTTGTAATTGGACTGAAATTACAACTGAAACTCTTGACCACGTCTGCATGCTTTTATGCATTTAGTTGCTGCCACATGATAGGCTGATTAAATATTTGCATTACCAAGCTAGTGTACAGGTCTACCTAATAAATTACTCACTGAGTGTACCTCATGTGTCAATATGTGGTAAATGGTGTCACACTGTAGTGTGCAATGCAGTGTTACTTGTTAAAAGTATATACTGTGATATACAGTATAACTTGGTGTAGTACTTGAGTGGATTTCAGATTGATTATACAGAATGAAGAGTAAATCTGGCACAGTGACTGAGTGACTGTTACACAATTAATTATACTGTAGAAACTGTGCATACTCTTACATTATTCATCGTATTATTACATGTCTGTTATGCGTGAAAATCCTAGGAGATCAGCAGTTACAGAAATACTCAAACCTGGCAACAACAATCATGCCATGATGTGGTAAAAATCACTGAGATCACATTGTTCCCCCATTCTGATCGTTGATGTGAACATTAAATGAAGCTCCTGACCCACAGCTGCATAACTTTATGCATTGCACTGCTGCCACACGATTGGCTGATTAGATAGCTGCATGAATAAGTAGGTGTACAGGTGATTGTAGGAGTTCAGTGAGTGTACATTCCATCACACTGTGGCAGACATACCATTCCATGGAATATATTGCTATATTCTTTCATTAATTAAATATTCAGTCATTAAAAGCTTCACATATGGACAATAGCTGCATTGGAACAGCGATCAGAGTTGTGTTGACAGTTCTGTCTTTACATGACGCTCACATGCAAAAATACATTTTCGAGCTCACCCTTCCCCAGTTTCCCACAGCTGAACCCTCGTTAAGTCCACATCGGTGATCACACACACCGCAGGGCACATGTGCGAGATATGTTTTGATGTTCGGCCGTGTGAAATTGGTGACACGTCTCAATCACCCGGCCACGCTGCCCTGGTTTGTTTGGGCAGGGAGCGGTTCACAACACAGGAACACGGAATCATGGGAACCTTCACCTTGGAACAGCTTTCCAGCCAGCTGCTCCATAGAAAGACAGAAGCTCTTAGTCCTACTTGCTCTTGTCTATGGTACAGCCCGAAGCTTGTCAGAAAGGGGCTGCTGCAAAAACAAGGCTCGCTGAAAAGAATCCGGAAAAAAAGCCTTTTATTTGTGGAGAGGATGTCTATTCAGTCAGCGCCAATAGACCTTTCAGTTTACTGAAATACAAAACTAGTCTCTGTGAGATGAACGACTCTCATACCGTCTTGATTGGTGTTCACCTTAATAATTGAAACGTAATTACTGCACACGAATACTGTTCCTTTGTATTGCAGCAGAAGGGTTTATATATAATGGATTGGAATAAAGAACATTTCACAAAGTCTCATTTTTGCTGTGTGTTTCTTTTTCCTGAAAATGGTAAATGCTTGAGGCTTTGCAGGAAGCATTGATTTTAAAACTTTAAATCAACCGGTATAATATTTGGAAACAGCATCCATATTTGAATTATAGTGGCTTTTTGTAGTTAATTGTAGCCATGTTAAAGTATGAGTACCACACAGCAGACTTTTTCATTTTGAAGTCATGTTGCAAAGTACACCCAGCAGGTGTATCTATTCCCATGGCAACATCAGAGTCTGGCACCAGCAAGTCTGGAAGTGTAATACACCACTTGCCTCAAGAAAGGCTGTCGGAAAGCCAATAACTATGAGTTCACTAAACGGTATTCAATATAAGACTGCATATTTCATGGTATTATGAGGTGAGGTGAAGCACTAGTATTTCTTTAGTATATATTTCCAAAATACTTCGCAAAGTGTTTTAATGAGGGCGACATGGCTCAGGCAGTAAGAGCAGTCGTCTGGCAGTCGGAGGCTTGCTGGTTCGATCCCCCGCCTGGGCTGTGTCAAAGTGTCCCTGAGTAAGACACCTAACCCCCAAATGCTCCTGACGAGCTGGTAGGTGCCCTGCATGGCAGCCAATCGCAGTTGGTGTGTGAGTGTGTGTATGAATGGGTGAATGAGAAGCATCAATTGTACAGTGCTTTGGATAAAGGCGCTATATAAAAGCCAACCATTTACCATTTAATAATCAGTTGATATTTCAATGAATATTCATAAACTCAAAATGTACTGAAAATGTATAGTTAATAAAGAGATCTTTGTGGTTTGTCCACAGTAATGTGTAATAAGATTATATGATAGTCACTTCAGAATAACACACTACACACTATACATGGATACTATCGCTTGCATACATAAGCCGGGTTTAGCATACAAGCAAAAAGTAAGATGACTTTTAAGACATACTACGTTGTCATAGAACGCTGACACTTTAAGCACAGTGTGCATTGATGACGTTGATGTGTAGTTGGTAGTTGATGTGACGTTGTGTAATGAAAACTGAAAAAAAGATTTAAAACAAAATTTTTGTCCATTGATTTTAACATCGTTCCAAGCTAAGTTAAAGTTAATACTTGCATTTAAATCGTTCAACGCTTTCATCACTTTGGTTTGAACACCGCCCTTCTTTTTGCTTGGGTCATGACCTAGCACAATGCGCTATGGGATACTCGTGCCAGAATCATGTCCAGTGTTCGCACACTTTGATATTTCGCCGAATGTATGGTGGCATCTGAGTAGCTTTGGCACAATCTCTTATACAGCCATGGATTCGGACATACTAATAATATTTTGACATCCTATCCTATTTTTGACACAGCCTTTGTATTTTGTACTGGCTTTATCTGTGGACATTTTCATATGAAGGTTGCTTGTCTCTGTATTGTGTGTAGTGCTGCTAGTCTGTGTCTATGAAGCACCTGGAACTCGCATTTGTTTACTGTATTTGATGGCCTACTGTTTTTAACCTGCTGTTCCAACTAGGAGGTTAGCCTTAGAAGCATTTGGTAAAACCTTTGCTGTTTCTTTAAAAAAAAAAGAATTTATTGACCAATGGAAACATAACCACTGCTGCTCTTCTAGGCATCGGACATAATTTTGGCTGCTGCATGGTGCACCAGGTTAATTAAATCACCGCTAAGCAGTATCTCATAAATTGTTTCAATATTGAAAGCAGGCACTTAAAATATTAGATGAATGAAGACACAGGTTATCTAAAGGATTCTTCTAAGAAGGAAGCTCTACTTCAGCACCATTATACCTCTCAAACCCCCGGGGTCAGGAATAGGACTGTAGTACTTACCGCTGGCGCCTGCGTAAGATTAATGGCTGGTCTCGTTGCATTATGGGATTCCATTTAAATGTGAGGCTGCATTAAAACAATGTCTATTGGGAAAACAATACATCAGTACTGGAGCCACTATGAAATAATGCATAGTAGCCTTCCTCGAACTGCATAATGAAAGAGAAAAACTGTACCGTAAGTGTACTGAAAGAGAATAGATTATCTACGTCATCACATGGTACAATATATTGTATTGGTGGCTTTCAACACAAGTTATAAATATTAATTAGGGAGATATAATAATAATACAAGGTTATAAGAACAGAGGAATCCATAATGACAAGAACAGGGCGTTTCACCAATATACACACACAGAGCACTTTATTAGGTATTTATTAGACTTATTTTGTTTTACTCCTACTGCTGTAGCCTATCCACTTGGAGTTATGATGTGTTGTGTGTTCAGAGATGCTCTTCTGCAATTAATTGTTTTAATGTGTGCAATATTATTATTTTTTGGCACCACTTTTGCAATCTGTAGAGACTAGTGTGTGTGAAAATCCCTGGAGATTCACAGTTTCTGAGATACTCAAACCCTGTCTGCCACCAACAATCATTCCACGGTCAAAAGATCATATTTTCTCCCCATTTTGATGGTTGATGTGAACATTAACTGAAGCTCCTGACCCGTAGCTACATGATTGTATGCATTGCACTGCTGCCACATGATTGGCTGATTAGATAATCGCATGAATAAGGAAGTGAATTAAGTAAAAATGTTCCCAATAAAGTGCATGGTGACTGTAGACCCTGCATTTACTGTACCTACAAAATTGAGGACCCAGCACAGCATTTTGACAGGACTTTAAGCCTGCAGTACCTGGCGAGCTGATCCAGCTGTTCCACATGATTTATATAAATTATTTAAATATGGGGAAGTTAACAAATCTTACACAGACACACCCAAACAAACACAGACCTGCACACATGCAATCTCACACGCACATATACGTACAAGCATTATGATTGAATTATTAGACCTGCTGATTTGACGCTGTGTTTTATCTGTAAACTATATTGTAACCGTTTGCTGTTAAAGTTAAGGAAAACGCCTTGTAATATTCATGAGTAAATGTGCTTATGGAAATCAGCTTGCTATGTTCTGATGAGCTGTCCGTTTGATATCTGCCGAGAAGAACAAGCTAGTAACTATGGCAACGGTTCATCTTATAAAAGGGGGAAAAAAACTCAGGCTGTGTGCTCTTTCAAATATGTTGCCAAGAGCTCATGGAGACAGAAAGGCAAACAATGAGTCCAAAGGTTTCTTTTTTGTTCATCTTCAATTGGAAGAACAGAATTACACCGCTAAAAGAAATGCTACGTTCTGTTTTATACTCCTCTATCCAATCGAACAGCAGTTTGCTTTGCCCTTATGGGACAGCAACAGGGGCTGGTTTCCCCATAATGTTGGATCTTGGGATTAACAAGTGTGTTTATGAGGTTCTTCAGCTACAAACTCGTTAAATGGGTTTCCCAAATGCAATTGTTAGACTCTTAAGGGGAACCTAACAAAGAGCTTCTTTGCAAGCCTGCTAAAGCACAAGTGATGTCATGAGTTTGTACATAACTAGGTTTTAGCCAATCAACAACAAAAATACAGTTCTCAAAATGTGAGAATGTATTGTATTATAATTCACTTATAGCCATTTTGATTCCGAGCATCTTTCTGAACTAAATGCATTAATATTAAAATTAGATCCCATGAATAATAGGCGAAATAATTAAGGAACATTTCTTTCTCTTTGCCTGCTCATTTAATTATTATCCGTTCTTATCCAATCAAGATTGATTTAGCCGCAGGATTCTCCAAAGTGCAACCATAACAATTTAGCCTATTCTCCACAGTGCAGGGGTTTTAGCCTTATTTATACAATTACACAGGTGCAGCAATTTGTTTTATTCATAAAACTTAATTAGATCATCATTTACTTATTAATGCCATTTACTTGTATTAAAAATAATCAAAAAATGTCAAATGACATTATCATGTGCAATTTAAAGACACTGTCATTCCAAATCATATCCAGTTTTTAATTTATTGTATATATTTTATATTTTTTTCATATTTACTGTCAATACACATGTAAAAGTATACAGTAAACTATTGGCTAACACACTTTTTAGGCTATTTTTAAGCTATTGCTGGGATTGGAAGCATGCATGAAAAACGCATTGTTTCTTTGCTGCAGAGAAGTGATCTAGATGGCTCATAACTAAAAGGAAACCCACGTTAAATAGTGATCGTAAGAGGCATTTAAAGACGTTCTTAGTGCTAAGAGGCTTTTGGGAAACCCACCACAGAAGTGTTACTGTTGTGATTATTTTTTACTTACACAGCACTTTAATGTGGATTTGAGGAGTTTATACTGTAAGCATTGACTTTGAGCTTCAGATTGCGGACTGCGAAAGACTAGCATACAAAGGAGCAGTCACTTTTGACCTCTTCTGAAATAGCCACACTGTAACCTATTAAGCACATAGTTCATAAAGCCCAATAACAGCATCACCAAGGTTTATATTCAGCTTTTAAGGTGTGGGGGTCAGTTTTAGTAAATTACACACAGGAAGCAACCGCATACATGACTGGGACCCGCAAGTTTGGCGGTTCAAGCCCCGGTGTAGCCACGATATGACCCTCACAGCTGTTGGGCCCTTGAGCAAGGGGCTTAACCCCACATTTCTCCAGGGGTTTGTCTCCTGCGTATTCAACAGCAAGTCGCTTTGGATAAAAGCGTCAGCTAAATAACATTGAATGTAATGTAATGCATACAGGCTCACCAAACTCATGTGACATATCCACCATACGCACTCTTCTCTCCCGTATCCCCCACAGAAGTCAATACTAAGTTGTTACCTGGCAACCAAGTGACAGGAGGATCAAAGCGACTGCCTACTGAACCTGCAGTCTTGCATGGCTCAAGCATGGAAACTTTGAAGTCAGTTGAGTTGAATAGAGTGGAATTTCAAGAGAGGAAACTGAGAAAATAGATCCTGCTGATTGGCTGTAAATGTTATGAGGGCCAGCAAAAAGCCAGAAAAATCGGCACTTCACTGTAATTTCAGATGATTCATTGACTGTGTCCCATTCCATTTCATTTTTTTGTATCCATTTACGGTTAGACAATTGACGCCATGTATCGTCGTAATGTATAATCGCTGTATGTAAGATTATTTGTTGTAGTTTCATTTTGGGACATTTGAAAATAAGACACAAGCAAATGTATAGTGTAAAGACAAACCCATATGAGAGGGAGAAAGACAGAGAGAGAGAGAGAGAGAGAGAGAGAGAGAGAGAGCGGGGGGGGGGTGCATGAACACACAGGTATAACCATACATAATGCATGCACAGAATGCATACTGTGCCTCTACTATTTGCAAAGATGCAAAGCTCATCTTATATTTACATGACTATTACTTGACAGAACAGATAATAACTACTAGTTCTGATCTTGCACTTGTACATTATATCATTATATTTGTACACATCTGAGGCAATCAGGATGGGTAGTCTATAATCCTGGAATGCAATTGGCTGAAATTGTGAAGCAATGTAATGTAATTTGTCATCATCGAGACAAGTCACAGATGTCAAGGACTGCTGAAACATAATCAAGCCTCCCTCTATGTACTCGGTGTGAGAAACAGGTTGACATATCCAATCAAAAAGATTTCTGCTCCACATGAGGATGAAAATGTTGATCAAAAACATACATTTGCATTTAACCTCACTGTACTGCATGCACACTGAAATTTAGAAGTGTTTTGACTCCGTACTCAGGCAGTTTGGATTAAAAATAAAACATCGTCATCTTTACCACCATTTTAACAAAAGGTCAAGAGTTAATTCTAGGTGTGGAATTTGCATTTAGAGTCTGTTGCTGTTGTCTCTCAACAGGAGAGTGTCAATGCCAGTAAAGCTGGACAAATTGGAATAAATTGATCAGAGCCATAGCCAAAATGATGCATATTTCCTGAAAACATGTCCCAGCATGACACAAATTCTAAAGCCTTGGCCGCAACATCCACCATAATCCATTCAAACAGCCTATGGTCTGTAGTGTAATGAAATGAAAAGGAACACAATTACAGTCAGACCCGTAAAACTCAATACACGGAGGCAGTCGAAACTGGACCATTCCTGTCAGAAATGCAATGGTTGGATATGTTGTCTACTAGTCTACCTCTTCAAAAGAGACTATGCCTCTGTTGAAAAAGCCACTCTTTGAAGGACATGTGGTCAATGCCCACCCCATCAGCCCTGCAACACCAAAATAATCTAAAACAGAAATTAGATGCCGCCTTTATAACAGCTTCAGGGTCATGAAATTATTATCACACAGATTTCTCCACTTCTGCTGATACCCTCTCAGAATGACTGTTCATTGTATTATTCAGATCTGTTCTGATTTTTTTTTTAATTATACAAAAATGTCACATGTACAGTATACAAGCTAATTTTATAAATGGGAATAGGTGAAGTAATTTTATCTATTTAAACTAATGAAAGCCCTTCTGCCTTACAGCCATCCAGAAATGCAACTTTGCAAAAGCCAATGATATATATGCATGATTCATATTATCAAAACCTCTCTCTTCAAAAGGGCATCTTTAGTTTTCCTCCAAGAGTTTTTATTTAAAATGCATGAAAAGAGCAAAGCTGGAAATCTTGCCAAAGGTCTTCTTCACTTAAAATGTGCTTGATTCGAATATATATATATGAATGGTTTGTCTTAATAAAGTCTAATGAACAATTAAAAATGGCTAATCTGCAAAAAGGAAAAAAAGATTGTATCCCTATTTTGAGTTAGAGTGCCATCTAGTGATATTATAGGAAATGCAAATGAAAAGCTAATGACTAGCCAGCACTGACTACAGGCTAACATATTAACATATAATAGAAAAATATCTCTATTTTGATTCGCCACGCATTAAAACTCGATGTTTTGATATGAAATCAAAATTATATATATTTACACAGTGACATGCTTTCAGATATTGTTATATATTCAGTCAGTACATTTAACTAGTTGGCTTTTGGACCGTTATATATTTAAACATTGGGAGCATATTCAAGTGATATAAAGCCTACCCATACCCTATATCATAGTTAGCTATTCACATACGAGATATTTATTTTGCAAACCGAGTTTGAAAGATTCTCGGATATTTGGAACCGGCTCGGAATGAACATAACATAGTCCCACCCTTTTTTCACATCTTTTTGGTTCTTTTTCAGCAATTCAATGCTCTGAAATAGAATCAACGCAACCAGAACAATGCCATATGGTTACAGTATGGCATTACATTATAAAAATATGCGCGTATGTATTGTGAGAGGAAGACGTCATTCCACTATAACTGTTCTGCTGATATTAAAATATTGCTGTCAGACATCGCAATGGGCTATTGCAAAGGCAAGACTGGGGACTGACAGCTGTCCAGTTGTATGCGCTGATCTGAGATGTGACAATGCTTGCTGTTTTACATTGGTCAGCCTCCACCTGTTACAACAGCATGGTGCAGCATGGTTAAATCTCCGTTTGGCTTGACATACTGTACAACTGGCTTGACATAAAAAACATTAAATGTCGATCATTTCACTTATTATAGGCTAGGCTACGTATGCATAAAACAGAGGTTTGGTCAATTCGTTTAGAAAATCACCTTAGCATAACGAGTAGCCTACTCAGTGATTAGGCTACATGTAAACTAGCCCTACGTTGCTTTACATCTACCGTAGGCTACCATACCAAAACGATATTGTTAGACCAATATCGTTCGTATAGCGGTGTGCCTATTTTAAAATTAAAATTTAAATCCGGAACCACCTCCCCGATTAGAGGAATTGAATATGGCTTCAATAAATTTAGGGAAATGAGCGCGCTGTAGGCTATGCACAGATCATTGGGAAATAAGAGATACGATCCATAATTGTCCAATGGAATTGAAAATACAGTAGACTTAGGTCTTCCCTCATGGATGTATCGAGGTTCTTGCTTCACATTATGTGTGTTTTCGTATTTCACTTTTTATTTGTTTTCTTGACGCAATTTGTCTACATTAAAGCACATCTATAAAATATATCCTCTGTATCTAGCCAACGTGGGCCTGATGTATTCTCTTTTGATCTCTGTATATTCAGGATCTGCACAGCACAAGGAAAGTCAACGGGTTTAAGAAATTGGCATTTGGCAGCATTTTGCATTCGACTTGCCCGATCTCAGTCATGTTGCAGGGTAAATGGGCTTTGTTCTACATTAAATACACATTGAGCGTATAAACAGCAGAAACTATGCATTATCACTGTCTATAGCTATTCATGTCTGATTGCCTTCCCTACTTAGCTACCCATTAATGTCTAATTATTAGCGTGTAGGGAAGAGGAAGCCATTTCTAAACCTGTTACGGTGCTAATCTAACTTTATAATGTAGCCTTTGACGGGTCAGTTCCAACCAATTTACGAAATGTTTCAACACGTTGTTTTTAACCTTTGTTGTTCGACTTAAGTTAAATGTGTTGTATTAAAAATCTGCATGCAGGTGGCAAAAAATTGCCAAAAAAAATATTACTCACAACAATTGGTGACGGCAAAACTGTTTGCTACTTCCAGATTGTCAATATGTGGCGTCAGTCTGAACTCGGACGTGCCGAATTGGACCATTCCTATTCGGAATGCACTGTATTCCTGATCAGCGCCTCTCGGAAACAAGCCCCCTGTAGAACACAACCAGAGAAAACGCTCAGACACAGATTCCACACCTACAAGCTTACATTTGTGTATTAATTCCAGCCTGTCTTTCCATGCCATCGTCTGCGTTTTACCACTATAAACTCGCTTTATCAGTGTCAGTCATGAAACATAGCTTGCTTTGATTTGACAGTTAATTAATAGTGTACCATGCTCTGTATTGTTTCATGAAATAACATTCTGCCATGCAGATTGGGTATAAGCCTACATACCTATTTGTACACCGGGAGAGCCACCAACCGCCAGCCCCAAGAAAAAAGGAAGAAGGAAGACTGGCGTATTCATGATCTTTTCAATTTCCATAGAACCACATCCAACGAAGAAATCCCTCGTTTTAACAACAGCAGTCGGTTTTTAGATCCTGTTCATGTTGGTGGTGAACAACCCGACGAGAATCAGCTCTGTTGTGTTCTGCTGACGATTATATTACGCTAGGATCATAACTCCTATTCCAACAGCGAAAGAACTGTAATGTTGTTTTTTTGTTTCTCCGCCGCGAAGACGTCCCTCTGAATCGGTACCTTCGCTCACACTCTGGAGCACTGCACGTCCTTCCGTCGCTCACTGAAGCTCGTTTCAGCCTCACGGACAAGGCTGGAATGTTAATGAGGACGTAAAGACACGAAGACAGCCGAGTTTACTCATTTTAGTTTATTCGCGCGCCACTGAGACCGTTCGTTACTCATTGTATGGATTCCATAGTTTTCTGAGGCTGTTTATATGATATTATACAATTATTTGGTTACATTAACACATATTAAACACAATCTATTGTTTGTATGTGTACTATTCAATAAATCGATATCGATTCTGTTCTGTTCAAGTATTGGATTGAGACCAGAACTGCATCTCCCAAACGTATATTAATGCATTCATTTATTTATTTATTTATTTATTTATTTAAAGCATTAGACCCATATATGTATGGTTCTGTGGCTAATCATCGGTGGCTCTTGACCATTCACAATGGTGCTGCACGAGATGAGCCCGTAATGAACAATGACTGTCGCCTAGTCAATTAAAATGATGTCATCCATCCGTATCTTCTCATTAACCACAAAAGATATCACAGACTCCTGTGCCATGCATATTCATCAATTGGCAAGAACATTAAATTGAACTGAAACAAATTATCTACACAGAAATAAAACTGTTGGGTTGGTGCGTACTTGCACGCGTGTAATTGTCCTTTGACAGGGTTTCCATTGCAATCTTACTGATATAAACAATATTGAGGAAAAACACGGAAGACTGAAGTTTATGTGAAGATGATCGAAATTCGAATGGTCTTCGGAGAAATGAGGAAATTGTGGAATGATTTTCAGAACCTTGGACAGGGTCGACCCACTTATTCGAAGTGTATTTGTCTGGCAACGGAGTACTCTAACAGTAGGACCTACATGCACGTCTACTTGCTAAGCCATGTAATACTTGTAAGACTTGAAGTGCCAGGGACCAATTATTAAGTCTTGCCTATCACTCAAGACTATCAAATGGCGTGCTAATACAGGTATTCAAGGCACTTGACCACAATATTTAACCAATTAAGAAGCCTGAAAAATGCCACTTACAGTGTTAATAATGTCTGTAATGCAAAGTATTGCAATTATAATTGGAATTAATATAATTTATTGCAATATATGGGATATGATAAAAGGAAAATAATGGTTAAGAACAACATACAATAGTGACTAACCACATTGCATGATAGGAGGTTTTACCAGTGCACACACTGCATGGTTTATAAATGCGCAGCAAAAAAACATGTTTGATAAAATTGTCAACAAAATGCATGCCAATTTTATTCTCTCTTCCATTTCTGCCAAACTGAAGCACACAGGGACATTGTTGAAGTGCTCAATCTGCCTCAGATACCTCTCAGCATTGAATATTCATACATTTCTGCTCTGGGTTCTCACTGATATTCATATAGAGGAATAATAATCTCTAAAATCTTTTTTAATTGGTGCATGGAAGAGGCACATCCTGTTTGTTCCCTTTCAAGCCACATAATGCCCAAAGGCCTTTTCTTCCCGCTATTTCTATCTTTGCGCTTCCGACTTTTGTCTGCCCTTTACCCAGCAATTAATTTGTTCTCATAAATTCTACTGTTATGGCCCTTTCATACGCACTTTATAGATGTCGCAATTTCTCCAGTGCCCATGGGAGAGAGCTCAACCTTGCTGTTAAACCATCTTACATGTACTTATACTACATTCTAAAACAAAAGCATATGGGCTGATATGATAAAGGTTTACTTAATGAAAAAATGAGCCCACAGAATGTGAGATCTGATGAAGAGAGCACATGAAAACAAATTGGTTGGTTTAAGATGGGCGGCACGGATGGTGCAGTGGGTAGCACTGCCGCCTCACAGCAAGGAGGTCCTGGGTTCGAATCCCCGTCGGCCGGGGCCTCTCTGTGTGGAGTTTGCATGTTCTCCCCGTGTCTGCGTGGGTTTCCTCCGGGTACTCCGGTTTCCTCCCACAGTCCAAAGACATGCACGTTAGGCTGATTGGAGAGTCTAAATTGCCCGTAGGTATGAGTGTGTGAGTGAATGGTGTGTGTGCCCTGCGATAGACTGGCGACCTGTCCAGGGTGTATTCCTGCCTTTCGCCCAATGTATGCTGGGATAGGCTCCAGCCCCCCTGCGACCCTGATCAGGATAAGCGGGTTCAGATAATGGATGGATGGATGGATGGATGGTTTAAGATGTGCCAGTGGATCAGTGATGTCTTAAAACAATTAGTCTCTAGCAATACTCCACTGCAGTGCAGCTCTGAGGACAGAGGGTAAATCCATATGTTCCAACTGGAAATTGGGAGAAAATCCATGTAGCATAAAAGGAATTTTGGAGTTAATATATGCACTCTAACAGGAAGCAGTCATTTTACCAAGTTCTCAAAGAGGATGTAGGGCATTAATCTTACATAACGTTACATTACAGCCATTTGGCAGATGCTCTTATCCAGAGTGATGCACAGCAAAGTACACAACCATAACAAGGGACCCATAATAGTGGGTCTTTGCACTAGACCCTTGCTTATCACAGTTTTTTCTACCTGGAAGCAGTGATTAGCCCACGCACTCACCCTGGAAGCAGGATGCAAGTCCCTGCACCCTGATAGTGTTAGGCCTAGTGTATACACCTAGTGTCACCAGCGGCATTGACCACAGAGAATGGAGGCTTGATGCGGAGTAAGTGCTGTTTAGTGTACAGTATAGGGGGCCAAGAGACGACGGCTGGTCAAGTGGAAGTTTCTGGAAGCAGTTGGCAGCACAGTATGGCCTGGGCAATTACAGATAAGGTGGAAGGCACAGCCCAGAGCAGAGAGGACCAATGAGCTATCTTGATGGACCGCCAGCTGAGATTGGCCCTCTTTGTGACCTTCCGGAACATGGCGGAATCCTTGGAAGGGAATGGAAGCTTGAGCGATGGTCCCTGATGAGTCCCATTGCCAATGTCAGGAAACCCTGACCAAGACTAATAACTCTGTGGGAATCCATTTCAGCATAGCCCTCTCCCAAGGACAAGTTGCTTTTGCAACCTGGATTATTCTTCATTTATTCACTTGGCAGATACCCTGTTCCCCAGAGCCAATATACATAGATTTCATTTATATACATCATATATATAAATAGTGAGATATTTGCTGAAGCAGTTGAGGTTAAGTACCCTGCTCAAAGGAAGAGGTCAAATTCCATTTGCTTGTCTTTATTCAGTGCCTGTTATCTAGCTCTCAGACTCTATCAACCAGACCTGGGTGAAATGCGAAATCATTTCGGATTCAAATACTTTTCTATGTTCTACTGAGCTTGTTTGGCATATTAGAACCTACAAAATACTGTGCAGACCCCGCATTGAGCTCAGTTGGCTCTATTGCAACAGGCAAGATCAATTGAGAACAGAAGATTATTCAAATCCAAAACAATTACGTATTTGACCCAGGTCTGCTTCCAACACAAAGAGCTGGCCATTGAGATTAATCACATATAGTGTACATCTTAATGGTGAGTGAAGGAGGGACAGAGATGGATGTAAGCTCCAGCAGGGAGCCAACTGCACAGCACCGCTCCTCACACATCTCCTAAATTTCTGTGATTGGACATGTCCTCTAAAGCCTTTTCACATTCGCCAGACAGCTACAGACTCACCAGGAACGGTGGATTAATTGGGGATAAATTACCTTTTGTTGCAGTGTAACATGGGCTAGGGCACACGGGACCGATGGTAGCTCTGCAAATTTGAGTCTGTGCAGGGAGAACATAATACAAAATCTGGGAAAGCATTTGCTGTACTCTTCCCAATCCAGGGCGGATATGTTGGTTTAAAGTTAAACTTTGTGAAGGCGTGTAACTCTTCACAAAGATAGGATGGATTTTCTGACCACTTGTTGCCTGTAGGGTAAATATGTGGCCCCTGTGAAAAGTAGTGAGAAAGAATTTAGTTTATATGGGATTGCATTACCCCAGGGGACAGGGAGCCTTGTTTACCCACAACATGTAAGGCCTGAAAGTCCATCTAATGACGACCATGATGTAATTTGAGATAATGTATGCACAAAGTCAGAGCAACCAGAAACAGCGGGAGGTTCATTCGCATGCTTAAGCATCCAGTAGATATTCAAACTGAATTTATTTGACTGAATCTTAATTGACTGGGACAATAAGAGACAAAAAGGGAATAAGCAATTCTCCCCGCTGCAATTATGGGTGGTCCGTGCATACTTATCTCAGTACACAGCTGTCAACAGAGGTAAAGATGGTCGAATAAGGCAAGCCTGACGAATGGCTGGGATGACTAGCTAAGACAGGAGCAAGCAACATTGCAAGATGTGGGGCTAACGACTAGAACAGAAGGCTGGGGGGTTGGTGAGGGGGCTTCTGGGAGCCCAATGCTTCAGGGGACAGCACATTGTGCTCTTACTGACAGGTGAGAGAGTGCATACGAGCATCTCTTGAATAATGGACAAAGACCGAATCTGGGATAAGTTTTCATAACTTTCCCTCTGCCAAGTTACATAGACAAATTTGCTGTCTCTGTGTTTTTGAAAATGGCGGACAGGAGATTTTTTTCATTCCATTCTGCAAGTGAAATAATGGCCCAAAGTGTTTGGCAAATACCCTTGGGGATTGTTTGGTGGCCATACTCAAAATAACGAGGGTGTTGGAATCAATGCAGTGATGACCTTTGTGGTGGTGGTTTCTGGAAGAGCTGCAAGCTGTCATCTTGTTCTATAGAGCACAATGTTTCTACACAATTTAAAAACACAGTTGTGTTTTCTGTCACAGCTGTCTCTATCGTGGCATTAGAGCAGGTGTCACATAGAGAACTGGTCAGATTTAAGTGCTGCAAGACGTTAACTTGCCTATTAGATTAATCTTTAAGGGGCAGTTCACCAAAAAATTGAAATTAACACAGTGTACTGTTTTTTGTTTGTGTACTGTTTTTCTTTTTAGTTTTACCATTGATGTTTCCAGCTTGCTACCATCGGTGTTTAGTACAGGTGCATTTCCATTCTTTTCTGTTTCCAAAAGATGTCACAAACATCACAACATACTACTGGCGGGAGCATAAAATACATGGACATTTTAAATTAACCCCGTATACCTGCTGTCTGTGAAGAGGTCACATGGCAGTGAAGAACTGAACCGTCAGTAACCATCTCTGGTGATTCCAGTCCAATTCCATCCCTTTCAGTCTTCCATCCTTCAAATCAATGGAACCATACCCTCTCTCCAGCCTCTCCCTGCCCGACCCTCGTGTTTTTAAACCCTGTAGCTCCAGTACACAAGTTTTTAAATCACAAGTGTGGTGCTGAAAATAATGGCCTGACGAGGAAGATGACTCCCCATTTTCTGTCCAGTGTTATCAGAGTGAGAGTAAAACTGGCATAATTGGAAAACTATTTTTGGAGATTTAATAAGAGAGAACAAAATACTGATTCTGGTCATTGCTGCATCTGTCCAGTAGTCTTTTTGATACATATTCCTGTTAATGCAAATGTGAAATGCAATTAGTGGATGGTAGCTGACAATACTATTATAGAGATGTGTCATATTGGTGAAAAACTATGTAAGCAAACCTGGCTGTGATTATAACATCACCCAAATATCAGAATCTGAATCTTGGTTTAATGAGGGAGGGTTCAAGGCAGACTATGATGTATCCATTTATTTGTGGCAATTTGGTGCCAAAGCTGAGTCCCTTAGTTGAGGTCTGGCACTAATGAGTCGATTTATCTCAGTCTGTAATAATCCAATATTAATAACCCAAATCAGATCTGGGAAATCTAAGGAATTCAGCCCGCTGCTGGACTAAAAAGCAGAGTCAGCAGCAGCTAGGTTTTTGGCGGCGTGCTTTCTCCTAAAAGCAGCTGGGATGCATGCATATGAAAAGTTTTCACTTTAGATTCTTGCACTCTGGCTCAGCTTGCCTGGGAATTACATTAACCCCTTTTCTCACCAATTGAATAATGTAGCAAACTACAAAGTCACCACTATCCGCTTGGAGTTCATATGTAGAACTGAAGGAGAATGTTATTGTTATGGTCCATTTCCCTTTCAAATAATTAATCAGTTACCTGTTAGCTTGCTAGCTAGCTATGTCAGTAAACCCTATAGCTACTGTTAAAATATGAAAGTATGAAAAGCTAAACAAGTTTTCTAGCCATTTACCTAGCTATTTTAGCATTAGCGAGTGTTAACGCTAGCTAGGTAGAAAGGCCCCTCACTAGAAGAGGTCGACAGAACGGAGTGAACTCCAGCATCAGGAGAAGTGTAAGCTCAGATGGGGGGTGGGGGTGTGGGTTGGGGGGTGGGGGGAGTACACTGGCGAGGGCATATATCAAACAAGCCCCCGTGTGACAGCCCGCCGCAGGTCAGGGGTAAGATTCGGATGAGGAGGCTGAGGTTCTCCAGAGGTCAGAGTACTTCCAGCAGATGGCACCCTGTAGCGAGGCCAGTCACCCCCTGCAAGAAGTCAGCGATCCAAACGGGGGGAGGGACACAGCGACTGTAGCTGTGTCACCTGCAGTTCCGTATCAAGAGGCAGGGAGCAACATCATCAGAAAATCTGGGCTAGCTTAACATCATCAGAAAATCTGGGCAGATCAAATAAGCCTCACAGTTTAGTCATTGGTCTACGTACGGTAACCAGGGTCTTGCCTTGACAGCCTGTTAGAGCTGAATGTAATTCGCATGTGCTGATCTAAGCAGCCACAAGTAGGGCACCCTTCAACAACACCCCATGCATACACCCATCTCTCTAACCATCCATGACCATGGACTGCGCTATCTGTAATGCTACAGTAACTGCCAGCCAAAACCGCTAATAATGTTTTGGCATATTTTTGCAGCACAAGCCCGCTACATGATTGCTCAACTAATAGTATCAAAGAGGATATAAAATGGTAATAATTCTAAATAATTAGGTATTCCACCTTGCAGAATTCAATACTATCCAATGCATTTGGCTAAAAGCAAAATATGTGCTCATCATTTTGCTGAAAAATTGTATTTCCAATCCGTATTTTCATTTTTTCCTATGTTTCCAATTCAATTTTGTACCTTAAGTTAATCTGCAGGTTAAAACTGTATTGTTGACAGAAGAGCTAGCAGGAAGTGCTCAGGTGCTTTTACCCACTCTCAGACAGGCAGCACTTCAACGTGTCAGAAAAGTACACACTGTATTCTGACCTGAGATACGCACCTGTGTAAATCTTAGCAAATGCATCAAGTAAACCATTCAGAGCGAACTTCCTGTTCAATTGACGTTATGTTCACAATGTACCAGAATGTTCCATTGCCTGTTGAATAAGCACTTAGGTTCAAGGCCAGTACTCGTTCCCGTTCTGAGCTTGTTTAAAAGATGCAGTTGCTTATTTGTGCTGCCAGAGCTGTTGAGAGGGGTGTTATAATTTTCTGAGTGTGTGAGTGTGTGGGGGTGGGGGTGTTGAAATCTGTTACATGACAGATGGATTTTCAGGACTATCCTTCAATTTTCTTGTTGTTTTCCTCCCGGAACTGATCATTTATTATAAATGACCAGACACCCAAGTGTAGATCTCTGAAAGTACAGCTTAAGTGCAAGCTACAGTATCAAGTTAGAATACCCGTATATGGAAATGAATCAATTTCCACCTCTTAAAAGAATGAGTCACCAAGACATTTAAGTCAGGTTAGAACAAGGCACCATTAAAATCGCCAACTCCTACAAACCTGTGTCAGCCCATATTTAAATACGACGTCAATACTTTTGCAAAGTAAACACAGCACCATTTTAATTTGATAGAAAAAAAAACAACAAAAAGTAACAAGCAGAAGGTCTCCATTGGAAGGCATTTATCCCACCCACCGGAGGCGGCCTAACCTTACAGTAATGGTGTAGCTGTGTTCTACCACGGGCGCTGTCGTTACAGAGAGACCGAGCACTCTGCCTACGGTCCTGAAGCACACTGGAGTACACCGGGGCTACGGAATGTGGGCCACTTGTTTAGTCATTGATATAAACGCGCGGGTGATGCGCAGCAGACTTCCTCGCTGGGCTTCCCTTCCCCCGCCCCGCTGCCTACCGCCGCGTCCTGTGTAAATGCGGGGAATGGCTTTTGACGCCCTGCTCTCATTTCATCCTGACAACGCGAACAATCCCCGAGAGGTGCGTTCCGTTTTTTTGTTTTTTTTTACAGCGCCAGACCGTTTTCTGCAGGGAATTAACCATCTAAATCTGACAGCCACTCGGTCTTTAGACAGCCAAGCCACGTCTCCCCAGTGCTGATTTTTGGTGGATTCCTACAAGTGACAGCGGTTAGGGGATTTTCTCAGTCCTTGGCATTGCCAGGAGACAGAATGCTGAATGCCCCTCCTCTCATTGTAATACAATGCATCATTCATCAGCTCAACTGCTCCAATCTTAAATCACACTGGCGCGAGTGTTGTGTTTTGTGCTATGTTTGTATTTCTCATACATTTGCTGGCAAACAGTGTACATCAACTGCTTGGACTGAAAAGATCCCTCGCTTTCTTTTGAGAAAGATCGCTTGTGACAGCACATAAACCAAAGTAAATGGGAACATTGTACGGCCTTTTTTGTCTCCAATAAAAAAAGCAAACAAGATTCGGTGAAGGACCAATTGCTGTTGGGGCGCTTAATTTGCAATGTGTGATATTTCAAGAGACAAGTATTGTTTTTTTTCACTTAACAGAACTGAAGAACTATTTTTTTCTCTTGGCAGTAAGAAAGCTACGGACGACAATGTGAAAAAAGTAGGGTAAAATGTCCTTGGTTAGAGGCGGTAAATACGTTTATTAGTGTGCGGTGAGGAGGCTGTGTGTGAGTTGCGCGTCTTCCAAGCGGCGGAGTGGCCGGAGCTAAACTGACTTGCAGCGGAGAGGCGGCCATGTCACGCCTGTTTATGATGATACGTTCAGCCGAGGGCCCGATGCCGACTGGGGGGAAATCCATCTCCCATCTCCAGGCTTTTCCGCTCCTCTCTATCCCATAATGGGGGGCACGATTCAATTCTACAATTGGTTCCTCCTAAGGTGGAGCCAAGGCCCCTTAACCACTCCAGAAGAGATCAGTTTGTATCCTCAGAATCCTGCAGACGGGACACATATGGAAAATGAAAATAAAGGAAAATATAATGCTTTTACTTACCACTATCTGCTGTATATTTCTGATATGGTGCATCGCTTGTGAATGTACAGTACAGTAGGCCTGGGTTCAGTCAACATCGATCATTAACTTTTATATGAATGCTAAAACTTAAAACAACAGAAAAGTGTTCCCAGTTTGGCGAGTTATTTATAACTGCTGAACTTGGCAAACACTTTTTGTGGAAAAAAATGCTTTTATTTAATTGCTGTCCCAAATGAAGGACACAAACTGAATCTTGGCCTTAATCTTTGCATGAAGATATAATTAGCAAAGAAAATCAAGCTGGTACTCTTTCAAAAGAGCGTACAACAGTTTGATTGCGCGTTATAATTTTGCAACACTGAACCTAATTTTCCCAATACACATTGGGCCTTCAAATACAGTATACGAGTAGACAATATCCTGTATGGCCTTATGTTCAAAATAATCTTTCACATTTATGACAATCTGCAAGGAAATTGGAAAAAAAAGTGGAGCTAGCTCCCAAATGTGCGATGTTAAGGGCTAATCAGTTTTATCGGCTAATGGCGAGTGACTGTGCCCCTGGTGCACTGCTCAGCTCTCGTTATTGTAACGCTCGTGCGATGTAGGTTACAGCGCGAGAACCAGGCCGGCACTTTGAGCTGCGCCCGCGGCAACGGGAATACAAACAGACGTCTGAGGATAAGGCAGCAGTACGAAAGCGCACTGGGAGCGCTTTCAGTGTCCAGGAAATGCGAAACGAAAGATCTAACATAAGCGGAATTATTTTTATCTGCCAGTTAATGCAATGTTACTTCTGTACAAAAACACGGGGATACTGGCGGCCATTTGCATTTTTTAAAGCAATCGTGAGCCAGGGGACTGCTTAATTAAGAGGAAACATCAATCAGACAGAGAGAGAGAGCTGGGATTTCATTGACACAACAATGAATCACGAAATCATGACAGGTGTGCACGTCTACAGACCGAGAAGCAGTAGCAACACTAGGGAGATTAATAAAAGGTGATTTTCACAAAAGATGAAACTGGTGTCTAAGGTATCAACAAGGATTGCAGGATGACCCAAAGCAATCTTCCAGTTCAATGAGAAATTAATCCATGAGTTTGGACCTCGTGGGACACTTACGTCCACTAGAGGGCACTGCAAGTCATTTTTGAGACTATCAAACACACTTACGATAATATTAGATTTGGTGGAATTGCAGGCAAGTACAAACAATCAATAAATAAGATGCAGATGAAGGGCTAAAGACATGTGCACGTGTAGGCTCAAGGATATGAATAATATGCCCTCCTGGGTAAAGATTTGCACTATTGCATGCAAAACCTGATAACACACACCCGAGAGTGAATTTCAAAGACAATGATTGGTTTAATTGTTGAAGGTCTCCTGCTTCCTTTAAATAAATAAATAACCATCCATTGCTCTGGTTTCCTGTAGCAACAGACCCAGCCAAAACGAAAATCTATATTCCAAGACAGATTTTCAATGTTTAATTGATACATTTGATCCGTTTTAGGACAATGTTTCAAGCAGATGGCTAATTTGCATGACCTCCATGGCTTTTTTCCAGTGCAGCGTTTCTCATTTTCACGTTCCTGTATTCCACACCAGCGAGGGTGACTGGACTGCTACTGAAATCTAATCTAGATGTCTGTTGCCATGGCAGCAAGTCCATACTTAATGGGTTGTGGGCTGTTGCTTGCAAAGCCTCGCAAAGCTAACGGTCTCGTTGATCAAGTTAGCCTTTGGAAGGGAAGACACATTTTTTTTATTCATGTCAAATTAAGACGAAAACGTGTGTAATCGCTTTTGTATGTGGTATGATGACAAAAGGCAGTCCAATTTCTCATTTCAGGCACCCCCAGACAGATGCATAATTAGGATTTTGGTGACAGCCCTGTGGGGTCGAATTTCAAGAGCTTGATAACTAATGGCCAATTTGAAGATCAGGGTTCAAAGGTCATTAAGACACATCTGTTTCTATGCACGTATGTGGGGAGGGGGGTTGTAGAGGTATCTGGCTCCACATGTTAGGATTTTGAGTTTGAAAGCGACTTTCCCGAGGTAACTGCTGGACTTTTTTTTTTTAAGTATAAGATTACACCATCTCCACTCAGATGAATGTTTTATTTACATTCCTGCTTGGGAGAAACTACAGAGCGATGAAAATCACTGAAGTAAAAACACAGATTTTGTTTTCAGGCCATCTATAACATGATGCCAAGCGAGTACACTGTGTGCATCGTATTCCAAACTCATGGCTCACCTTATAGAAGTCCTGCTAGGCATGTTCTGGATGCCAGACCATTTCTGCAGTGCATTCTGGTGATATAGAAGGAAGCCAATGTGTAACCAATGACCTGTCACATCCAGTCTCATCTCATGTAAATGTTAAAATCAACGTACAATTGTAACATATTCAGAAAATCTTGCACACACAATAAGACTTAGTCATCATGTGTTTTTGCTTTTCTTTACCTATTTTGTTCATTCCGATGCCATAGGATTATTGGAGATATAAAACGCATGGTTTGTTACATGTTAACCATTGAACGCACAGACACACACACATATTTTTTCTGGTGGTTTTATTTGGAAAGTGCTTTGAACATAAAGTTTGAAGACAAAGTTTTAAAATAGCCTATTATAGTAAAGTTTATTTCAACAGTGCCCGGTATTTGTATACAGTGGAAATGTCAGAATGGTAACGGGCAATACGAAATATGGTTGTTTTTGTCATTAGACCTGGCTTGGGAATTTTACACAGAAAAAGGCAGTATGTATCCATCCACTTGCATATGAAAAACATGGCTGACCATTGGTGTCAAGGTACACACAACAGCCATTCCAAAATCGGCAGTGTCATCAACCATCAGAATAATTACTTCTACAGGAACCCTTTTTAATAATCTTAATAAATATTTATATATACTTTATTTTTAGATATTTTCTTATTCATTTATGCACTTAGAACATGCAGTATCCCAGAACCTTTAACTAATAGTGAAAGTCTTTCCACAAAAATGAACCCCTTGCACCCTGCTTCCTGATTTGGGAGACCTTGGCTATACAGCTATTTACACTGAGTGTGGAGCCCACACACAGAACTGCAGGTAAGTCACAATGGCAGTCAGAATGTAAACTTTGGGAGCGGACCTGGATCAAATACGTAACTGCTTTGGATTCAAATACCATTCTGTGCTCGATTGATCTTGCCTGGTCCAATTGAGAGTTGGCACTTTTTCAGAGTTTCATTTCATCGGTTCCAATGCACCAGACAAGCTCAGAAAAGCATAGAAAAGTACCTGAATCCAAAACAATTACGCATTTGACCCAGGTCCGTTTGGCAAAACCTGTATTCCATTTTAGCTTCTCGCTACTGTTCCACCGTGATGTAATATTGTGTCCGATTCTCTGAACAAACTGGACAAGTGAAGACCACATCACACTTGTGGGTGGGGGGTATGGGGGTCTGTGGAAAGCTACAGAACACAAGGCCATCACAAGTACACAGACCAGTATATGACATTGAAGAACAGGAAAGTGAAGGGGAACAGGGCCCTGGCGTACAGGTCCACTCGTTTGGCGGCCGAGGGAATGACGGGCTTAGGCGGGGGGGGCTTCTTGTTGTTCTTGGCCTGGGCCTTCGCCATGGCGGTGCTGACTTCGATGGCCTTCCCGTAGCAGTCGAAGTTGGACAGCTCGAAATCCCGTGGCAGTGACCCGACGATGCTGAAGTCGTTGGAGCGCAGGTCCGACTTGGACGTGCACACCTTCTTGCACCTGTTTTCGGCCACCTGGGAAAAAACGGGAAGGAGAGAAGCCGGGCTTGATCATCATGGCAACGCTGATGGCAGCAGTTGCGATCAAAGTGCTTGTGCCTTGAGTGGAGCTCGGTCACTGAAGTACACTTGCTTGTCACCCAGTGACTATCTAATCCATGGCTCGGGGGCCAAAATGGGTCACGGGAGTGTATGTGGTGGGTCTTGGAACGAGTTTGCAGTCCACTAGGCTATGCTAGGATGTGTATTTGATGGGTCACTGAAAGGTTTTAATTTGGGTCCCGATACTAAAAAGTATTTGTAATTTTGGTCCTGATATTAGAAATGTAAGAACCAGTGATCTTCACTAGTGGCTATACAATGCTACAAAATTAATAGTGCTAATGGGGAGAGATATCCCTCATTCAAAATAACTGGTGACAGTCTGATATATTGTAGGGAGGACTACTAGTAAACTGCAAGGATTATTTTTCTTCCATATTGGACATGTTGCTCCAATATCCTCAAACACCAGTAAGGTAACTACTTCTCCAAATAGGGTCAGTGAACTAACAGTCCATAATTACCTTTAAACGGTGGACATATGGCAGAACTCGCTTGTAATGAGCTGATTGACCTTGTTTTGCCAGCATGACCACTCTCATTGTGAACAAACTTTCCAGTGTAAATAGAACTACTCTGGAAAAAATTCAAGTCCAAAATGATGAAAGCTGGTTCACCAGAAACTACAGAGTCTCCCCAGGTCCATATAGTGGAGGCTGAAATTCTGGGGGTTTCCAAGACCAGGCTTGATATGGTGCTTAACAGTATCAGGAGGTAAACTAAGCATTAGGTACACTTTCATGGTAGGAAAATGGCAGGCATAGTTGGAATGAATGGCCTGTTCTCATCATTTTGTTATGGCAATTGTCATGTTATATGTACTGTAATGCCTGCCTCAATTCCCATACAGCTCCTCCATTCAAGCCACCAGGACCGGAAGAACCAAGCCTTTTACATTACATGTTATTTCGCTGATGCCTTTATCCAAAGTAACTTACAGTTGATTCGACTAAGCAGGAGATAATCCCTCCTGGAGCAACATGGGGTTAGCTCAAGGGCTCGACATCTGTGCGGATCTTATCAGGGCTACACCGGGGATCAAACCACAAACCTTCCTAGTCACGTACCGTAACCGCTACGCTACAGGCCGCCCCGCGCCTGGTCAAAGACAGCCAGAGAAAATGGCCGAGCACACCCTCACCCCTCACATCTGCCACCTGCATGCCCGTTGAGCCCCCTGAACCGGACGAAGACAGGTCTCTGACGGCTGCAGTCCCCAGGCCTTTAATCAAGGCCCGGCCTGGAATTTACACTTCCCACTGTGAGCTCTCTCAGTCACACAAGCCTGGCAGCGCTGTGATGTCAATCAGAGACGCAAGGCGCAATTAAATCAATTCCATCTCCTCGCTGCAGACGCCAACGCCTAGCCCGCTGACGCACTACTCGCTGTAACATGTTGTGGAACCGGAGGAAGGTTCCGTCATGTCAGCAACAGTGACTCACACGCAACTAAGCATTAATATATTCACAGTGAAGGTGCAGGACTGCAGCAATTTTTTAGTCGGCATTTACATGTTTTCATCTGGGTTGTACCATTGCCTGTACTTTTTATACCCAATAAAAATCCAATCGATCAAAAAAAAACCCTCCGTCGCGCTCCTGTTAGAGGTTGGAGTGGGTTACTATCCTTGAATCAAAGCTTGGGTCCCTTTGGATATTTTTCACTATGTTGCAGTTACTTTATTCAATCCATATAATCACTGTGTGGTTGATAAATATGAACAGGTCAGGGCTTGTATTATAAAACAAATGATTAGCCCTAAAACAAACATTCATGGCAAGAAAATTATTCTGCTGAGCTCGACAATTGCACTTTCAATAAGGATTTCACTCAGAAGAAATGCATAAGAAAGGAATTAGGACCTGTTTGCTGTCCCATGGGCAAGAGGTCAGTTACGGCGACACAAGGGACTGGAGGTGGGGGGGTGTTATATAATACTTAGATCAGCTTGGAAAAAGGATGCCTGGAGTTAATTAGAGGAATCAAATTCATTCACCACTGTCACCACTGCAAACATTTCAGGGGTTAAGTTTTATACCTCCATGTTTTATCAAACATATTTTTGTGCTTGGTTCACAACAGAGGCTGGATTAAATCAACAACACAAAATCTTGATAACCAAAATATTGTACACAGCAAAAAATGTAAAAAACCTTGGAAAAATGTAATAACATTCAAGCCCCTAATCTGAACCAAGTTTGACTTTCCACAAAACTGTGGCTTTTTGTATAAACACTAAAACCACCAGAAAGTAGGCCAAGTGAGTCTGCTTCACTTCATTACCAAAATAAATCCCTGTATCAGGGAAGGTTGCACAGCATAAAAGCAGGAAAATATTGAAAGTTGAAAGCAGGGAATTACTCTCCTGCTACTAGTTGCATAAAGTAAAAAAAGCAAACAAAGTTTCCCTCAAAGTAAACATCATTGCTACTGTATATAACTTACATTTTTTCACACACCAGTCTTCTTACAGTACATTAATTCTTTGAAATTCCATGATTATTAATAAATACTTGGCCAATACTGATCTCTCCACTGCAGGAGAAAGAATGAATCATGCAAACGATCAGCTTCAGTGAGATTCTGGCCAAGATTATTTTGCCCGAAATTATAGGGGCCTTGCCAGTTTACTTACCTCACCTGAACCTTACCTTAAGAAACTATGAACAGAAGTATAAAACAAACGTGACAAGAACAAAAAGAAAGAAAACATGAAAAGGCTGTTAAAAGGTCAGACATACCCCGGTACCTGTTAAACTGAACGCCCCCTTCAGCGACACAGAAATAAGACGTGACATGCGGGAAAGCCATCTTGGGTATTTTCGGGGGAACAAAGCGTGACATTTCGACAGCGTATCCCACTGACCTGAAGGGTGCTGACGTGGATGGGTGTTCCCCCGGTCCCGTTGACCGTGTTGTTCTTGGCCGGGGTCTTGCCCTCCGCCTTCTCCCTCCTGGCTATTTTGGCCTTTTCTGCCTCGATCCTCTTGGGGCTGTTGAGCATCACCTGGACCACGGCATACTCCACCAGCGAGGCAAAGCCGAACAGCAGGCAGGCGATGAGCCAGATGTCGATGGCTTTCACGTACGACACCTTCGGGAGCTCGGAGGCCAGGGACGTGCATTCGGAAGACAGCGAGAGGACTGAAAGGATTCCTGGAGAGTAGAAGAAAAGACCCTGCTCAGTTTAATGTTGGGGGGGCGACACTGGCTCATGCGGTAAGAGCAGTCGTCTGGCAGTCGGAGGGTCGCCGGTTCGATCCCACCCTGGGAGTGTTGAAGTGACCCTGAGCAAGACACCTAAACCCCAAATGCTCCTGACATGCTGGTTGGTGCTTTGCATGCCAGACAATTGCCATTGGTGTGTGAGGGTGTGTATGAATGGTTGAATGAGGAGCATCAATTGTACAGCGCTTTGGAAATGCCAACCATTTACCATGTTTACGGATGAAGGACAACCCTCGCCTTGCAGAAGGCCTTAAGGCCAGTTTATAGTCCAGTGATCGAGTGCTGGTCGACTGAAATCACAGAATGTTTGTAAATGTTCGACTGTTGCCTGATGTAGACTGCGGTGACTGTCCGTGGCAAAAATGTATAAACGCACTCCAGTCGCCCAGAGTATGAACCAACATCCATTGCCAGATACAGCAATATTTTGTTGATGAGAGAGGTTAGAGGAGAAGGGCCAGACTGTTAAAAGCTGACAGGAAGGTGACAGTAATGCAAATAACCACACATTACAACAGTGGTATGCAGAAGAGCATCTCTGAACACACAACACGTCAAACCTCTAAGTGGATAGGCTACAGCAGCAGAAGACCAATAAGTCTATAAAATAAAAAAAAGTCTAAAAAATACCTAATAAAGTGCTCACTGAGTGTATATCATCAAGTTTAAAGGGCTGCTCTGTGTGCAGGTTTGCTTTAGTCTAGCACTATGACACCTGATGCAGCTGATTTAATTAACTAATCCTGGTCCTCAATCATAACAAGTAGAGTCAGGTGTTTTAAGGCTGAAACTAAAACCAGCCCCCACACCGGCCCTTTTCAGATAAGACTGGACGCCACAGGTTTAAATACAACAAGAGAACAAGTTTTCAAGATGTCCGTGTGTTGCATGCATATCGCAGTTTTCAAGATAAATTCCAATGAGACGGTGCAGGCATGCACGCACCATGGTGAACCTGACCATACCTTTTAAATGATAATGAATATAAAGATAAAAGAGTGCTTTGATGAATAAATAATTCACGGTTTTCACAGTTTCTCACTAGAATATTAATTTTGGATGTAGCATAAACTGTCTAAAATCAAGTACTTATTTCCAGTACAGTGATTATCTAAATGATGGAGGTATCCAGACGCTAATCCTTTAACCCCGACAGTGAAATGTCTTTTACATAACACGAGGAAGGTGCCAGCCAGCACAAAGAAGCTTAATACCTTCTCTGGCATGAGACATTTAAATGATCAATATATGAGAGCAACGTGTGACCACATACACATGCATACCTAGCACATGTACACGTGACGAACACGCAAATGCACACACACCCACGATGTGCCACAGATATTCTCTGTCTCATTCATTCACTCTCACTCACTAATTCATGCTCACTCACTCATTCAGATTCACTCAGTCACGCATATCCAGTCATACTCATACCCACTCACTCATACTCACTCACTCACTCACTCATACCCACTCACTCATACTCACTCACTCATTCATACTCACACACTCATTCATACTCACTCATACTCACTCACTCACACATACTCACACACTCATTCATACTCACACATACTCACACACTCATTCATATTCACACACTCATTCATACTCACTCACTACTCACTCACTCATTCATACTCACACACTCACTCACTCACACTCATTCATACTCACTCACTCACTACATTCACTCACACACTCACTCACTCACTACATTCACTCACACACTCACTCACTCACTCATACTCACACACTCACTCACTCTCACACTCATTCATACTCACACACTCACTCACTCACAAATTCATACTCACTCATTCAGATTCACTCATACTCACACACTCATTCATATTCACTCACTCACTAATTCATACTCACTCACTCAGATTCACTCAGTCACTCATATTCACTCAATCTCATATCCACTCATATTACTCATTCATGTTCACTCACTCACTCATGATTACACTCTCACTCTCTAACTCTCTCACCCACTAACAGACACAGATACACACACACACACACACACACACACACACACACACACACACACAACAGACCCATGGACAGGAGGCGACTGACCTGAGATCAGGCCCCGGATGAGACTGTAGTGGAACAGGACGAAACAGGACACAGGACAATGGGAAGAGCGTGGTGGTGGTGGAATGGAAGTGGATGGTCCTTCCCAGATGGGGCATGGTCAACAGCAATGGTAACAGTCAGACTGCCCCGGGCCCCGGGGGCGTGAGGGTGAGCGGGAGTGTACCCAGCGGGACTCTAGCTGCGCTGGCGTCCGGGTTGATCCAAAACGACAGCCAGGACAGCACCACGATCAACAGGGTGGGGGCATAGACGCCCATCATGTAGAAGCCCACCTGTCGCCGCAGGGTGAAGATCACCTCCACACAAGTGTAGTACCCTGGGGAGAAACACACCCAACATTCACCATTACCTTTCACAAACGCCATGGCACCTCTAGATTCAATGCGCGGCCTACTGTAGACTTGAGTCAAATACATAATCATTTTGGATTCACATATTTCTCTACGCTTTACTGAGCTTGTCTGGTGAATTGGAACATATTAAATACTCCCAAAAAGTGTGAAGCTGTTCTGGGGCTAGAGGCTGATTCCAATCCCTTATTTTTCTCCTTTTTTATTTTCTTTTCTCCTTTTCTTACCCCTAGCTCCACCCATCGGGAGAGGTTTGAAAAGATTAAAGAAAAATGAGTAAAGACAGGGAAATTGAGAAAACATGAATTAGGCAAATGGAATGCCCTTGCTGCTTCAAACGTCAGTTTGAAGCCAAGTCAGTTACAGACGGGGCAAATGCGTGGCAGATGGAGAGAGGTGGATCCATAGGTCGGTCATTTATACGTTAGGCTTTCTGGAAAAAAAACTTCCGCAAAGGATGTGCTGATGTTTTCTTTGTCAAAGGAAAGATTGGCAGTTCCTAACTTCTACTTCTAGCTCTTTGAAGGAACGTTTGAGTGGTTTGAATGTCCTTCAAGATGAAAGACATGGTTGATTTCCGGGTCAGGAGCAAGGAAAGGAAAAAAGTGGAGAAAAATAAGCGATTGGAATGAGCCACATGTGTTCTGGTCCTCTTGCTTGGCACCAGGCAAGATCAATCGAGCACAGAAATGTATTTGAATCCAAAACGATTCTGCATTTTATGCAGGTCTGATGTGTCCCCTCCTCCGGTGTATCCTCCTGGTTGTTCACAAACTGGTGTATGTGATCAAGTCCAATATTAATGATATTCATAAAGTACTTAAATGCCCAGGCCACTTGTCTCACACTTTATAAACAGATTATGGAGAAGGGCACCAAAAACTTCAAACAAAAACGCTACATCACAAACTGACAATTCTAAGCCTCTAATTACTTTTTGAAGACAACTGCTTTTGTATTAGAAGCTTTTTGTCAACGAATGAACAAAGAATGTTGCCTGCGGCATTTTTAATTTAGTCAGTTCCATGATGCACTCCTTCATTGGCTTCATGAAAAAACGTGGCTTCCTTACACCCCAACAATCATTTTCCCTCATTATCTACCAGGAATGATTTTTCCATTCTACACTGCCTTTTACCTCCTGTTACTTTCACTCTGTTGCTAGCATCCATGGTTTCAGGAGCAGGGTGTTGTTAGCATCCTCTGTAAGGAGCAGGGTGTTGTTAGTACTCTCTGTAAAGAGCAGGGTGTTTTTAGTATCCTTGGAGTAAGGAGCAGGGTGTTGTTAGCATACGGTGTGATGTCAACTTAATGGCTTTCAGAGTGTTTTCTCTGAGCCCTTGTTGGCACAGAGGCCAGGTCTCGCTTATGCGTTGAGAACAAAGCCAGCCTTTGTGCCTCAAGCAGTGTGTGTGTGCGTGTGTGTGTGTGTGTGTGTGTGTGTGTGTGTGTATGTGTGTGTGTAAGAGTGAGTAAATTAGTGAAAGAGAGAGAGAGTTAGATTTTAAGGGCATCCCATGCCTGGCCTGCAGTTTGCTCAGTTAGCATTTGGCTGCAATGCTGTAATGCGGAAATGTGAAGCACTGTGGATGTAGGCATACTCACCTGCTACACATTACCTTTTCGATCATAGGTGACACCATTATGAGGCACAACATTAGGGCTAGACAATGTGCTACAGTAAACACTGTTAAAAAAAAACAACCGTAAATCTTGTCTAGTCTACTTCCGAGTGCTGTTGTTCGGTGATGAGTGCATATGTTCTGAGGAAGCGGTTGTAAATCCACCTTAATTAAATGGACCTTCTGGACTCTTGTTAAATATGTCGTAGAAATGTGCAGCGTGTCAACGATCAGTGTCCAGATGTTTCCCTAAATGCTGGCTGTGAGTCATTTCCCTACAGGAAGGGGCTGCCAGTGTCCGAGGGCTCATATTTGAAAAGCATATAGCAGTGCGCTGCTTTTATGACTCTTATAACTGTAAGCAGAAAGGAAAATCCAACCTGTCGATTAACACCAAAAACAATGTGACCTAAAAACCCAGGCTTAATAATATCAAGAACACAGAATGCAGGGACTTTGCATGATAGTTTATTTGTTGAGTGTGTGTGTATGTGTGTGTTTTTCTTCCTCTTCTTTTTATCAAAGGCTCACCAGAAGGCTTGGGAGGAAATTACTTAAATTCCCTGCCTCCATTTTGTGCTGAAATAAATCTGAGACGGAATCTAAAATGCAGTCAGGCACTGCTTATGGTCTAGTCATGAAAACGGACCAGAAAATAGTAAGCTCTGACCGACTCTTGGGATTTCACTCGCCATACTTTCTAATAAATAAATAATGCGTTGCAACAGAGTACGCATTGATTTTCTCGACACATGTATAATGAAGTCATTATTTAAACACATTTCTTTCTCATATATGCAAAGGCGGTCAGAAGCACCGAATAGGCAAATCGAAAATCTGCTAAATATACACGATGCCTGTGAACTACGACTCAAAAAAAGAAGGATAAACTGCGTACCAGTTCCTTTGTAGTACTTGGTGCAGTTTCCATATTCAATATCCTCCTGTTTAATGTCAAACTGGGGCAGGGCGATCTCGTCCATCTGCACAGGGTCCACCGACTGCCACATGAACTGCAGGTCATCTGTGGTGTAGCCAACTGAAAACACACACACATATATAACATACACATACACATAAACAAGTGCGCACACACACACAAGAACACGAAAACATACACAAACACATGCAAGCACAAGCACACATACACACACACAAGTGCGCACACACAAGTACACGAAAACATACACAAACACATACACACATTCACAAGCACCCACACACACACACACAAGCACACCCAAAAGCACACACACACACACAGCGTCTGAGATGTCGGCGCTCAGTATAAATTTGCATTTCACAGAAATAGATTTTAGAACAACACCACGGAAAAATCCAAGGACATCAAATCAAAAGTAAAATGAACAGCAGTTCCCTACCATTTGCATAACATTATAAGACCATTGTCGATGATGCTTTTTCATTTTAATAAGAACTCTCATTATGCATGCTGCACAACATGAAATGAACTGAATTTGGACCGTGAAAACAGTGGGCTTTGTCAAAGCCCAGAGGACATACAAAGACGGAAGGTTTGTTCATTTCATAATATCCACATACAGCTCTCCAGTTGCATCTTGCATCTCTGGGTGTCCATGGGAAACAGGGTGAGGTCGAGAGGGCAGGAAAGCGTGACCGATAGCCTGGAACAGAACAGAAATGACAGACCCATCATTTCTGAGGCTTATTCCAGTGTCCGACTCCTCTTCTCCATGGCAGAAAAAAATCAGTTCTACATTTTCCTGATTTAACTTTAATTCTGAGTGAAATTCACACCGCCTCTTTGAAATGCAGGTAATCCAGTCTGAGATAACTTAAGTGGTAGCTAATATTAATTAATTGCACTGTTAAGTACAACATAAGCATGCTTTTACAGTAATTAAACATAGATATATAATATATCATCTAATAATAATACATTATATAATATCTGATGAGAAGTTGTATTACTACTAATCCTAACACTTATTTTTGTGTTATCATATATCATCAGACTTTAAATTAATTTTTTGGGAAAACATCCCATTGGTTTTTATGTACAGAATGGATGACATGTCAACCATATGAATGAATGTATTAATCTAAATAAGTGAAACAGTCTCTCCATTCAGCAATGCTAAGTAACAGGAGAGAGAAAATCTTACCTCATTCTAAGTTTTCAGATCCTCAAAAAGGTCCAGTAGTGCACAAATTCAAAAAACACTGATATGACTTTTGCAGATATCCACTATTTTTTTTAAATGTATTCACTTATTTTACAGCCAAAAAAATAATAAAAATAAATAAATAACATATCTCAGTTTTTGGTCATAAAGACTAACTGGGATATTCAAGTTGCCACTAGCACCTTGCAATGGTAAAAGCGAAATCTGTCAGCAGTAGTTGTGCGTTTTTATTTTTTATTTTATCCTTAATGAAGGTAGCGTTAAACTGCAATGGTCAGCTTATAGTTACTTTATTTTTCATTTAATTAGCATGCAGATTACAACAAACAATGGAACTTATGTAATTAGTGCTATTAGGCATTATGACAGCATGGGACTATAGCCAGCATTACAGACAGCGTCTGACAAGGCAATTCGAGGTGTAGGACGCATGCTTCTCACTGGTTGCCACCATTTTAGCGAGTACAATGCATAGTTACAATCACAATCATGAAGGACTGTCAAAAAAACCAGAACCGCAGACCTTTATATATTAAGAGAGGATAGATAGAAACTCTTCGGGAAATATACAGCACATATATACATCTCTATTTCTAAAAATGAATCCACAGCAATGTAATTGCGAAATATATTTTGAGAGGGGAATGTCATAATGGATTCCTGACAAACCTTTGTGCAGTTTCTCTTACCGATCTGATTTGATCAATATTGAGAAATACTCTTCAATATATTTATCTCATATCATTCCAGCTGCACAAATCTATAATTTTGGATTTAAAATAGCAGTAGATTGCCCAGCTGCCTCTGATGAGAGTAGCAGGTGGTATTTTTTACTGTTGTGTTTTCATTTTCCGAATCACCTTCATGGCATGCAAATGTAGAAGGAAAGCAGTTTCAGCAGTAAGTAGATGGTTGCGGTAACATTAAAAAGCCTGGGTGACCAATGCTTCCAATGAACAGTAAAATGATCCTGGGAGGAGTCAGCCCATACCACCATGAGAAAGCAGCAAAACTCAGAGCAATGCAAATAAAACACCCAAATATCATAACCTTTATACATCAAATGCACAGCGATTTTACTCAACATGAGCAAAACGCCTAAAAATACTTTTTTTTGGACTTGGGAAAGACGGGAAAAGGACCAAAATGACAAGCAGACAGTTACAGGATAGACAGAAGCACAATGAACATCACTTAGCATTAGGAAAAAAAGACACAAATGTAAATTCACTGACCAAAAGGTGAATTTAAACGATTACTAACTTAATTAAGTGTATTTTTATCTAGACAATGATTGCAATCAGGAAGATAAATAAGCTTACTTTCATTTATAAAGCAGTGCAGAAGACCAACAGCTAAAGTAGAAAAGGCCCTTTGGAGAATTATCAATACCATACTGCGTTTACTGCATTAGAAGTCACTTGTGTAAAATTGTTTACACAATTAATCTCTCAATTTACGGTTGCCATATTCTTCAGTGCACTTGTACCCTTGCTCGTAGGGTACAACTCTGACAAGCCAAAATTCTTTTAAAAAATTGACAGAATACATGCACCCACAAATATAAAAAACGGGGATGACAAAATACACCCAAACTTTTGCTGCACATTCAAAGCAGTATTCAATTCTCCAAACGTGGCGCTTGAATTCTTCTCATTCAAGTCTGTTAATAGACTACAGCATACAACTATTAGTACCAAGACTGTTAGTGACAAAATACTTTCAAGGCTGCCACCTTATCGCTGATGAGACAGGACAGTGAGAAAACTCAACACTAGGTCGAGACCATGAGGAACCAGACCCAGCATTCTGGTGCTCACAGCTACACAACAACAGACAGGTAGTTGTACAGATGAAAAATGAGTCATAATACATTTGATTAATGACACATTTTAACGGCTCAGGAAGCATTTCTTCTGGTGTGATAGTGTGTGGGTTTGAAGCCCTGCCAAAAAAAACAGCTGGTAGCTGGTTGACCAGTTAAACCAGCTCCATACTCAACATAGTTTGACCAGTTCAAACAGCTGGTAGCTAATATCTCAAGCAGATCATGGCTGGATTTTACACCAGAGAGGTCAACCAAATAATTTGGTCTGCCCATGATTTATTGTAATCTATTAGATTAGGCCACAAAGTCATCACACACAGTCAATACATTTGCTATATTATTGACACGTAATTCAAGACACAGCAACTGGCTCAGTTGCTTAGGATTGATGGTGCTGGGGAGATAGCAGCCATATTGAATCTCAAATTCACCTCTTATTACTCCTAGCCCCCAGGCATTGATCAATGCAACCCGGAGGGCCCTGGTCTAATCGTAGCGCACACACATAGCAAGAAAATGAAGGGTTTGTCACATCATCAGCGTAACTTCATACTGCTCTGCTTCCCTGTGTACTAGTGGGTTCATTTTCATGTTACTTTCTAGGGAACTGTTTAACTGTTTCTCTTAATTGCCGTTGATGTTGATTTATTTGTGCTTGCATGTATCCATCAGATAACATCCCGCATCATGAGCTGACCTACACAAGGGCGTCTTTGAAATGCCCCAGTAACACCAGCTATGGGTTCTGGGGGACACAAAGTGACAGATCCTGGGGCTTACCTCATGCTGATGAGCACGTCGCCGTTGCGGAAGATGAAGAGCAGGATGTTCTCCTGCGTGACGTCATGGAAGTTGGCACTCTTCTCGTTGGCAAAGAACAGGTCGGGCTTCCACAGGCATTTGAACATCTTGGGGTCGACGGTGAGGGCGTCCGACTTGAAGTCGGTCGGCAGCCGGAGCCTGGGGTCGTTCCACCGCTGCCTCAGGAAGATGTTCACCCGGTAATCCTGGACAAATGGAGGAGCTTGATGAAAGGACCAGTGTACTGCCATTTAAATCCAACACAGCAGTCAGATATACTCCAAAAGTAGAGAATGCATGCATAGGTCTCTATAGGTCTCAATAGCTTTATAGAAAGTTTCAGCTCTACTGCTATATTCACAGGGCTATCTAGGACTCCATGTTAGGTCGTTCCAAGGGTTCCAACCAGGCCTGGGTCAGATATGTACATAATAATTTTGGAATAAAATACTTTTCTACGCTTTATTGTGCTTGTCAAGTGTATTGGAACCTATGAAATACTCTGACTACTTTGTGTTTCTGATGGTTCAAAGTTCATACACACACCTAACAATAGGAAGACAACCTCCAAGAGCAGCTGCCATTGCCACTAATTAGGAAAGGTTTTCCCAGTTGTTTTTGTGACCTGGGTCCCCTGTATCTGCCTGGCTGTCGAGTCACGCGATGTAAGTTGTCAAACATGTCAGATTATACAGCAATTCGAGGAACCAATATGAGCTATTAGCATGAAACCAAAGGGTGTGGGAAATGTCAAACAATCCCAGGAACTACAGCAGCTGTGTGAAGGTACCTCCCTGAATGGCACCAATTTTCAAACACTGGATTTGTTTGTAATATGCAACAGAATATGATTTAGATTTCTTATACAGTCATGAGTCAATTCTGAATGCAGCTTGAAAAAGAACCATAATTTCTGATATACTATATACCATAGCCACCAATACTGGAAGCATTTCCCTTTGAATATCTATGATTAAGGCTAGATATTGGTAATGGAAAATATTGAAGTCACAGAGCAGTCACGGCAAGGTTGACAGAAAAATGGGAAAAAATGGGAAGAATCACAGAATGAATGACACCTGTAACACCCAGCCGTATCTATGATGCAGGTCAGTGGACTATATTCTCAATGACACCATCAAAACTGACTGTGAGTTTTTAAAAAGGCAACAGGGAAAAATATGAAAGTCCCTTGTATTTTACTTCACAGACACCACAAGATATTACAACATTATTTTTTTCGTCCTTGTGCCAGGACTAGAGGTGTGGGAGTAATCATTCTCTCTGAGGCCTGGTTATTAACTGGCAAATGGCAGAATGCAATCAAAGAGGGAATATTTAAACAGGCAGAGACCTGTAGAGGATGCTAATCATTTATTGCACATTCAACACAAAATTAATTAGGCCCTTCTGGGGAACATTGGTGTAAACTGAGCAAAGGACACCATCCCTAGTATAACAGCATACCTGCCCTTTCACAGTGTTTGGATAGGGCACAAGCTGTCTGGGACTTTGACATTTCAGTGACTGTTGCTCTGTGTACCAAAAGACTAAAGCAGGACACTAAGTCTGCTGAGCTCAAGGACAAACACTTCTGTGATAGCTTGTTGTGGTGGCAGTATTATCACTCTTGTAGTTGTTGGTGCCAGTGTTATTATTTTTAACATTTATAATTATATGCCTGTACTGCTCTCATTTTTAGAATAATAAGAAGAAGAAGTTAGTTTGGAACACCCATAGTAATTGTAGACCTCAGTGGAAACATCATCCATGGATCTATGGAGCTATGACAACTGCTGCTTCTCAAACCTGCAATGTCTAAGTTATTGTAGCCAAAAACCTCCAATCTAGCACAGGTAAGCGGGAAAACCCTACAGGGAGAAAATCCATCCTTCCATCCTATGGAACTCTTCAGCCACAGGGGTCTTCAGCCTACTGAAGATGGCCAGTGTTTGATCTGGACATTGGCTACATCAATGCCTCAGGAAGCCTGTATTACTTCTGCTTCCAATTGATTACAGATAATACCAAGTTGATTACACACATCTTATAATATACCTATTCATTTATTCAGTTGCGTCTGCATGGGACAAATCTGGAGACTCCAGCCAGCAACCATCAGGTTATGAGTCAAAATAAAGCTACACCACACTACTGCCCCATGTAACCTTAACTCAGTGTGTATGTTGTTCTTTTTCCGTACATACTGTATTGAGAAAGTTCCTTCAGTGGGAACAAAGGATGCACATTAATAATCGTCCGCAAAAGGATATGTTTTCAATAGAAGCATAAAGATGCTCCAGAAAAGCCAGCTATGGCCTTATTATAAATGTCACCGCTCATGAGGCAAAGTCACTGATATTTATCCACAGCGGTTTCACATCTCAATCTGTTCACAGCATGAACATCCACTAATCTCCAAAGCAACCGATATCCCCTACAAAGACCTGCACACAGCAGCCCTAAGCTGAAAATTGCATGCAAATCACGGACATGCCCTGAAACCTAACCCCTTAATTCACTTCAGAAGAATCACCAATTTGCCCTTATGATATTAATTATGCTGACTCATATCAAAGAGCTTTCATGAGAAGTTTGACCTCAATGCTAATAACAAATAAGAGGAAACAACATTTTGCTGATTATTTCTACTATGTGAGTGTCTGAGAAAGAAAAAAACTGCATTGCTGAAATTGCTCTGCAGTGATCCACAGAGACAATAACACTGATGACGCATGAGAAATCCATTGAAATCTCTCAGGGGACTTTTGTTCTGTAAAATTGCTCTAATACAGATCAATTAAAAAAACAAACGAGAGATGATCATGAATATGTGAGTGTGCTTACCATCGTAGTCTCCTGGATAGACCCAAAGCTGTTTATGAAGATATTCACTTTGTCCTCCACCGGAATTCCTATGGTGGGGAATATGAAGACATTATGTAGTGTGTGAGATCATTGAAACCATTTTAGATGACTGTATTTAGAGATAGCACAGATCGCTGCACACATCGATTGTACAAATAACAAAAATAATACACACTCCACTGAATTGAACCAGAATGCTTTCTACTATTATGTGACAAATGGAAGCAAGTAAGCAATTTTCCTAATAAGAAATGGAATTATAAAAGAAGAAACTCACAATTCCAATTCCAAAGTTTCCTGAATTTCCAGGGTAAAGCACACAGAGTCTGCAATTGATTGGCCAAAATCTACCTATTCATTATGTGGCAAGATATGCACACAAGGCAAGTGTTAAAATGCAGACATTGCAGCGAGCATGCAATAGTACCCTAGTACGCTCATAGAAACATTTATTCCATACAATGGAAACAGAGACCAGAATAACAAACTATTCAACAAAATATTAATGAAACATTATTATACAAATTATAATCTGGTTAATCATCCGTTCCCTCCAATGTGAACTGAACACATGTAAACTCTGTGTAGGACACAATTTTAAGCACACATGGGCAAAACTTGCCTTTGAAGTTTGGCCGAATTCTCGGGTCATAGGTGACCAGCAGCCTGTTCAAGATGTTACTTGTCGAATTCTCAGGGACCCTGGCCAGGTCTTCAGATGACAGCTGACTGGAAAAATAAAATTTTTTAATTATGTGGCACATATGATGATATAGCGGCTAAAGGATGAGACATCAGACAGTTTCATCGCATGAGAGTTCTCAGACCTAATGACAAGAAGAAATACAAAAGATTATAACATTTTAAGCTAATGTGAAAAACATTAGGGGATAATTGAACCGACAGCTAACATTTCTATACTGGAGTGGTTTAGCCCCTACATCCAGCTCTGGGAAGGATAACAGCATAAAATAGCTACATTTCTAGCAATGCTTCACAAGGTTAAGGAACACATTTGGAGGGATTTTGAACCATTCATCCTTGAAAGATCCTTCAAATTCTTGGGTTTTGCACTTATCAACCGCCCTCTACAATTCAGTCCACAGGTTTTCCATTCAAGGTCCAGTGCCTAAGATGGCTATTGCAGAACATGGATTTTGTTGTCAAGGAATCATTTCTGTGTGGATTTCGAGGTATGCCTTGGGTCATTGTCCTGCTGGAAAGTCCACCCACAGCCTTGAGGCCGAAATTGCCCGATACTTGGTGGAATCCATTACACCATTGACCTTAACCAGTGCCCCTGAACCTCTGGAATTAAAACAGCCCCAAAAAATCTCTCAGCCACCACCATATTTTATGGTGGGGATGAGGCACTCCCATTTTATGCAACTGTTTTGAAGCCAAACATGCCCATGCTGTATCTAACCAAAATATAATTCTTTTGTATTTTTGTGAATTGCCAGTCAGTTGTGCAAATAATTCTGTATATACTGTATTCACAGAAACACTAAACTATGACAAGAACATGCAGTAACAGGAAAATACACAGGTTTATGACTGGATGACGTTTATATTCAGTTGCTTAATTCAGTATTTTTTAAGTACGTATTTCTTTTAAAAATACACCAATGCTAGTTTCTCATTCAAAAAGGCAGACAAACATTAGCATTCAATTCAAGGCAAAGTCAGCAACGTTCTAAGCCATAACCTTGAGAATATCTGCTCTGAGAATATCTGTTTTATTCACAGCATTTAATGAGAATGCATGACTGTGAAAGCTGCAGATCGCTTCAGCAACAACTATCATCAGCAACAGAAATCCGATATCATCAAACGCAGATATGATCAGCTACAGATATCATGAAATGCAGATATCATCAGCTACAGAAATCATGAAATGCAGACATCATCAGCAACAGATCTCATCAAATACAATGCAAACATCAAATGCAAACTGGAACAATAATGGACTATACTGCACCTGGGTCACACTACAGGTACTTATGGATACTATGTACGAAAATTGGGTGGAGATAATAAGACTTACGAGGGGCAGTAGACCTGTTTTCCTTTCTTTTTCCCCTTCTTGGCAGATTTGTCTTTGCTGGACACTTCAGTCATCCACACAGACAACACGAGGAACAGGAATGCCAGCTTTACCATGCTCATTTTCAAACACATCAGACTGCAAGCCTGAAAAAAGGTGGAAATACTACAGTGAGCTTCAAGTTATAAATGCCCCCCCCCCCCCCCCCATACTGTACATTCATATTAAGGTCTACTATATTAGTAATGTACTTACACATATTCAGATAATATTAGTGTCAATTTCCATTTTTATGTCTGCATGCATGCCTCATCTACGTTACTGACTGAATTAGCCTAGATCTGCTAAATGCCATTTTCTTACTGAGTTACAAATACGGGACATGTAGTAACAAGTAGTATTCAATCCTTGAGGTCATGGTTTAGCCTAGCTGGCTAGAAACTCCTTCACACATACCAGTGTGAAAAACAGTGGAAGAACTGAAGAACTGTTGGAACATTCATACTGACATTAACTCCAATGGAATGTTGAAAAAAAAAACCTAGCACTGAAATTGGATTCCTGCATAACTATGTACGCATTTATCATTTTGTAAATTGTTTTGTTTGACACACAACTTTTGTTTAGCTAAGAGGGACAGAGGAAGAATAAGAAATGCCCCGTTTATTCGTCGGATCTGTACTTAGGTATGGCTCTTCCTTCCTCGACTCACCTTAGTATTTGTCAGTTTAGTGGCTGGGACATGAAAAATCACAGGACTCACTCCTCTTAATGGATTCATTTTATAGCATTTTCCCCTTCATCCTTATTGTGACATGAATGCCACCTGATACATAACCTTTCAGATGAAATAATTATGAAGTATCAACTACAAATAAGAAAAAGAAATTATCTGCAACTTTTGAAATGTACTGATATTTCTCTGCATCCATGCAAAAGCAATATATTGCAAAGTGAAGCAATTGAAAAGAAAATAAAGAATCAGTACTGTAATACAAATGTACTACAAATTATGTAGTAATTATACTTGAATTGCTCAATCCAGATTTACAATGTGAATTGTAATCAATATTTTATGTATTATGTATTTAATGTATTTATTTGTTTATGTATTTTTTTTATCGATTGATTAACTGGTTGGTTGATTTTTATGATAAACTAAACCCTTTAAGGGTCCAGTGAAATGTGGGCTCTTTTAGAGCTAGAAAAAAAATCTTATAAAGTGCGTGTTAAGGTGAACAACTCAAGGGCTTTCCACAGACAATGGAAACATAATAAATTATCTCATGCATTTGTTCCAACAGGAACACTGTCAAAATACCGACTATGTAAACCGCAAAATCATAAAGCGGTATGTCAACCACTGAGAAGCAAGCACCGGATTAGCTAAACTATTTTGTTTGATGTCTGTGACAACCTGTCAGTCACCAATTTCAGGTCAACAGTACTGCCATTATTGGCTAATAGCCAGCCAATCAGAGATCAGCCTGAAACCTTGCTTGCTCCCTCGCCTTGGGATGAAGAGGAATGTTAACTGACGCTGTATGGCTTGGCCTTTGCCAATGGAAAGAGTGAGGCCATGGATCACTGAGTAGTTCAAAGTATTTGCTTCATCTTATGCGACATAAACGTGAAAAGAAAACATGCTATTCTACTGAATTGTTCAGTACAACTAGGTGCAATATTTAGCTGTTCCTGTACATGTACTTGCTTACTTAGATAACTGTGCCTGCATCCTGTCATTGCTTAATGAGTTAAAAAAAAGATATGCTCCTCTATTTTAATAAACTATTAAACTTACTGTAGCTAGTAATTACAGTTCCCATTACTGACCGTTCTTAACAACGGCCTAAACTCGTGGAGCGGCTCTGCAATTTCTCTGTTAATCAGGGCAAGGTAAATAGTGGTGGGAGTGAATGTAGGATAAGGCCATCAGTGGTCATAGACTCGTCTTTGTATTACCACTAGAAATGCGGTAATAACATTTTGCTACTGTAATTGGAGTCTTGAGCATATATGCAAACATCCATGCATTACTTTTTCTTGCTGTAGTTCTATTGCTTCCACTTTGGATGTATAAACTCCAGAACCGCACACATAATGAAGATAAAATACAGTCAAGTTTAGGTGTCAAAAACCAGGTGTGGGCACAGCAACTGTAGCTAGCAAACAACGCTCAGACCAGGGAACCACAGCACTTTATTATACTGCCAGTTCAATAAACACTTTCAAGGGCAACATCTAATTTTTACTTTTAGATAAACAATATCTATCATTCTTTTCAGTTAGTATGAACGGTGTACATGGTTTGCTAAGTTTACTAATGGCACAGTGTCAATTCTATTCCAAAATCCATTCAGTTTCTCTTGTAAAAGCTCTGATAAATCTAACCTGCTAAATTTATTTTTATTATGCAACCTACCATGAAGACCAGGCAATTTCCCTGGATTTCAATCTAAACACATTGTGGTAGTTCTTAATTCTGGAATTGAAATATTACTTTCAACTATTGAACTACTCATTCAATAGTTACTTTTTCAGCCACAAGTCATAATCACGAAATAACAGTCACCAAAAAGAATGGCACTTAAACTCGAAAAACACTTTTGTTGACTAACTTCGCTTCAGACCTTACCAAGTCAGACAGTAATTTATGATGTCTTTAAAGCAGGACATGTTCAGCCTCTCACAAAAATAAATTATCTTGAGTCAAGAAAGGCAAACTTTAGACTAAATATGTTGTTTTCAATAACACTGTGAAATTTTATGATTCCAAGCAAAAAGCAATATCAGTACCGTGCAAGGCAGTGATATGGCAAAACATAGCATGGGACACAATTCCAGCACTCCCAAGAAAGGGACCAAGGCCTCCACGCTACTGTACTTTCTCACCTAAAAATCAAAAGGTTTTGTAGCATTCTCCACTTGTCCACTTAACATTACAGAATATGTACAGTACTCGCCTACTTTTGTTGTATCTCAAGTTTTCCCAAAAACACTATTCTATACTGAGGTAAAATGACACAGATCTTGGAGGCGGTACTTGGCACTAAACAGGACACGTGCGTTCTTCTGGCATTAAAGATCACAGACAATATTAATCTCAAACCAACCTATTAGCAGAGCGTATCTGCACCACACCATAATTGTATGCACATTCGAATTGCAGGCATGCCCTCCATCTTTCAGTACCGTTTACTGTATTTAATAGAGTAATATTATTGACATGGTCGACCACAACAATAAACATAACATGAAGACAGCCTCTTGACGGAAAGCAACACAAATAAATAAATGATTAAATAAATAAATAATTACAGCCCTCATAATTTGTCGTCAGCGAGATGCTCTGCAGAGGTTGGGGCTAGGAGGGGGTGGGGGAGAAACATAGCAACAGCATCCACCATGCTGTGAGGGGGGTCGGGGTTAACCGCGGAATGCAGAAAGAAAATACCATTAAGAGTAGCCAACACGTCGCGATAGTGCGTGGCAAGCATCACTCACATTCGACAGGAAAAAAACACTAATACAATACGTGCGATCACTTACCATTAAATTGGAGTTCTCTTAAAAACGGACCACCTTGCTCTGGATAATTGGCCGTAAATACACTCAATACAGCTGCTTGTGCAAATAGTATAACGCCTTCATGCCGCTTTCTTTCTTTTTCATTATTCTCTCCTTTCGCTATCGTTTACTTCAGCGACAGAATCATAACCCAGCTCCGTTTCAAATACATTTCTCCTACGGGCTCTCCATTTAAATTCGATTCAGTCTCATTTAGGTGGCACCATGTATTGCTGTCCTTTTGCTCTAACCTCAGGATGCCCAAGATGGATGCTGCGTGTGCACCTGTCGTGTGACATGCGCGGTAGCGCGCTGCACAGCACCGGCTTCATCACTGCCTCAGAATCACGAGAAGCCGAGTCACGCTCTCAGAGTCGTAAATAGGATTATTGTGAAAGCGAAAGACTGCTTTTTTAATGTATGCATTAGTGCAATACAGAAATAGGTCAAGCTTAGTAGTAGGCTATCATATTATTCTGTTCATATTATTTTAAAGAAATCTGAATCCATTGTACATAGGCACAGAAAGGTAGACGCAAGGTAATCGATTCCAATTACTCAATAACTCGGACATTCATACACTATGGTAGCTCTCGGTTATTATCATATAAATATATATATATATATATATATATATATATATATATATATATATATATATATATATATATATATAATTATTATTATTATTATTATTATTATTATTATTTAAAAAAAATGTTTCTCTTAAAGCAGATAAAAACCACCAGAAAATTAATGCAATTTAAGAATAAATGCAGACATACTCCACCAGTTAATCATTAAAGGTGTTGTTTTTGAGATGTGGGTGTAGGTGCCAGTTCAACAGCTGAGCAGGGAAAAGAAAGAATGTATAATGCTGTGACCAATCAACCCACTTGTATTCCCATTACAGTTCAGACCATAAAAGGAATATTCAGAAAGATGTGATGCTAATGATAATCATAAAATACAGTGAAATGCAACCTAGTTCAAAAGCACACTATATGTACGGGAGACCGGGGAACAAGCTAACACTCATGTTTTTTCGCTTAATTAAAAAATGGTGGGAGTGAAACTGTTCCAACGTACCCCAACTATGGGGCAAGTTTAAGCAGCTCTGGGGCACGTTGAAACAATGTGCGAAATGTTGGGAAAACGAACTGGAAAAATGCTTTGTTTTAATACAAGTCAAAGGTTTCCGAACCTAACATTTTTCATCTGAAAATTGTCCTGAAGAAATGATCTATATTTTGTCTCTACCAACCGCATATGGCAACACTAATATGTAATGAATGTCTCGGATAAGAGCGAGTGCTAAAAAAGACTGAATTGGTACATGATATATATGGAAAATACAATGTTACATTAAAAGCTATTGTGGCTGATGCATTTATAGTAGGCGGGGGCATGTTTGAACCGTGTTTGAACACAGCGTTCCAAGTTGACTCCTGCATGGCTCACAGTTTCTGCTTGCTAGTGACATTTGTCAAAACGATACTGCTTTGATATTAAGTTTTCAAATCATCCCACCATTCACACATGAGAAGTGTGTTGCAATAACACATAAGTAAACCAAACCCATCATTCTAGCGTACAACGCAAAATCCCAATGTTTCAACATGCTCCGTTTGTGACCTGGCCTCAAAATGTAATTTAGCGTAGGACGCGGCTTAATCTGTATCTGCAAAGCTATAGCCCCTTTGAGGAGGAAGGATGCCATGATTTGTGAATTCCAGGTTGTTTCCAATTCCTTTCCTGAAGGTAGCAACAAGAGTGCGTAAGATACTACATACAGTAAATGGCAGTAAAACAGACACAGCATGAACATTGCTGTCCCACACTGAGGAGAAGCTAGATGTTAATGGGAGACTCACATTGGTGTGGTTGATATGTTGTTTAATCTGCCTACTGACTTTTTACTCTAATAACATAATTGCACAAGGGAAAGTAATCATAATGTCATCAATTATCATGTATCAAAGGCTTTAATTGAAAGCAATTAACAATGTTTATCCATGTGTTTTACTGAGAAAATAAAATAAGAAAGAGTCTATCCCGAACAGTTGAGTAGGGGTTTAATTTTCAATTGAATTAAAATGTCTTCTTCATTGAAAAATTGAGAGCAAACACAATAGAATTCATGTTGGAGGAGGACCAGGAGATAGTTAAAAGGCTTTCAGGGAGTTCTGGAAAGTATGGATGAATATTGGCATGAAAACAAAGAGAGCAAAGTTATGTGGAGTCAGAGTGCAGGATTATTCTATGTGAGCCCAAGGGAAGGGTGATGGAGGCCTTTGGAATGTGGCTATAGGAAAGGATTGAGTAAAGCTGGAAAGAGGAAAAAATCACAAATGGAAAAGTCAGACCAAATAATAGAACAGCAAGAAGAAAGAAACAGCCTATTGTATAATATTGTATTTATTATTATGCATTTGTTAAATAATGGGGCTTGTCACTATCCTCATTCCTGGACCTTATACTTATAGGTTTAAGTTTAAATTATCGCTTCTTCAAAGCAGAAGGCTATAATTAATGGCGGTTCCAGAGTAATTGTGGAAAAGTGCATTCATGCAGTATCTGTTTTGAATATATACAGTATGCCCAAGTATCGCCCCGGCACTTGTCCTGAATTTGTATCTGTCCTGAGTATACACTCAGTAGACCAGGTCTTTGATGCAAATATCTAATCAGCCAATCATGTGGCAGCAATTCACTGCATAAAAGCATGCAGACATAGTGAAGGTGTTCAGTTTTTAAAGCAGGACAGCAGCAGAAAACCATACCGGGCTCCACTCCCGGTATGGTTGCAGGATAACCACAACTGGACAGAAAGATTGGAAAAACATTGCCTGGTCTGGCTCATCTCAATTTCTGTTGTGACATGCAGATGGTAGGGTCAGAAGTTGACCTGAACAACATGAATCCATGGATCCATCCAGCCGTGTGTCAATGATTGCAGCTGGTAGTGGTGGTATAGTGGTGTGGGGTATGTTTTCTTGGCACACACTAAGCCCCTTAATACAAATTGAGCATCGTTTAAATGCCACAGCCTACCTGTGTATTGTTGCTGACCATGTTAATCTCTTTATGGCCGTAGTCTATGCTAGCTAATTCCAATGTCACAAAGAACATGTCATCTCAAGCTAGTTCCTCAAACATGATTATAAATTCCTTGTACTCCAATTGCCTACACAGTCACCGGATGTCAATCCTATAGAGCACCTTTGGGATGTGTTGGAACGGGAGATTTGTGGCAAGAATTGGCAGCAACTGCCTGATGCTATCTTGTACTGTAGATATGGACGAGGGATGTTCCAGCATTATGCCATTTGAGGTGGCTCAAACAATGTAATGATTGTTAAAGTGTGTTTTTCATAATATTTACCAAAGTCTTGTTTTAAGGTGTTCCTCAAATCCACCACAAATATTATAGTTTCTTCCAAGCTCTATTCTGTCTTTTTCATCTTTCTGATCACAATGGGTCCCACAGGGCCACTGGATGTGAATTGCAATAGTCAAGCCAGGATTTTAAGTTTACTTTTCATGATAGTTATGGACAAGATTTAATTTTATTTTTTTATGTTTGCTTCATCCCAGATGATCTAATTGGGGGATATAATAGAAACAAATTTTGTATGTGTTGTTATATATTCTTTTTTTTTTTAGTTCCCACATAGCAGTTTTTGTTTCATGATTCTCCAGTTTGCAGTGTCATCTATTTAGCATTCAGGACTGACCGTTTTTACTTCCAAATGATGTTTATTGGAACATTGTATAATTAAATTCAACTGAATGGTATTATTTTGGAATGTTGGCCAAAATACAATTTACAGAGTCTCCTTAAATGTTCTTGCATGTTGGCTGGCTTCCATGCACTGGAAGATGGTGACTCACAAACTCTTGTATATATCCTGCTTAGTATATCGCTGCAGGATATTCAGGTTAGAGACTCAGTTTGTCTGTGTATAATCATGACAGTGAAAACGGTTCTTGTGATAGAGGGTGATTAGTCCATTATCAGTAGACCATTATGCGCGGTCCTGCAAATCATAGAGTCATGCACTGTAACATTCCTTGGAATTTCCCAAGCCTTTCATTTCCTGATTTGCTTGTGTATCACACTGATAATTTTCCCTCTGCAATAAATCATATTTTATTGGAAACTATGAAGATGGTAATTTCTCCCAAGTTGTAATGCTTAAGATATCGTTATAAAGTAGGAGGCTATGAAATTACTTGCTTATTATGTATCACATTTTTCTTTGTGGAAGGTATGATATTCTAAAGCATATTCCATTCTATGATATATTCAGCATATGATATCTCATGTGAATTCAGCTCTTGTTCACTAATGACAAAAAACAAATACAGAATGAAGTGTGCCTATACCTAAGCAAAGTAGTTGCCTACTGTAAGAGAATATTTAATGAGCTGGGGTTTCTGGGTGGCTAATCTGTTTAAGGCACAAATCAAGTTCCAGAGCATGGATGAGCCACATGGTATGGGATAAAAACCTGACTATGCCAGTGCTGACTGTAATGGGCTTAATTGGTTGGTGGAAACATTGCCTGTGGTTAAGGAGGCTTCTGACAGCGGAGTGCCTTTGCTTACTACTGTCAAGCAACTCCTTGCTGGTTACCTGGGCACCTGCAAATCCACCAGTGAAAATGATAATACAAAATAATTTGTTATTCAGCCTACACTAAAATGCCTTACAGTTGATGAGAGTGAATGCGGGGTTATGCGGGGTAAAGGGCCTTGCTCAAGGGCCCAACCTCTGTGTGGATCATATCATGGCTACACCAGAGCCACCAATCCCCCAGGTCCCAGTCATGTACCATAGTCACTAAGCTATCTATTTATTTTTATTTATGCATGTGTCTCTTTTACTTATATATACAGTAGGGTCCAAAAGTCCAGAGACCACCAGTGAAAATGCTTCTATTTTACATTATTTTCTAATTTAATACTCAATTTGGGCAAAAAGTTATATCTTAGAAAAATGTACATTCATTTCTATTTGGTATGTCTGCCTTCTGCTTTAATGGCAGTGTGCACTGGACTCCACAAATCAGTGCAAAACCTGATGATCCATGTTATCCCAGCATTATTTGACAATGTTCAGTGAATGTTTGACTGAATACTTTGCTTTTGTCAGTCTTCAAGTGCCCCCATTAATTTTCAAAGGGGTTGAGGTCAGGTGATTGTCAGTGGGGTTGAGGTCAGGTGATTGTCAGTGGGGTTGTTCTGGTGATTATGGATTGTGCAGCACTCCTTTCTCTTCTTTTGCCTTCAAGTAGTTCTTGCAAAGCTTTGAAGTAACTTTCATTTGTTTTACATTTTTCAAAATCCTAAAACTTTCTGTTTATTTTCATGATTACATGAACGCTCTCAAGATTTACAATGTGGTCACAGACTTTTGGACCTCTCTGTATACATAAATCAAAATAAATAAAAACAAACAAATATGTAAAAATGCAAACTTAATATACAATATATGCAATCAGAAAAAAAACACCAATAATGAGTGGCAGAAAAAAATTAGTCATGACAAGCTAGGTATAAAATGCGCTAAAAAGAAAAGTTCTTAGCCTGCTTATAAAAATGGTGATTTTGGGGTTGGCGTGTCTCAGGTTATCTGGCAGTCTGTTCCAGCACGTGGGACAATAGAAACAGAAGGCTGCTTCACCAGGCTACAGACTGTCCCCTTTAATCTGCCCATGGAGTGCCTTCCTCCGACTCTTCTGTGTGTAAGCCTGGCTTGTGAGCTGTGATGTGACAAGAAGCATTGCTTGGCACTGTGTGCTATGAAGAAGAAAAGCATTTACTGGTCTGTGCTCTCCCAGATCCAAAATGGAGGTTCCAGCAATCCAAAATTGGGGGGAATAGGAAGGAAAGTCCATTCAAAAAGAAATGAGAAGTTGCACCCCTGAACCCGGTACTGTAAATGATCAGCAAATCCTGACATACAATGTGTCTAAATGAACAATAATTGATTCCGATAAAGAGCAATGGACCCTTTAGTAGCATTTAACACTGGTAGCTTCCATAGCAGGGCGGCCTGTGGTGTAGTGGTTAAGGTACATGACTGGGACCCACAAGGTCGGTGGTTTAATCCCCGGTGTAGCCACAATAAGATCCGCACAGCCATTAGGCTCTTGAGCAAGGCCCTGAACCCTGCATTGCTCCAGGGGAGGATTGTCTCCTGCTTAGTCTAATCAACTGTACATCGCTCTGGATAAGAGTGTCTGCTAAATGCCAATAATATAATATATAATATTGCTGAAACATAATTGAAATAGTATTCCTTGTTCCCCATAACCTCTGTAATTCTAGTATTTAGTTGTAGATTCTGTTGTTTCTCATGTGAGAACTACATGATTGACACCCAGAGCCCAGGTTTGTGGTGATTCTTAATACAAATCAATTCATTACTTCCTTTGGCCATCAGATGTTTTGTCATCTGAAATTGGTTGTGATGGACCAAAGTAAAATGAAGGGGAAGACTGTGGATATAAATATATTAGTAGTATGAACTGTCCAATCATAGGTTTGAAATAAGGTATTAATTTATTCTCAGCATGGCAATCAGAATTACAACGATTGGCAATTTTACCATCTTAGCACTGGGCTGTCATCCTCTATCAAGCATACATGTGCATCAATCCGCTTCATCCCATGGAAATAATGATATGCTTACCCCCTGTGAGTCATCCAGCCAGGCATGCATATTGCCTTCTCTGAAGAGAGTAACAGGAAAAAGAGAAGAAAGCAGGAATGACTGCAAATGTCAAGAGCTTGCATGTTGGCATGCAGAGCACATAAGAGGAATAATTCTTGTTTTATGCATTATTAAAGCACCTGAAATCATGCTGTGCATTTGAGCCTGGCATATGATGCAAGTAATTCATTTGAAATGGAACATATTATGAAAAATATATTTTATTTAAAAAGGCCACAACCCTGTTCATACACTGTTAAAATTTGAATTTGTAATGCCTGTATATCAACAACTATTTGCAGGAAATAAATGAGACCTCAGACTCTTGCTTTCAGAGTAGTGCTGATGTTTATAATCAGTCTGCATGTTGGACAAGCACGCCCATTTTATCAGCCAGGATTACTTTTGGTTATTGTTTGTCCAACAAAACATGAAACACTACCAGCTGATATAGCTTTGAAGCTAAAATCAGCATGCTGAGTGAATGTGCAATGGAATATCCCACTTTGGGTGCTTCATCTAGATTTGCTTAAAAGCTTTATTCATATAATCTCAGATAGAGTGGAATATTTGAGCACTTTATTTGGTATTTATTAGACTTATTTGTCTGCTGCCGTAGCCTATCCACTTAAGGGGTTTGATGCATTGTGTGTTCAGAGATGCTCTTCTGCGTACCACTGTTGTAATGTGTGGTTATTTATGTTACTGTCACCTTCCTGTCAGCTTTGACCAGTCTGGCCCTTCTCCACTGACTTGTCTCATTAACAAGGCATTTCTGCCCACAGAACAGCTGCTCACTGGATGTTTTTCGCACCATTCTCTGCAAGCTCTAGAGACTGCTGTGTGAAAATCCCAGGAGATCAGCAGTTTCTGATATACTCAAACCACCCTGTCTGGCACGAAAAATCATTCCACGGTCAAAGTCAATTTGATCACATTTTTTCCAAATTCTGACATTTGGTCTGAAAAACACCTAAACCTCTTGACTATGCATGCTTTTATGCATTTACGTGCTGCCAGATGATTGGCTGATTAACTATTTACATTAGCAAACTGGTGTGCAGGTCTACCTAATAAAATAGTGAGTGTACAATGTCATTTTCACTGAGATGATGAATCAAATATAATACACCATCATACAGTACTTGTATTGAAAATATTCAAATGCAAATAATCAATAAGGCCTAGCCCTATGGCTTTGTCCTTAATATACTGCTATACACTGCATCTGGTTGCATTCTCTAGTGGGCTTCACAGTAAATAATACTGAAATAGCTGAACTAATGGGCAGTCACTCAAGTGCTACAACCTGAAGATGCTGATATGTAGAAAAATGTGCCGAAACCTAGCAGTGTGTCATATGTCATATATTACTCTTAAATCTAACTTATAGTGCTGTCCATATGTATTTTGACAGTGACACATTTTTTGGTAGTTTTCCACCTGCACTCCAACAAACAAACAGTTGAAATAAAACAATCAAACAATACAGTATGTGGGTAAAGTGCACATTCTGGGGGGTTTTACATTCATATTGGGTCAACATTATAGGAATTACAGCACTTTTTAAAAGCCCCCTCCCCCTCCCCCAAATTAACACAAACAAAAAGTAATCCTTTTAAATATTTTTTTGCAAATCCTTTGCAATCAATGACTGCCTGAAGTCTACGGCCCATAGACATCACCAGATGCTATGTATCTTCCGTGGTAATGCTCTGCCAGGCCTGAACTGCAGCCGTCTTCAGCTCCTGCTTTTTTTGGGCATTTTTTGCCTTAAGTCTCCTCTTTAATTGGATTGAGGTCAGGTGATTGGCCTGTGAAGAACATTTCACTTTTTGTCCTGAAAACCTCTTGGTTGTCTTGGCTGTATGTTTTGGATCATTGCCCTGCTGCATGATGAAGCGTCGTCAGTTTTGATGCATTTTCTTGGATCTGAGCAGATGTTTATGTATACTTCGGCATTTATCCTGCTGCTGCCGTCATCAGTGACATCATCAATGAACAGAAGTGAGCCAGCTCCAGCGACAGACCCACATGCCCAAGCCATACTGTAACACTATCTCTACAATGTTTGACAGACGAGGGGGGATGCTTTGGATCATGAGCTGTTCCTTTTTTCCCACACTTTCCTCTTTCCATCACTCATTTGTCTCATCTGCTTTTGTTCCAGAACTCTATAGTTTTTTTTTTTTTTATGTACATTTTTGCAAACTGTAACCTGGCCATTCTATCCTTGAGGCTTGCCAGGGGTTTGTATCTTGTGGTGAACCCTCTGAGGTTATGCTGGCATAGTCTTCTCTTGATGGCCGTCTTTGACACATCTACACCTACATCCTGGAGAGTGTTCTCGATCTGTTGAACAGTTACAAAGGGATTTTTCTTCACCATTCAAATAATTGTTCTGTCATCCACTACACTGGTAGTGCCGTGGTCTGCCATGTCGTTTTCCATTGCTCACCCATACGTTCTTGCTTCTTAACAATGTACCAAACAGTTGATTTTGAAACACCTCCTTTTTTGTCTATGTCTCTGATAGATTTATTCTGATTTTTCATCTTAATGATGGCAAGCTTTACTGCCAATGACACTTCTTTGGTCCGCATATTGAATGACAACAACATACTACAAATGCATAAGGCACTCTGAGACACCTTTTGCTAGCTCTTTTATGCATGAACTAATGATGAAAGGTAACAAACCTGTCTGAGACACCGATTTTCCAATTGTCCAATTACTTTTGGTCCCATAAAATGTGCATACTATGTATAAAAAGGGCTGTAGTTCCTACACGATTCACCCAATATGGATGTAAAAATCTTCAAATTAAAGCTGGAAGTCTGCACTTTTCCTTCATAGTGCTTTGTTTTGTCTGTCTGTTTGCTGGAGTACAGAGTGAATGTATAAAGAAGAATGTGTCACTGTCCGTATACTTAAGGACGGCACTGTACTGCTTGTAGCACTCATTCCAGGGACCTGTGCGTACCCTAGTGTCTCAACAAATGGAATGGAGAGCCTGTTTCAGTCAGGAGAGCCAGGATAGTAAAACAGCCACACGCACCCAAGGCAACTCTCTGACTCATCTTTGGACTGATGGCAGGGCATGACATTTGATATGATTTTCACTACATGCCATTTTTGACATGCTTAGCTAGTGTATCTACCATCACAGGACATAAGAATTGGGAAAGCTGGTGTTCATTTTGTCCATGGCATGGTCATCATAATGCATGATGCACAGCTCAGCTACACTTAAACTTCCAAGTAATGGCTTGCCAGAAGTACATGAGCAGAAAATGCATCTGGAAAGCTGTCACCTTTCCAGCTGTACTCGCCAAAAGCAGCTTCTGAATCATTGAGTCCAAAAGATATTTGACTTTCTGTTCTTGGCCTATTGTGAAAATCAATGGGTATAGGAGACGATATGGTTAATACTGTCGAGCAAAGACAAGGACAAGGGGTCTGATTGCATACTTAACAATAACATACTTTCTATACCATATAGCTACATGCACATTTTCAAACATTGATAGTGAATTACTGAAAAGCTGGTGGTGAAATGGTATGAAAATACAAAATGAATTGTTTTGTATGTACAATAGCTTTCAATAATTAATATAAATGCAAATACAAACCAGTGATCTATAGGAGTGACTTGTGTAATGCTGTTCACACAGTGCCAAATAACTATTTAGTCAAGCAATGTTAACATGCACAATACTATCACAGTCAGAGATGCCCACAAGGATCTTAAAAAGCTATTGTGATATCAGGTTCCACTTGTGGGATAGTTAGAATGTGTAAATAGAATTCCACGGTCTTTGCAAATATCTATGGCAAATAGGGAAAAAAATATTTAAAAAAATAAATTTCTGCATGTTCAACAGCGATTGTTTATGCAATCTACTGTATGAAATGCAGAACATTTGTGAAGGCTAATTACAGAATTGTAGCTTCAGGGAATGCCACCAGGTGTCTCTAGCCTCAAAGCAAATATAGCATTAAAATGTACAGAACTAGAACCAGTTAATTCTAAAATGCTAAAATGTAATAATTTATTGTAAAAATATTAATTATTTGAATGAAACAATTATAACAATTATCTATAAGCTTCCGCAACTAATTGATAAACGTGGTTCCAGCCAGATAAATGTGGAATCCAAACCAGAAAATGAAGCCTTTTCCAGGAGGAAAAATGAAATAAAAATGTGTGCATTTTTCTTTTCAGGTATTAAAAAATCAATAAATGAGATGCAGCAAATACTGACAGATTTACAGTACATGCCTACACATTATTGTGTATGCATATAGGAAGAAAGAAATAGATGAGTAAATGTTTTTAGAAGAGTTACTGCTTACTGCATCTTGGCTGCCAAAGACTTTTACTTGCAGCTGTCTCCCGTGGAAAAAATGACTAATTACACATTTCCCATCCTCGCCAACAAACTGCAAAACTTTCATCACTTTTTATTAATCAGAGCTAACAGGAACTAGGGGAAATTTGGACTTGACTTCAGATTCTGTGAACGAGTGAAGCTGACATTTCCATACAGTCTTCTGCTGTGAGATGAAATACGCTCTGCAATCAATATAAAGCTACTGTGCATTATTTGAATAAATAAATCAGCAATAAGTAGTACTTTACAAAGATATTTTTGTCTGGAAAGACAGAAAATGTCTTATTTAAAGAATAATAAATGTAGAAATATGATGCCCTGCCACATTAACGTGATGCATGTCTCCGGCGGAAGCTGGTATAAATCAGAGGTTGTTCTTTTAAAGCACGGGTTTACTTTTCTTTACATTCTGAACGAGATGCATCATTCTATTGTATCCCCGTTGCTGACTTCATATTAAATGCCTGTGATGCCTCAATGATTTAATACATCTCTGCTTAAATGTTCATCGCATGCTCCTTTTGTATTAAAGCATGAACGATACACAAGACCACCAGGGAAGTGTCAGAGGAGTGGGCCCAAGTAGACAAAACACTGAGCTTCGCACACAAAAACTATGTTTGCTGGGAAAAAAAGAGAGAAAGATTCCATGCATTAAGGTGCTGACAGCCGCCTGCAGACTCTGGGGTGGAACACGATACTTTCTCTTGCACAAAAAAAGCCGGGCCACGTATTGAAATGCACGAGGGATCTCTAAACATGACTGTTAGCCCGGGCCGCTCACTTGCCTACCTACTGTATCATGGAAACTAACAGCTCTGATGGGCTTCAGTCTGCAAATCGTTAAAACATTGTTTCTGATTTCACAGCGAAAGGAAGGTTGAGAAGGCCTTTTTTTTTACGTTCTGACATGGAGGTAAATTGTTGTACGATTGCATCATGTCTCTGGCATTAGAACCAGTTCAATGTGTACACGATTTAACTCTGTGGGTCTGCTTAAACACTAACAGGAATTCATGACTTATGGAATCCATCGACAGTGAAGAGATGAGAGTAACCACTTGAGATTATTTTTTAATTTGGGTATTGTATGCAGTCACAAATTGGAAACAGAAGGAAGCCACAGTGTCTTCAGTTTTCATATACGGAATTGAGAAGTTTTAGCACTTCCCAGAGGACACATTAATTAATTATTGCAGATTATTCAAAGTAATTTGCAGTATGGCAGAACAGGAAAAACAATGGTGAGATGATGAAATGGTAAAATGTAATTAATGTCTACTTATGATTCACAGTCTTAATGGGGGATGATATGTGGAAGACTAATTGTTTTTAAATATTTTCTGACATGCCTTCCTCTTCTGGGACCATAACAAATACGCATCTCATCAGCAGATGTATCTACACAGCAAAAGACAGCAGTCTGCATTTCACACCAGACCCCATTGTTTGGATCCATTGTAAGAATGATACATTTACTGTTTAGTGTTAATATTGAACAGCAAATCCATCTTTAACTCATACTTATTGATGCTGGAGATTATTATCAAAACTGTATGTCTTTGATACTACACCACAAAATACCTTGGTACGACTACTGCTACTACTACTACTACTACTACTACTACTACTACTACTGCAACTAATAATAAATCAGGCTTTAATATAACTGTTCAATTCTCAAACTGTGAGAAAAAAAACCCTACAACGGATGTTAATTGTACATTCAATTAAATTATTTTTCCCATTGATACAGGCCACCCGGAGCTTTGTGTATTTTCACTGCATTTCTCTCTTTTGCAAATCTGTTTTGCAAAATCATAATTGTTACTATAGTGTGCTCACTAGGGCCCAAATTAAAATGTACAAATTTGAAGAAAATATCTGTGATTCTAGTCACAGTCAATAGCTGCGACTGAACCGTTAACACGTCTTAAGGGAGTTTCCTTAGCTGGGAAGTTCAACTTACGTAGCCTACGGCACCTGTTGTGCGGCTAGTTGGCAGCTAACGTTCACCCAAAATCTAAAACCTGCCCTCTGAGCAGAGGAAAGCAATTCGGTCTGCTGCGCATAGGATCAGACTTCACTCAACACCAGGATACTTTTTTTTTCCTTTTCGCAGGATCATCCGGAATCTCAACTGCCGACGGGCAGAAACGTATTTTCCAAGCTGCGTTGAACACATCTTTGCAGAGAATGCCAGACTTGTCAAAGCACAAGTGAGCCTCTGGATTTTATAGAGCTGAAGGGAGAACGAATGCATTAGCGAACACTTTGGAAGTGGAGAAACACCCACCGGAGACAAATATCTCTATTTGAAGAAAACTTATGTAGCCTACATATTTTAAAGAATCCTCTAATCCTTGTATCAAATGAAGTTTTCTGAACTGAGTGACCCAGGGATTTTCCCTTGAAAAGGACACATTTATTTCGACGCTTTACCTCCTCTGTCTAACGGATAGCTTAACTTTCCTTGTGTGCAAAAGTTTCAGCGGAGTTAACAGGTGCTCCGCTCTTGCATCCTTCTAGCTTCTATGACGTGCCTGTCTTGAACTGGACTGTTGAGGGTAAGAGGATACAGTGCCAAGCTATGCACTTTCTCCTTTATTTTTTACTTTTTTGAAGGGAGACTTTTGGATGGGATTATGTGGACACTACTTTGTGTTTACCCTCTACAAATGTGTCCAAAACAGGATCAGTACTTTCTTCCAGACGAAGTTTGTGGATGGTGAAATTCACTTCGCATCGACAGACCTCAAGTGCCTAGTGCGTGCTGATCAACACAAATCCAAATGATCCTGTCATTTCTGCTCCTCCTTGTATCTGCAGTCCAGCATCATGCGTCGAACGCTGAATCCAGCCCTAGCAGCAAGTTTCAACACACAAATGTGAAGGAACAAAACGGTAAGTTGGTTTCTTGGATAACAATGTTGCCATACATTTGTCGTGACTTCTCTCGAGGTTAGAGTGGCCCGGTGAATATATACGTCCACAAAGCGAAAGTTTATTTAAGAACAAGAACTCCTTTTCTTCTGCATACATTTTCCTTGAGGTTCACAGTATGTGAATGAATGCCTTTTATTCGGTCGAAACAGCACAATTCCGCAAAGGAAATGGAAATTACTTTAAACTTTCAAGTGTAGCTTTCTCGGGAGTGTTTGAATGCGTAAAAAAACTCAAATCCAAAGTCCCTTGAGAGCAGAGTTCTTTATAACCGTGAAAGACTTCTTTCATGGAGAGCGATCCGCTTCGGGCTGTGTAATTTTCGTACCCTCTGAACTCTCACTCATTTGCACTGTTTATTTCTCCAGTTCAGTTTAGTCTCGGACTATAGTTTACTGCCTCCTTTAATTCAAGGAATCACTGGTGAGTACACGAGAGCTATTGCACACATGCTCTCATCGGAAAGTAGGCTACTACTGTATGTCTTTCTTGGTGACATGTTTTAATTTACTGTACTCAACGAATACGTTATGTGGAGTTCATGGATGTTCTGTGACCTTCCGACGTAGTTAATTCATTTATTCAAGATCTTTTGATTTGATTTGATTTGAACATCGAAAGATTCAAGTTAGCTAATACTGCAAGTTATTATTCATTTATTTCTATATTTTCTATATTTTACTACTGAGTAGGGCTCTCAGATGGAAAATGTATTCAAATACAATTAGAGTTGTTTCAGTTTATAAATGTTTCCAACTTCATACATACTTTCCCAAAATCAGCAAGAGTGCATTTCTTCTTAAACTGTATGTACTTTTATATTGTCTATCATAGCTTCTTTCACATTTCGCCGATGGTGCATGCATGATTGCGTATTAAAAGCAATGGCCATGACAAATGATCCTTGTCCTTCAGTTTCCTGGTCAAAGGGGATCCTTCCCTCATTATGCCAATGAACTACACATTGTCACCCCCATGTTTTCTATGAAAGTGATGACATTCATCACCTGTTTGCTAGACAGGACGCTGGACAAAGCCTGACCCCAAGACTGCTTCTGTCTAATCAATGGATATTTGAGAAACTGCTGGTTGGAGGCCAGCATCAAAATCACCAGAAAAGAAGCCACTCAGTCAGTTGTGTGGCTTTTGACCTAGCCATGTGACTGTTTAGTTCGAGGTCTATTTTTCAATCCAAGTTGCTGGATGTTTCATACTCAATGACAGGTTAAGATTCATATGTGAAACCAAAGACCCGTAGCAGCTCTGGAAGAAATAACATCTTGTCCCTTCATCTTAAAGGGTGACAGAATGACTGCACAGGGATATTTTTTGTCATACTTGCATAAGCTCCAGGTATAATTCATCCCCTGTAGAGATTGGCTTTTTTGGCTAGCCCTCCGATATGATGCTCAACGTGGCGGGGAGGAAACAAGTGTGTTTATTGTGAAGTTGTGAAATCACAAGGCAGGAAGTGTTCATTTGCACAAGGCTAAATAAACAGTGTAGCAAAGAAAGGCCTTTGTTTGTTTTATTGCATTCAAGTGTGAGAACGATAGCTAGTCACCAAAGAAGGAATTGGCCATTCAAAGCCTTGACTTGGGAGCACAAGTTTCTTATCAATTGTCTATATTAGTAGCCAACTTCTGTACCAACCAGACACATATAACACTTCCCCCTGTCAATGACAGCTAGTAGGTTGGGGCAATAGTTAATCTCTTGTGTGGTTGGAACCGGTCTGGAATTCAGACATACCTGTGGAAACTCAAATCAGAAATTCCAAATGGAATTTACCTACAGTACCCTCAATCTGCACCTTACTAGTGAGGAGGATGCAGTAATGTCAAAGTAAAGTAACCTCTGTGTACCTTTATAACTCTTTATTACTCTCATGTGATCTGCTTAGGTAAACATTGGTTGTGGTTACAATTGCATCTGTCAATGTGAAAGACTGCGGGATGGGATAAGATGATCCTTCAAAATTGAGCTTCATTAAATAGTTATATCTCTTTAAATAGTCTTTATCCATATGGATTTTACAGTATCACCATTAAAACATAAAGGTACACATCAGTGTGTGGTTACTGCCTGCAAACATTCTTAGGTTGGCGAAGTTTGGCTAAACATTTTCACTTCAACCTTCACTTATTTGAAATATGTAGAGCATATGACACATTCTTGCCGGAAGGGTTTTTAAATAAAACCATGCATGCCTTTTCAGGATCCTGTTGTGTTCAGTGTTAGCCAACCCAATCCTTTCCCTGCTACAGAGGTAAATTGAACAGGGCCCAAAATAACCTAGGGTTACCTATTGCAATAGAGAGCTTCAGAAAGCAGAGGAGTGGTTCAGCATTTTAAAGCCATTACTCAGCCATGACATAGTCGCCACCTCCTATCGATATCGGTGAAAGCCCAACCCGTGCCAGATTTCTCCGCATAGCTGGGGCCACATTTAAAGACCCAGCTGCAGACATTGTAGAAGGAGCAGATTATCCCCCTTAATCTCGTGTGGGCTGATTCAGTGCCCCGGGAAAGCAGCAACTATGCAGGATCCACTTTTACCAAAGATCACACTGCTGCTGCTTCACAGTTAGACTGCAGGATTATTCGGTTGGAATGGGGCTGTGGAGCTATGGTATGTCATATTCTGCGTACAAATGAATTTTGGGCCTCAACTTGTGTTTTGAATTCATCATGAATTCACACAAGAACTTTTGAAGTAAATATGGTATTTCAAATTCCATCCCTGGTGTAAAATCCATCTTGACCAGCTTGAAATGACCAGCTACCTGCTGTTTCAAAACATAGTTTGAGCTGGTCAAACCATGTGAAGTATGGAGCTGGTCTGAACTGATCAACCAGCTACCAGCTGTTTCAAGCTGTTGTTTGCCCTAGCTTGAGCTGTTTTTTTGCAGGGATACATTGGCAGGATAAGGAGCAAGTGGACTTAAATAAAGCTGAACAAACATTTTAGGGTTGTGTAATTTCCTTGTTGTGTTAAGATAAGACAGAGAATACGATAAAACAGTATTCAATTAATTTAGAAAGCAGTGGAACCGAGCCAGATGTCTTTAAGTATAATGAGGAAACTGTTCCTTTGCACACCTGTTGATAGAGGCCAGAGCTTTAGAAAATGTAGAGGCTGGAGTAGGAATGTGTAAGAGTTAAATATTTAACTAGTTCAAGTTTATTCTCTCTGGTTGACCAACTCTTTATTATGATCATGCTTGTGTATTATACTGTACATTTGCCACTGTGAAATTGTAGCTTTGACAACCTTGGTCTGAAGTATGAAATTGTAAATATTCACCCCAATCTAACGTGCTTAATTTCACATTGCATTGGATCCATTCGTCTGGAGGACATACAATATGCTTTTCTAATAGCAACTGATGTGAAAGGAAGACCTATTCACATGCTATCAAATTGCTATTTGGGGCTCAGTGATCCCAAATTAAAAACACTGTTTTCCTTCATTCATTTTGAGTTTGTAATTGAAGCAAATACAACTGAGCAAATTGTGGACTAAAAGGGTATTCTGACAGAGACCCCACTGGATGAGGAAAAATGTATTTGCGTATGAGAAAAACCTGTAAGGAAAAACAGATTGAAATGGTGCATACCAAAACAACAGAGATTATTTACTTTCCATGGTGGCTGGGATAAACTGTCCGTAAACTATATTAAGGGTAAACGCACTGTATAACAAACTTGTGTGGTTTTGGTGAAGGTGTAACATTGGCATTTGTAAGCAGAGTTTCACACAAGCGTCTTTCCAAAGTAAACCATACAGAATACAAAATGAGCATTACAGTGCTGTTTTTTGCAGTCCTTGAATGCTGTGGAATCTGTCTGGTGTACAAATAACTTATGGCCTACTGCCGTTTGTCATGTGCTGTTGAAATAGATTCTCCTATAGCGAACTGGCCTCTCATTTAAGTAGGTCAGGATGAAGTTTCAGATTCTCCAGTGACAGTGTGGGGATGAGGCTGAGTTTGGTCTTCAACTGGCAATGTTTTCCTCCACTATTAGTATCTCCTTCCACTAGCAGCATTTCCTTCCACCAGTGGTGTCCCCATCTTCTAAACAGTGGGGTGGTGCTTATCCAGGATTCGGTATATGTAAACCGATTTCCAGGGAATTAAAAATCGAAGTGAGATAATGTTTCTTCTAATAACTTTCTTCAAGGATAACCTTCAATCAACTATGATCCCAGTGTCATTGCATATGAAATCAATTCCAAACCTTTGCATATTCCCCTTTCCACTTCCCCACCATTAGCATATTGTGCCATTTACACTCCCTGCTGAAAAAAAAGCTGAAGCTAGGTTTTTAAACAGCTGGTAGCTGGTTGACCAGTTAGACCAGCTCTATAGTCAACATGGTTTGACCAGCTCAAGCTATGTTTTGAAATAGCTGGTTGTTGGCATTTCAAGCTGGTCATAGCTGGATTTTACACCAGGGCTGTTATCCTCCTCCATTACTTCCTTCCCTTTTCATAAACAGTGTTCTCCTTGAATACCACTGTTCTGTTGCCTTTGCAGTTCTCCTCCTCTAGCTCTCCTCCTCAATCACATGTCTTTGTGTTCTTGCTGTTTGTTGAAGATGAACAACGGTCTGCATCATTGAACTGAGAAGAGCTATTGAAAAATGGCCACTGGGTTTATCCTGCTTCCGTTTGTGCTTTTAACCTATATCCCACACAGCAGAGTGCTGTTATTTCTTGAGGGAACAAAGCCCCTGCTTTTGTATGTGGATGTCCAGGTGAGTCAGAGCTCAAGCAAAAAGAATGCTTACAGACAGAATAATATATCGGGCCCTTGAATGCATGGCAGAGCACGTTAGAATCTGAGATGACAAAGTAGAACAGCCCTGTTGAATCCACACATTTCACAGTCCAAGTTGACAAAAATAAACATGTCTGGAAGTATTTTCACTATTTGTCTCCCCTACAGAACAAAAAAGGAATACCAGAACATGTCCTCTGTACTGCTCTTTTTTAGTATACAGTAGTGTATAGAAGTGAGGGGTTGGGGCTCCCATAGGAATTCCACAACGTTTACCTCTCACTTGATTCGCATCATTAATTGGAATGATTTCTTCCTCTCCCTCTGGTCTAGTGGTGAAAAAGGCAGACCACCATCAATGACTTGCAGACAGCTGGTTAAGGATAATGGTCCTAGCGGCTTTGGTTTTTACCTAAATATTATGATTAGGGCATTTCACACAAGGTACAGTGCAGTACATCACCAGGCCTGAGGTCTGCTTTCTGAAAAGCATAAATGACTGTACTTTGATTGGAAGACACGGTGGTCTGCAAGCATGGTGGCATTTACCTTCCAAAAGACAAACACCCTGGTACATTACAATAGATTACATGCAGCCGTCAGAAAGACGAACGACCTTCCATATTTCAGTCGATTACAGGAAGCCCCCATTGTTTTAACTTTTGGTGAAAAAGTGGTATTACTTGAGGGTGTCACATCCCTCAGCACTTTCCCTATCTTTCTGAAACCCTAACATTACCATTTATATAGTGCTGCAGTGTTCATAGTTTTTAAAATGTGAATTTGCAGCAATGGATAAAGAGCTGTGAGTGAGCCTGTAATCCTTCAAACACACCAGCTTTTTTCAATTGGCTCCCACCTGCCCTGAAGTATTATTTATTATTCATTAGTGGAAAACCTCGCCTGTGTTCTGTGCCTTTAATAAAGAACTCTACAGATTCAGCCGTTCTAAATACTATCTGCTGCTGTTTACATGAATTAGTCTAAAAAATATCTGTATAAACACGTCTGGCTGGTAGCTAATTTACCATATATTCAAGGAATAGTTCCATCCTTTAATCTGCCTGCTGATCCAAAATATACCCGGATGGCATGTGAACAGGCTTTTTGATAACAATCAGTAACTCTCGGAGGGCGGATAAAAAGGATAAAAATGATAAAAATGATGGCACTCTTTTCCACAATATGTTTTGAAGGTCGCATCTTAACTCTGAAAGTCCTCCCCCTCCGGTCGTAATAAGAGGTGCATTTACGGCCACTGGAAGCAGCTCGGCATCAGTAAATGAATTGTTATTGCTGGAAGGCCTTGGCCCGAGTAAAGCTGTACTTCTCTGATGGTAAAAACCACAATTACAAAGTCAAAAAGGTATGTCGTTGCAGTGTAGACATTTCTCAAAATTATCTGAACATTTGGGCTCAGTCTGTTGCCGCTCACTGCATATTATTGGTCAGTCGGTATCAAATTAAAAAGTAACCATTATTTTGTCAATGTTTCGTATGAGATGTAATATTCAACCACAGCATACACCAGAACTTAATACATTAACAGGGTCCAGAGTTAACCGTTCAATGCCTCACAACAAACAGTTTGGAACTGCTATGCAGATCCTTCCAACACTGCATTATTTATGAATTACACTGAATCAAATCTGCTCTTCGCTGTGATAACATGCAGGTATTACCTGCAAATCAGACAAAGGCCCTATAAGTTGAACCGGGTATGCATTGACGCTTGGCTAACCTGTATCAATGTTAAAAATAATTTCAATGGAATGGGCCCTGATCCACCTAATTACGACCCATCAGGGCACAGATGTTGCCTTTTAAAAGTAAACTATATTCCATTAATCTCACGATTTTGTCAGCAGGCAAGCGAGATGAGTTGACCTTGGTCTCTGTTGGCAAAGGGCACAACTGCATTCCACACAGGGTTTCATCACAAGCTGTCAAACCGATTTTTTAACGTGCCTCGTTTCTAATCTGTTATGTGCACTGCATGGATTAGTACACCTGACTGATGAACGGCTCCGATGTCAAAACAACCATCTCAAAAAAAAAACTAAAGAAGGTTTTTGCCGTAGTATTAAAAGTAATTAGCCTTGATTTCACATTGTGGATCCATACTGAGTGAGTCCTGTGAGTTCCTCTTTGAGAGAGTGTCACTGCAGGTCAGTGATGGTGTATGGTGTGTTGTTGATTCTGTCATTACCTCATGGGAGGTCATCCTTTCCACAATTAAAGAAAGGAAAGGCATCGTGAGGGGCTTTTAACAACCTGGCAGGCTTTGTAGAGAAATCACTTCCATTTACATAACATATTTTTTATTATTGTACTCTAGTCTATATGGAGGTCCTCATCCTTTCACTGAGAGCCCCTGTGTCTTCCACACAGCAGACACACACTGAAATCATGTTGCTTGTGAAGTCTGCTTTTCCCAATTTTTTACTCCTATTATTTATGCAGTGCCATTTTAGTTCCCCTATTTGTTTCAACTGTTTGAGTAGCCTCTGATTCAATTCAGTTATCTCTCCCATTCTAGGTTCACACTCGAATATGAAATGTATGAAAGGCAGATTCACAAACGCTAGAGTGGGGGGTGCACTCAAAACAGCCTACACCCTGATCAACGAGGCGAGAATAATCTAGACTGGAGAAGACTAGAAATGTCACTCTGGCCTACATGTACTTGTTTTGTACTTCATTAAATGACGTTATATAAGCGCAGCTATTATTTTGAGTGCTCCAGTTTCTACTCAGCTAGCTGCATCCTTTGGAGAAGTTGCCTGGGTAAGGGAATTCTTCATGAAATTCTAAAAAAGAGGATGTTGCATGATTTCCTGGATCTGTCACAATCTTGTTACCATGTTAATTTACCCAATACCACCACTCTCTGTTTGTTGAACCCGTTGAGCTAACTGAGAATACACAGTGCCTCAGCTCCACAGTGCCATTGGCCTCCAGAGATATGGATGGCTGAAGCCACACAGCACCTGCCAAAACCTAATGGCCTAAATTAGGCCTTTGCAAGTGAATGTAACTCCAGACATTTGGAGCACCATAACTCCAGGTAGAGGCCATTCCATTAGATGGGTGGGTTTTTGTCACAGACAGAGAAGGCCTGCTTTAGCACCAAGAAGTCCATAATAAATGTCAGAGTATTCATATGATGGTTGCTTTCCGTTTCCATATAAACATGGATATTTCAAAAAAAGTATTTCTACAGTACAAGTGCTTAATAATTGCATAATTTCGTGCACGCAAGTAAGCATTTGTTTTCAGTGTTGCGTGTCAGCCATCTCCGCTTTAGAATAGTGAAGGAAGCGGGTGTTCCTCCTGATGGTTAGTAATAACTAATAATTATCATTTAGTTATTTAGCAGACATTTTTATCCAAAGCGACTTACAGTTGATTAGACTAAGCAGGGGACAATGTGGGGTTAAGGGCTTTGCTCAAGGTCCCAACAGCTGTGTAGATCTTATCATAGCTACACCAGGGGTTGGACGACCAACCTTCCAGGTCAAAGTCATGTACCTTAGCCACTAGGCTACAGGCTGACTGTAGTACTGTTGGTCCCCCATGGCTGCAAACACAGCAGATGGCCGCATTCCCCCAGATCCCTCAAAATGCAGTGGCTGAAAGCACACGGCTGGCTGTGCATAAAAGCCGCTCAGATGTGGTTCTGGCTTCCCCAATCAGTCGCACACATTTCATTTTTGAAAATATTGCAGAAGTTGCCAGGACTCCGTCTTGTTCTTCTCATCCCTCGACCACAAAGCTGTCCCTGTGTCTTCATTAAAATAAATCTGGACTAGACCGTGTTGACTTTGCTTCCATACTGTTGAAGGGAGATTTTGCATTCTTAACGTTTTCCTTGACATTAATGTTTTCAATACAGAAAATACTTTCTGACAGTTTCACATTGCAGCATACAGAACTAGGTCCAAGTGACAATTTTGGGTCATTATTTTGTATTTCAGTCTTCCAGTTATTCAGTAATCACTTTATCAGGCACAAGCGAAGAATGATGGTTCAATGCAAGGAACACAAAATAAGTTTTCCTTTGAAGAAGTACTACAGGTACATGTTCATTTAAATTGAGCAACCTGTTCTACAGTGCTAAACTATTTTGGGGGCCTTAATTGGAAATTATCAGAGAAGGACCTCATCAAGCTTAAAATGGTTTCAAGTGAGAGGTTTTCTGCATCCAGTCCACAAACTTGTTCAGGGGCAAAAATGCTGTCAGTCTTCAAAAAATGAACCCTGATTTCTTTTTTAGTTTATCAGTGTTGGAATATGCAGCAAACTTTACTTTTCATTCACTGAATGTTATGATACATGGAGAGACTACTGTCTGCATTCTTAACTTTTTGTACCAGTTAAACCCAGTGTTAGATATGCATTCCTGATGTGTTCCAGTTTATTGAAGGTTTTCTATTTTGTTTTATTAAAGCTAATGGATGAGGTCAATCAGACTCTTGACATGTTGCATAACAAGAGTCCTCTAATACCCGTTTAATGCACTGGAGCTGGGTGTAATTGAAATAGTACTCTGTACCACAATACCAAGTCCCCCCATTTCAGGAAGCTGTCTTATTAATAGAGAACCTGTGCAATGGCACCTCTAAGATGTTCTGTCGAAACTTCATGCTTGGACGATGTTTTTTAACGCATCCTGCTTAAAATATTATTGCTTATCCAGTTTTTCAGTATGAATATTTGCACTGCCCAAGCCTCTGTTTCATCATGATTTTAGTCATGCTGCTTCTTAGTCCCCTCTTTACCTTTCCGCATTTTGACAGCTTTGTCTATCTCAGTGCTGTCATTTTTTGTGTCTTTAAGTGCCAGCTAACTGTCGTCTCTAAACCATGACTTAAATAGAAGTTGCAAAATGAGCACAAAAAACTGAAAAGTGAGATTTATGAATTCATGTCTCACTTCCTCCAAACTTCTCCATAGGACCATCATCATATTATTTAGCTCTGGTGAACACCTACCTTATAATTAGTCCCTTGTTGTTAATAGTCATGAATCAGTGATGTTTGACAAAAGATTGTCAAACTTGGAAGGCCTATGAGGGACACCTGGAAGATAATAACGGCAATTCAGCTTGACAGCCTAGATTGTCATATTTATGTACAGTACATCAGATGAGCGGTACATTGGTTTCACTTGACGTCACTCTCCTGTGTGCTGTGATGCAAGGGCCTATTGTTTCAGAGTAAATGGCATTGCACTGCTTCTTGAAATTAACTGACATGCGTATACTGTGCATACATTTTTTGTGGTTTTTTTTGTTAAACCATCAAATCTATTGGCTTGAATTTGTTTGGGGTCCTAGTTAGCCAGGCACTAGGAGGCTGGGTGGGCTTGAGAAATCACGGGTGAAACCTTTGAATAGATTCAGACACTCAGCAGTTCACATAAATGAACGAACAGCTACCCTGTTGTGTTATAATATGCTTAAGTTAATGTGCTGTTATGTAAGCAGGATTACTTTGTCGTTGTGGGTGATGTCAGTGCTAACATTGCACACAGTTGCTTGGATACTTAATGGAGGGTTTAATTAAATCAGGAACTTTTGAGTTATTATCACGGCTGACTTTATTCAAGGGAGTCAGTGAAAGCCGCTTGCCTGTCAGCTTTAGATGCCAAAGTTAATCCAGGTCAATAAAATAAGGAGGCGGTGTGACTCGGGTCAAATATGAAGTGTACATAGTCACAAGGGGAGGGGCACTTTATGGTTTTCCCCACATGATGGAAAGCTGATTTGTCTTTCTGATTACTTGAGTGATATTATAGTTTGTGTATTCATTTTTTTTGGGGTGTCTAATGCCCGTTTTGTAGCGGCAGACCTGTTTTAAGGTTTTGCAGAGTATTTTCTCAAGCTTTACCTTACCCAGAACATCAGGACAGGAGTAAATGAATGAGCACATGACAGATTTACCTTACCCAGAACGTCAGGACAGGAGTAAATGAATCAGCACCTACTGTTTTTCATTTCCTTTACAATAATGATCAGCCTTTAGTAGACTGATAAGCTACAGGCATTGCTTGAGAGACATTTTTTAATCTATTCCAGGAAACAGAGACATCATGTAAAAAATAGCTACGACAGTAAAACATTTAGCCTGTAGTATAGTTTTAGTTTATGTACACTGCACTCAAGGGATGGGAGAAAATAATTATAAAATACAAGGAACGGTGTCAGTAAATATAATAAATAAATAAACGAATGCTGTAAATGTCGTTAACCATATGACAAAACAGATTAAATAGAGAGAGCGTGACAATTAAGAACTGAAATGTGTGAGCTACACCTGCATTTGCAATATGCTTTGGCCAATAAATGTGTGCTGATAAGAGTGATAGGCTAGTGATAATTTGTAGGATATCATATCATACTCTGGCAATCAATGTGACATGGACCCCATTCATGACTATACACCTACATCTTGAATAGCCTATCGTAAACAGCAGCGTGTTAATACAAGCTCGGTTTAATTTAAAGATAATAACATATACTGGGTTGGCACTGTGAGGCATCATCAAGGCAATTGCTTTAAAAGGAAATACATTCATGAATTCTACGAGAGAACATATTTAAGTCTTTTAAATGATCAGTCATTATTTAGCAAATACAATATCAATTTAGGCCAAGGAAATAAGAAAACCATTTATTTTTTTCTTATGACAATCATACTTAATAAAACGCCATTTTTCTGTTTTAGATTTTAGACTTTGAGCTGGATGCACAGCCATCAAGACAACATTTGGCTAATTTTAGGCTTTCATTTCCCTTCATTTCCATTTGCATGACATAAATCATAAAAATACAGTTTTTTAAATGAATGGTTCCAATGTTTCCAATGTTTTTTTGTCTTAACCACTCATTTGTGTGTGTGTGCGTGTGTGTGTCTGTGTGTCTGTCTGTGTGTGTGTGTGTGTGTGTCTGTGTGCACAGGGGGTTGCAATTTATGTGTTCATGCTGAAAAGCAGCAATTTTGGCATTTTAGAGAATAAAGAGAATAAATTGTCTGCTTGTCCTGCTGAACAGACTTTTAATGCAGTTTTTCTGCACACTGATTTCTGTACTTTGGCATGTGGCTTGTTGGAGGATTTCATTTCTTCACCAGTAAGGATTCAATTTATGTCTCTAGATTTTGAGATTAAACTGGCATTTATCAAGAAATTATTCCAGTCTCAGCATTAACTATTTCAGTAGTGTCCCAGGGTGGCAGAGACAGATTGTGTTAGAGCTATGACAATTTTTCATGATTGGATTTCATGCTGCATGCTAGATGCACATGGGGTGTAACCAAATCACTCAGACTGTTCGGAGAGCTCATAGACTTTCCCAAATCACAAATGGGATTTACAGTACACACCATATTTGCCACACGCCCAGCAGTCAACTTTAACCACATATATCCTCAGGAGGGATGTCTTTCAAGAATAGTAATAGGAAGTTCACATCGGTCATTTCACAAAAAAACAACAAGTAAAATAACTTCTGCAGAAGTTGCAATACTTTTGCTGTAAGCACTGGGCACTGCTATTAAGTAGAGAATTGATACATCAGGTTTTGAAGTAAATTGTACTTAATGGGCCAGTAAATGTTTTGTAAAAAAAAAATGTAGCACATTGAATCTGGCGCAGGAACGACTCTTGTGAAAAAATGGCAAGAATCAGTTCGACTTCCTGCTTGGTCATTCCCATCAACCATGGGTGCTGATTGGCTGAGACCGCGTTCCATGGTGACTGTAAATCCGATACAGTAATAGTTATTCAGCCTGTTTGTAAACAGTAGCTGTTCGCACAAAACCATTACTCACCACATAAATGCTATTGCGTCATCAATGAATTGTTTCTATATGTTTTATGAAAGCGATTCAGTGCCCGAGGCCACGGTATATCACTAATACAGTCACAGCTCCCGAGGTGCTGTTAGGCAGAATATGAAACCTCCTGTGCCGTATTGCTCACATGAAACATGGTCCACAGAGCAGAATCGACAGTAGCACTACACCCGGGGGGGGACCCTTCCGAGCAGAAGCGCTTGAGCCGGGAGTGCGTTTGCGGGGCGGGTTCAAGCGACAGCAGCGAAGAGCACAGCCAGGGGCCCGAACGCTGCTTAATTTATAAGCGAATGCCCAAAACCAGGAGGAGTCAGGTGACAGGACAGCTCGCTATCAGCAAGGTGCGATCCCCCATGCCCCTTCATTTCCCCCTTCTCTCTGGGTTGAACATCTGCTCAGCTGTTTCTCATTAACACTTATGGATGACAGCATTAAAATAGCCTGGAAGGCCTGCTGGTTAATGAGATTGCATTGACAAGCCCAATCTATCTTTGAGCCATTTGTCAAAGTGAATCTTGCTCAAACCCAGATACGTAGCTTGTTTTGGAAGTTGTTTCCAAAATATGAAAATGTAATGCACAGCTAATTGCCTTTTTTAATGAGCACTAACAAGCCATTTTTTTGTGTGTGTTTCTGGGAACATTGTAAAAAATAATATGAAAAAATGTGTTAAATAATTGAAGATAATTATGATTATGCTATTTTGATTTGTAATTAAGCCAGTAGATATTTGGGGTTTAAAACTCAGTATAAGGAACTTATATATACAAGATAACTAATTTCTTAAGTACCTTTCCTTTTTTTTCTTTTTTCTCTTTCTTAAATAGCTTGCACAATGTTTTTTCACTCACTGCCATACATTTTACTTTTCAAGCTGAGAAAAATCCCTTGAATAAGGGTAAAGTTTGAAATTATTTACCAGGAATTCCAGTTATTGAGGGGTGTTTGAGTTTCTTTCCAGTTTGAAATCAAGTGCAGCAGATACAAGTGAACCCCTAGGAATTAAGTTGTCCATGGTGGCTAGAGCTGTAGGCTGTCATTGCATCACATTTCACAGACTTGTACACAGGTGTTTTGTACTATTGTTTTGAGTGATGATTACTACCTTCTATTTCAAAGTAGTACATTAAGAAAACTTCCATAATACATGATTATTAACTTTGTTTCCTGGGACCACAACAGTCGCTCAATCATGGTGACAACTTTGTAACACATGATTGTTAATGACAGACATGCAGCTTCTAATTAACCTATTTAGCATAGGAAAGTTGTTGAGAAATGATGTGTTGTTAGTGCATAAACATAGTACTTTTGTACATTTTACATAGTACATTTTTGTATCCCTAAAGCTGTGGTGTTTTTTCTTGAAAGCAATAATATATTAGGTTTTTGGTCTTTGATTTATTTACATATCCTGGGAAAATAACATGGATAGTTATTTCTAATCTAAACACTTGGACTACACTTGAATAGGAAATGGAGAAATTCATATCCATTTGTGGTGTGCATTGAAGCTAAAAGAAAATTGGCCGGGTCTTTCCTGATGATCTGACAAAAACATTTAAGCATTTCATTCATGTAATTGAACTCGGCATTTGTATTTGAGATAATGTATATGCCATTTTCCAAATCATCCTATGGAAAGGCTCCCATCCTGTCATTAATCCCCTCGACTCTTTCCTCTTACTCCACTCTGCATTATTATGATAATTTTAGTTTTTTGTACAAGGATAATTCAGGCCTATATATTATATTAACATAAATGAAAACATGTGGGCTTAAATTCGCAACAATTATCCGTTATTTGCAAACTGGGAATGCACTGATAATTCGTGTTATTTCACATAAAAGGAATGTGTTCATGATTCAAGTTTTAGAACAAAGGCTACAGCTTTGTTAATTGATGCTGGATGGAGAGTATGAGAAAGTTTCTCTGTTTGCAGAACCATGAAGGCTATGTCAGAATAAGACCTTGTATCTGTTTTTCAATGCTGCACAACAATGACATTTTATATGAGCACATTATGATTACATAAAAGATTGTACATTGCTTGAAGCCATGTCAATGCACTGTATGAAAGGATAGGTAGACAGGAGAATTAGCTCTCTGCAGAAAGCATACAGTGTTGTGTCAAAAGATGTAGGCTTCTATAGAAACCTGGTAACATGTTTTTGCTTTATTAATTTTCTTGATTACCGAAATGGTCTAAAGAATTAAGGTAAATGACTGGAACAGGCAAGGTTGGGGGTTTGAATCCCAGTGTAGCCACAATAAGATCCGCACAGCCGTTCCAGGGGAGGATTGTCTCCTGCTTAGTCTAATCAACTGTACGTCGCTCTGGATAAGAGCGTCTGCCAAATGCCAATAATGTATTGTAATTTCCTAATAAGACCATTAAGTCAATATTATTCTTGATTTCTGGCCTGTGGAAAGTCCAGGGGCCAGAAAGTAGAAGTCTTCCTGTTTGTGTCTTCCACCCATGAAATCAGCTAGCAGATTTACTCATTAGTTCTACCTCCTGGCTGAAGAGTTGTGCTAATTAGCAAATCCAGGAGATTGGAACAGAATACTGGGGAGAACTTTTACTTTCTGAGCCTGGATGGTATAATAATCATGATCACCCTGTCATTACAAGTGTCAAAGGAGTCCATTTTCAGGCTTAAACATTCTGGGAATAGATTTATGCTGTTGTAGAGGTGAGCCATCAGACAGCCTAATATACTCTTTTATCTACTCCCCAGTTCATTATGCAGTTCATTATGGATGTGTTACAAGAAATGTGTTTCTGTGTGGCAATGTGTCACATTATTTGTTACGTGGCAGAAAAGCATCTATTGTAATTTGCAAGTCTTGGACATTTGAAAGGAGTCTGAAATTGAATATAAGCCTACATCTAATCCACCCTTTCTATGATAAAAATCTTCTAGGAATTTGGACAATTTACTTTATAGATTTGAACGTCATTTTCATGAATCACATCTTCACATAAACACTAAGTAACAGGCACTCATTGGCAATGTATAAATCTAACTAACATTCAGACAGTAGGTTAATATAAACATTAACACCCGCTCAGCCACACCCTGCTAAGGTTGTCGAACAGAGAATGCTGGCATCACGCCAATGCTTGTTACAGTTTAGATGTGTCATAGATTGCATACGTTGCACAACTTATATTTCCGGAGAACTGTTTGAGAAAAGTCAAACCATTTTCTTTCTTGAGAAAAAGAAGAATGTAACGCATATTTAAAATATGTTGCAAACGATTGCAACTGTTATGGACTATACCGAAATCACAGGAAAGGATCTGAACCCCCCCTCACCTCCCTAAAAAAAGAAACACTTCCTCAGATATGGGTAGACAAATCCTACCGACTCAGATTTCTCTGTAGATTAAAGGAAGATTTATGCCTTGAAGCTGTTTATCTTCCTCCACTTTTTCTCTCTTTTTGTCTTCACTTGTATCTTCAGCCCCTGCTTTCCACCTCTTCCTCTCAAAGAGGCTTGCTATCCCACAGGGTGCGCGCGCTTGTGTGTGTGCTGACACCCCAGAAGAAAACGAGGGCCACTCTCCCTCCCACAGGACAGCCATCCAGCCGCTAGCGTTGTCTGGAGAGGGAGGGAGAAAACAGAAAATGGCTGCTTCTTCAAGGTTCCGTTCGAGCCTCAAGACTCATGGCCCCAAAGGGGCCCAAATATCTCTCCATAGCATTTTTCCAAGTGGCTAGAGCTACTTCAAGTTTTACTTTCAAGATTCCTTGGACCAAAAAAGGTGTGCGTTTTCTGTATTAATTTGAATTAATATGGTCTGTCACACTGTTATTTATTTGACATTAGCTGACCCAGTCATGTACCTTAGCCACTAGGCTACAGGCCACTCCACACACCCAACTACTCCACACACTGCAGGGGGGAATGAGGATATATAGGAGTATGAGGATATATTAGGGCATATACTCAGTGAGCACTTTATTAGGTATTCTGCTAATGTAGCCTATCAAGGTTTGACATGTTGTGTGTTCAGAGATGCTTTTCTGCATACCACTGTTGTAATGTGTGGTTATTTCCATTACTGTCAACTTCCTGCCAGCTTTGACCAGTCTGGCCATTCTCCTCTGATATCTCTTATTAACAACGCATTCTCTGCAAAGTGTGTTTGCAAACAGACCGCCGTGTGTAAAAAATCCAGGACATCAGCAGTTGCTGAGATACTCAAATGACCCTGCCACCAACTATCATTCCATGGTCAATACTTAGATCCCATTTCTTCGCCATTCTGACATTTGGTCTGAACAACAACCAAACCTCTTGACCATATCTGCATGTCTTTATGCATTTAGTTGCTGCTAGATGATTGGCTGATTGAATATTTGCATTAACAAGCTAATGTACAGGTCTACCTGATAAAGTGGCCATTGAGTGTACAGCATAAGACTTATTTAAAATGCTCAATGCTGACATGGGCTTCATTGTGTGTTCTCATTGTGTGTTCTCTGCATTGTTTTACAGTAGCATACAAACAAGATGTTTTTCAGTGGGAATCCATTTTGGCTGGGAGGTGGTTGCAGCAACTGTACTGTAGATTAATCTGTTTATATACATTTTAGTGAGATTATGATTAGGATTTTAAACCAGATTTATAATTATCTATCAACCTCAGTACTTAAATTCATGACTGAGACCTAGAATTTTATTCCGAGATTTAAGCTTGCACAGTGAAGACCCAGTGCCTTTTTAGTGAGTAGAGGATCTTTAAAAACAACACAGAAAGATCAGACACATTTAGAGTATATGAATCTACTCACATGGAGTTAATTTCATTGTTAGAATTGAGGAAAAAGCAGGGTTTGATCATTCAAAGTGTCACTGCTCCTTTCATTTTGGCTTCATTTTTATTCAGTTTAATGATGGAATCCAAAGTATATGTTAGTCCATATTTCTTGGCTGCATTTTATGTATGGAATTGAAAGAATAGACGTATCTTTAAAAAATTTATGCAAGATACATCTGGCAAGTTCAATGCTATATAACACTGCCTTTTATCTGAATGCCATCTTTTCTAATGAAAATTGCATTTGAAACTTTTTACAATGCATTACAGTATATCCATGAATATTACTTGCTGGAACAAAGAGTTATTGGAAATAAAAATGTGTCATTCAAATGAATGTCATTCAGAAGTATACACTTGATGCAGAAAAGAGAATGAGTTCTCGAAAGTTGTTTTAGTCTTTTTTAGACAAGATGCAGATCATTATATAAAAACTGTTTCAGAATAAATAAAACATGAACTCCTACCATCTGTAAACAAAGATAATGAGATTCAGATGTTGTAATTGGAAAGAAGTGTGTATCCGATAGACACCAAAGTGTGCTTAATTACAGGCTCTTCTAAACAAGCATTGACCCGGTCAGGTCAAAGTCACGCCATAGGTATCAAGATAGACGCATGCACTACCAAGCTGAGGAGGTATTTTTATGCAGGACGTGAATTGTGTCTTGTTTTTAGATGAAAGTAATTGGCTGATCCACTTTAATTTCCTCTCAGGTACTCATGAGTACCTGCTCCTCTGTTTTAGGCCTGTACCTCCTTCTGTTCTCCGCTGTTGATACTTCAAAGAAGCCACGGATAAGACAGCTGGCCCCACAGTTTTTGAAAGCACACCAGGTTCCCAGTTAGTAAAGTTCAAGCACTTCACACGGTATTGCTTTTAAAAGCTCATGAGCACATCAAATACATTTTGGAGACAAAAAGCAAGGTGCAGTGTAGCATTTCATCTTTAATTGCCAGGATATTCTAAGCATAATATCTCCTGTCCCTATAGGAATCGTATTACACTTTGGGGTAAAAATAAAATAGATAAAAGTAATGCTACCTAATAATCTATAGTAAATGGTTTCAGTAGTCTTGATATGTACTGCTTTGTTTGGCTCAGACATGACGTGTTTTCTCGAAAATTGCTCAGTTAGGACCTTTTTGGATCCTAGACTTAATGGGCTATCGGAAGGTGTCGGCTAGGGTGAGAAACGCTCAGTAAATGAAAGGTTTTCCTTTCATTCACAAAGCTGAGGTAATGGACTGAAGTAAGGAAATATCTGGCTGAAGTTCAAATGTATTTTTTTTTCACTACCGTGAATGTACCGATTGTAGGCATTGCAACCTGAGACGGAACTGAGAATGTTTATTTACAATGCTTAGCTTTGCGGTTTTAGGCCAAAGGTAAGGCACATTTGTTTTCTGTCACTCCCTCCCCCGTTTCGAGCGCCCTGTGCACATAAGACTTGAAAGCACTGCTTCTTCATACATTCATGCAACATCAGTCAGTTGTTCAGAGGAACCACTTTTAGTTGGTTGCCGTGTGTTTACGTAGCTGTCAGTATTCCCCCTCCGCTCGGTTATGAGTTGTGTTTTTTGGAGTAATCGTTTCTGAGCAAGACAGGAACACCGAACCCACAACAAAGGATGTGTGGGACGTCAATCAACAAGGAAATTTTATCTCTGGATTCTGAAAACCTGGATCGGTATTCACTCATAATAATAGTATCTTGATCTTTTGGTACAAGCCGTCTGCAAATATGGCTGGGCTGGATAACGCTGTAATTCACTCCACGGTTCCAGCTGCCAGAGTCTGACAGATGTGACTACAAAGGCCTCTCGCCACTGAAAGACTCGGTTGTGGAGAAAATTACTTTGTAACTGTTTTGGAACTGAATGACATGTCTGTCAGAGGCTGATGAAAAAAAGGCAGACTGAGGTTTTAGTTTTTGTCACACCATGTTTAAATGACAGTCTCCGAGTGATGGTGTTCCAAAGTCCAATACAATAATTGGTTTGCAACACTTAATTGTGAGCCAGCTATTGATTTGGCGACTTATGTTTCACGACTGTCCAAAATAATTAATTTAATTTCCCCTTGGTCATATCAACCAGTTTTACAGAATTACTTTTTTTTCATGCTGTGACAAAACTAAACACTTGCATAAGCCAAGGGTTTAAAAAAAGAAAATAGGTGTTGGATTAGGACAGGATTGCAACATTGTAATGCCGTATAATAAAACATTAAAATATTGAAAATTATATTGAAATAATATTGAAAAATGTGACTCCTTGTATTCAGCTGTTTTCCATTTGTGTTTATTTCAAGTGCCGTTCAGCCATTAATGATTTATGAATTTGAATACAGCAAAACAGGATTATTTAACGGGATTTGCGATTTCTGCATGACTGAGCAGAAGCCCTTCTCCAAAGCCGTCTCGGGTTCCCAGGATGAAGTCACGTCTAAGTTGAGACGTCGGGGGTTAAAGGTGGAAGTCTTGCGAATGTGGCTGTGTGCGTGTAAATAGAATTCCACAGCGAAAGTGTCAACAAGGCAGCATGGAGGATATCTGAGAGCTGCAGGCACCTGTGGGGGCCAGACACAAGTGTCAGCGGTAATTAGTGCCTTTCCCCAATCGCTAAAGGACATGAGCCGCGCGTGACGCGAGGAGAACAAATGTGTAGCTCCAGATTAGTCGCTGGAACGGCAGAACCGAACGTGTTGAAAGGGAACAAATTTAAACAGGCCCGTCTCGCTCGGTTTTCTTGTGTCGGTGGCATACACAGAAATACTCTGTGGTCTCCACAGGCTTTTTGTAATTATGTTTCAGCACTCAGATTTATTTTCAGTAATAATGTCACCAGTCCCACTTCCTATTCTAGATGAGCGTTTCCTGAAGGAACATATACAGCATATTAGGCTCATTTGTTCTATCCATTTACATGCTGTTCTCAAGTCATTATTCTGCTCTCAGATTTGCCCAAACAGAGAAATAAGGGCTGGCAAGGAAGTTCAGCATTTTGAGTAGTGAATGCCATCTCCTCACCTCAATGTACATTTTGAAAAGCTTTAACCCTTCTGTTTTCTTAAGGGTCAAAAATGACCCACCACTATGTTTAACTGCAGATAAAACCCCTTAAATGATCTTTTTTTCAACTGCAAGTGATGAGTGACAGGTTTTTTCCTCATGCAAAATAGACAAATTTTGGGTTTAAAATTAAATTAAGCTGCTTTATTTTAGGGGTTTAGTGAAGGCAGGTCATGTTTTACCCTTAGGACAAGGGGAGTATACAGAATGTTGAGACTACACAAGGGTTAAAATATTAAAGCAATAGCTTAGATATAAAATCTGTACTGAAAAGGTCAATAAGTAAAAAGTCACGGATATGAAATAAAAAAGGTTTAAATGTACTGTCCCGGTGTGTAGGTCTATGATGGTATGGAGAGGATATGGTGTGACTGGACTGAGAGCTGGAAGATGGCAGGCTCTGTGTGAGGTGGTTGAGGAAGACATCTTGGGAATTTATTACTGCAGAGTAAGCACGTGGAATGAGATTTACACAGCAAAAGTGCAAATGTCTTAGGACGGCAGAGGTCGTACTGTAAGAGCACTAGCACACAGCCCTGCCCCTAACATGACAGAGGTTACGCTGATAATATCCTCAGGATAACACAGCTGAATTTCAGAAACTATTTCAGGAGATAAATGGAACTATGGATACACATAGGGGGAAAATAAGAACAAACGCTGTAGCAGAAGCTTTTTATTGTACTTATATGAGCTAATGACACAAATACAAATTGCCATATACAGTATACTTTTTTTATAAGTGGTTCATGACTGTGAATTATTTCCCTTGTGCAGTATTGTACACAGCAACATTCATTGTAGCTATTATTTTCCTTTATATGCATGCTGGTTAATACAATAGAACATTCATTTGAATGTCTTCTTTTGTTTCTCATTTGTTGCTGTAGGATACCACTAATCTCTTTTCATTGGCCACCTGCTGCGGCCTTGCTGTTATCCTGAAAGGGGTTAAGGGATATTTCTCAGACACAGGGAGACAATGTACATCTTCCAGGAAGACTTCGTTTATTTATTTTAACTTTATTTAAACAAGATCATTGAGATTCAAAATGTCAATGTTGGCCAAGATGGTTACAGTTTAAAAATAATACAGATAAAATGCATATCAAAATACTCCAAAATTGAAAACAAGATTCTAATGTGGTACATGGCACCAAAGCTAGCCAGAACATAGACATGCCAAGGACATTGCCTGTTGATCCTTAATCATAGACTAATTAACCACAAGAAAGACCTGCTTAACAAGTTTCAAATCATTTTGTAAAGCATTCCAGGTAGAGGGAGCAGAATACACAAATTCCCCTTTTCCACCTCCATACTGACAGCGGGGACAGACAACATGAATAAATCCTGAGAACATAGACAATGACCTCCAGCCCTTTTTTTGGTGAGATACGGCATAGCTACATCAGTGAGGTGGCAGTAGAGTTGCCTTGTGAATGAAAATGTACCAGTGGCTGAGTCTACGGGTGGCTTGCACAGGCCAGCCAATCTGAGTGTACGAGTGCAATGGTGCGTGAGCGCTTTACAGTTGGTGATGAATCTTAAAGCTCCATGATAAAGAGTATCAAGAGTTTAAAGATGCATGTAAATATAAAACATCATTGTAGTAAAGTATAGGCACAGAAGTTGTGGCGACTGCTTCAAAAGAAAGGCGAGCTTAAAATAAAAACCCAGCTTGAACTTCAGTCAGAGCTGCTGAACGTGTGGCTTAAAAGAATGAGAGTCACCAATTAAAATTCCAAGGAATTTGTACGATGAGACAGACTCATTTCCCCGAAGAGTAAAAATACCTGGGAGGTTTGCTGGCCATTTTCCTGGCTGGGATAACACCAGGGGATTAGTTTTGTTAGCATTGAGACAAGCTTCAATTAAGATACATAGCACAATATCAAACACAGTATACAGGTTTTCAGATAAATAATAATTTGGTTCATCAGCTCATCAGCACATACTGTATATTTAGCACATAGACAAGGAAATCCTGTAACGTTTAGTTGATTACATGAGAGAAGCAAAGATATGATGATTATTTTCTCTATATGCAGTTGACGATCAAAGGGATTTATTGAAAAGAGTCTATGAATAGAAAGAGTCAAGACCCTGGAGTCCGCTGATAAGGAACTTCATTTCTGTACATGTGCGCAAATCAATCCCAATCTCCAGACGGTTAATGTTCTCTTAAAAATGGGACTGGCAGACTGAATAATTTAATGATTTCAGTGTTTTTTCTGACCTAAAGGTTGGTTTCAGTAGTGCTTTTTGTCAGAAACTTTTTCATTTTCAGATATAATTAATCATGATTTGTGATGTAAATGTAAAGGATGTAAAGGATCAGCAACTGAAGAATTAATTCATTTTAATGATACCATATTACATATTATAGGTTCACAGATTTTACAGTAATTACACGTATTATGTATAAATGCCTTATATCACACTCTGAAGAAGGCTATGTAGCTGAAACGCAATGGAATTTTACTTCCTATCACTTGCGTGGCCAATACATTTTAAGTCTAATGCAAGAAATCAGCTTTTGTAAACGTATTTGTTGACTGTGCCACCTTGTTCTTTTTTGAGAACAACCTTTGAAATATATTTTTTCAGTTGTCTGCCTTGCGTGGTTTTTGTACATTCACAGAAATCGGCCATAACAGAAAGTTTAACAGTATCGCTCTTCATTGCCAAAATGAATGAGAGCTCCTGACTCAACTGGCAAAGGTATCTCCTTATAAAGGCTGAACCATAAACTTTACAGCAGTTTAGTATTTGTTATGTCATAGTCAGTGTTCCTGCGAGAGGCCTGGCTTAAGTAGGCTGTGGTTACTACTGCATAAACACCATTGAGCTACCCACCAAGAGCCTATAGGCTACCAATTGTTAGTAGTTAATGTAATACTCTTCTTCAATCATTGCTAGCTCTCCTATAGCATCACATTAGCTCAGGCGAAAGAGTCGTCTGGCTGTCGGAGGGTTGCCCCTCCCGGGCTGTGTGTTGTTCAAGTGTCCCTGAGCAAGATACCTAACCCCAAAATGCTACTAACGAGCTGGTTGGAGCCTTGGATGGCAGCCAATCGCTGTTGGTGTGTGAGTGTGTATGAACGGGTGAACAAGAAGCAGCAATTATACAGCGCTTTGGATAAAGGTGCTATATAAATGCCAACAATTTAATCATATATGGCTTATACTATGTAGTGCATTGCATGTGTGCCAATGTCTACAGTATTCCCTGCAGATGCAGGTGGCCTAGACCTGACATTAGAGCAGTTTGCAACTGATACGGACAGATTGTTGTTGTTATTTGTTTGACAGCAAGGCTTAGATGCGTCACCAGACCATGAGCCTAGCTCCAACAGTGACAAGTTGAGGAATAAAGTAAATGTCTCTCAGGGTGCTTCGTAATTTCAATAGCTTCAAAGGAGACTGTGTGAATCTCGTAGCCTTGATCGCCTCGGTCCGTAAGCCTAATTCTTTTGGGAGAGAGAACTATGGAAGATAGAAGGCTTGTTGACGGCAGACATATTAGGATTAAGGCACAGCGCGCATCTCCTGCTGAAGGATGGAAAACTCCTGTGCGAAATTGGTACACTCAGTCAGTGCTCACAATGACTGAAGATAATGCAATCTCCTTTTGTGTTGTGTCAGACTTACAGAGAATCAACTGTCCAACAAATTAAGTTAGTGCAGACGATGATACTCTCCAAAGGCAGGATTGTTTCTTAAATGGTATGAACAAAACCCTGAAATTCAGTGTGTTCAGCATCTATGCTGTCTAGATACAAATCAAAAGGTAGTAAATATTTGAAACCAAACCTGGAATTTATTGCACCTCTAGTAGCATAACCACTACAGAACTCTAATAAGCAACAGATGTTAGAACAATTACTTTATTATGACTTCATTACCCATAAACCTTTTTCTTAAACCAAGCTTAAACCAAACTTAGCTGTTTTATACAAAAGTAAAAGTTACTTTCTGAGGGAAAACCTCATAAAATTAGGCCAATTTAATACAGAATTAGATTGGTCACTATGATTAATATTATGAGTCATGTCTCATTTGTGAATCAAAAATTCACTTAGAGGTAGCTGTTGTTCCCAGGCCAAATAGTTGCTAAAAACAATTGTGCCAGTAAAATGGCTGCCTTCACCATCTTGATCAATACACCAGTTGTGTCAATCATTAGTAGACTACCTAACTATGGAATTGCCCATAGCAAGAATAAACCATGCTAGCTGGAGGAACCCTATGACCTGGATAGAAGCACTAACTCTTGGCAGATACATATAATACCAGTTTCCTGAATTAGCATGGAATATGTTTATTATGTTTATGTTAATTAATCGTTTTAATTTTAAGATTGCGACCAATGCGGAAAGGGGAAGAAGGGTTGTGAGAGCTATACAAAGGTGGTCAGGGATTGGACAGCTTTGAGGTGTTACTAGGGTGAGGTTTAGTGGTTGGGAGTTTTGGTGAAATTGTGGGAAAGGAGAAATTAGGGATGAGACACTCTGAAAACTGATGAGTTATTTTGTTAGCAGTATGTCAGCTGTAACTGTTGTGACGTACTAGGACAAGTTGGTGAGGGGTATCAGAGGAGACAAACAGATATAAGACAATAGGTAATATGGCCATTATTGCCAGCAAGCAGGTACTGTACATCTCAATATTATCTCAAGATGAATTGTCCTATTTCCTATTGCATTTTTGTGTATTCTTCATGTATGGATGTAAATACAATCAGCACTGGCATGGTCTGGATACCGGGATACAGGGGGCAGTCTGTAGCCTAGTGGCTAAGGTACTGTACATTACAGGGACCTGGAAGGCTGGTAGTTCAAGCCCTGGTGTAGCCACGATAAGATCCGCACAGCTGTTGGGCCTTGTTTGAGCAAGGCCCTTAACCCTGAATTGCTTCAGGGGGGATTGTCCCCTGCTTAGTCTAATCAACTCTAAGTCACTTTGGATAAAAGAGTCAGATAAATAACAAATTATATATTATTATTATTATTATTATTATTATTATTTATTTACCAGACTCCAAGGATTATCCATGCACTGTAACAGGACGAGCCCCCCAGCAGCCTCCGCTAACACATATTTTAAAACACATCAAACTTGTGGATTTGAGCAAGGCCATTATAACTGCAACATGCAGCAAAACATAGCAGGACTGCTGAAGATCTTCTCCCACGTGTACACTGGGAATATGCTGGTCTTGGTGATAGAAAGGTTAATATTTGACGTGGGTTTCTTAGCTGAAATGATTTACTTGGTAACGTGTGAAGAGAACACAATGGCAGCTCTGTGTTTCTCTATTTACTTTAACTCCCTTCCTGCCCTAATCATACTCCCCTTTTTCCTCAAAAATTAGGTCATGGAAAAGTCATGTTTGAGACAATTAACCTGCGCGACCCCATTGTTAGCATTAAACTGTATTTTTATTTATTATTTTTCAAATAGGAAAGTGAGGTCACAAGTGAGGTTTAGTCAAACACAGGCTTCTAAGATGAGGGGTTCTGACTCCTGGTATTCAAGAGATCTTTTGTGATCACATTCTGTTTTTGAAGGCCGATAAAATACACTGCAAAAATATGTCGTAACTCAAAACATGAATGTTTCTCTCTTTGTGAGGATTATACATTTCTCCTGTATCTACTGAATACAATGTATCAAGGGCACCATCAGTAATGTAGTGGATGCATGCATTTGCCAAACTAGTTTTCAATCCCAAACACTTTTATTGTACTTATGCAGCATCGTCTTCAAGACAAAAGACAGAATACTACAAAGTGACCAAGATTTAAGAATAAATAAAAGATGTGAAATGTATATAGGCAATAAAATGTATCACTTACAATATAAAAAGAAAAAATGCAAGACTCAGTAGTGTTTGAGTTTTTTTGGAATTCAGGGGGCTCAGAAACTTTAAAATTCACTTTTGTTATGTGTGTGTGCGCACGCAAGTGTGCGTGCTTTTGTGCATGCGTGTGTGTGGATGAGTAGGGTGAACTAGGGTGAGGAATGTCTTTAAATACATGGTGCCACATCACACTGCAATTCCCTCAACCCTGAGATGACCCCCCCCCCCCCCCCCACCCCCACCTCAACAAAAAATAAAATAAAATAAATGACAAATGACACCTGGGAAAAAGAGTTCTAGTGTGCAGCTACTCATAAAAAATGGTTTCCCTGGCCCATTAAATGATAAAAATTTGTTACGGTACGAGATCACTTTGATCTCCGTGCCAGCAAAGCCCTCCTCCTCATCAAGATTCTGTGGTCTGTCTCGTTCCCTTATTTTCCTTCCCCTGCCCACCATCTCACCCGAGAAGCTGGCTTTTTCCTCAGGCTCTTAACCGTGTCCTCGGTGAACTGGCATGCCATTCGCCGTGTAGCTGACGTTCCCCATTATACGTTCCTGTTCGGTTACCTTTGAGTACGGGGTGGGGGGGTGGGGGGAGTGCTACTCTTGCCACATCAAAACCATGTGTGGAGTGGTGTGCGCGAGTCCACCCGTCGCACATTTAAAACGCACCTTTTACACGAACCGCTATGTACTTCGCGACCTGCGGAGTTTTATCTATTGTAAATAAGGAGGTAATTAAAGTCATACCATGCCCGTGAGATCTACTGCACTTGTGGCCGAGGAATTTCAAGCCATTGATTTCCCAGGCGATGGAATCCAGCCAGCGTGTGCTGTCAAAAAAAACTCCCAAAAAACAAAGAAAACAATGAGTGCTGTCAGTCAAGTGCAACGCTATAGCATGATCCGTGAGATTAAAGACACATAAAAAAGATATCAAACACATATAGGGCGAAGCATCTGAAGAATGGCCTGTTTATATAACTAACTTTGTATACACAATGTTCTGTCTAGTGGAGTGGGTGTATTTTTACTGTACTGCATGGAAATCAATTGCCGCCTTGAGGGCCTGGGTTTGGATTAATATACTGTAGCATGCATTGTCCGTTTACAATCTCCGGAGAGCAAGAATCATCTTGCTGCAGCTTACATATCCTGACACTGTGTCGTTTCTGTTGGAGACATTGTTAGTCGGCCTACTCACTGCCAAAAGCATCCTATTCAGTAGAAAATGTGGTTACTTAGATGTGTGTGACTTTTGATGTGTTCATGTTACAGTCTTACCACACACAAAACACAAATGTTGAGACAATAGGAATGTCTTTGTATTCTTATACTTTGTATATGTACAAATTTCTTGATTAAATGAAGAATGAAGGAATATACTAATGATGTCTATATTGAATGAAATGCAGTAACATCTATTTGCTGAAGTCATGTGAAAGTGACCTAAGGTGATTTGGCAGCTTGGTTTTTCGCAGAGGTAATGTTCCCTCCTAGAACTATAAATTGGATGCCAGATTAAAGTCACTGCATTACCTAGTGATTTGAATGGCTGTCTTTGGTTTAATAAGCCAAAATCAATTAGTCTCCCATTCGAGTCCTTATTTGACTTCTTTACAGGTATATAGGTAAACCATATACAGGTTTACATGTCTGCTAGCCCAATACCTGCTAGCAGACATGCTAAGGAAATACATGGAACTAATCGGTATACATTTTTGGTTGTTATTATTGAAGTATATTAAAGTTAATCTTAATCTTTCTTTGGGAATTACAGAATTATAGAAAAGGGTGCTCTTTGTGAGGGTAGTCTTGCATTTCATGTGTGTAAAACTTGAATGTTTTAACAAGTAATTTTAATAGCTTTTCTTGGAGGGCTCATGAAAACAGTTGATAGTGTTTATAATGCTGTGCTGGGAGATCTTAATAGTTCTGGGACAAGGGGCAGAGGGCCACGCGGGCGGGGGAAGGGCGTATATTAGGCGAGACGTTCTGCGTTGCCTAATTGTGGCCAATTTTGCAGTTATTGGCAGAATTTCTGTTCAAGGTGACAGATGTTGATGAAAAGTGCGGAGAGTGGCGTGTTTGATTTAAAAGCGGGACGTCGAATTCCCAGGGCGCATTGCGCGGTGGGGAGCTTGTTAAAGACCCGGGCCCATGCTCCTGTTTTTACTGCCTCTTGTATGCAGTGAGCGTTTCTGATTTGAGACGCTCGGAGGGGCTGGCTAAAGGCAGCAATGCTTCTCTGTTGATAGAAGCAATCAGTTTGTCTTTGTGGAAGAGCACCTAAAGGAGGGTTTTATTTTCGAGGGACAATTAGGACCCTGAGCCCAGAGAGAGACAATGACCTGAGATAACATTCCTGGACGACTTGTGAAGTTCTGTGTGAGGACAGTGAAATCTTCCAGGACAAGCTGCGTCCAGTGTCAGTGTTGTGTCTCGCCCTTCTGGTTTAGCCGATAGTCATGTGTTAGCATATGCAAAAAAATATTAATAATACAAAAATTATATAAACAGCAAACCTTGTTTTGCATTTCCTATGGACAATTTCTGTGGCAGTAATAAGCGGCTATGGATGTTTAAAAGTAATATTACATGATATAAGTAGTGCTAAATTTGAGCTTGCAGAGCGCAATGTTATGTTATACCTTTCTGTATGTTTTTGTGTTTAGTTGTGTTTTCATGAGAAGGGGTTCCTTCATGTGAAACAGGAGATTCCCTCAAGCTGAGAACAAGAATTCACAGTGCAATACTTTGTCCTGTAATGACTGTTGAATCATAGCTACATACTTTAGTTACAGTCACTACACTGGTATGGTGCTTATCCTACAGGTTTCTCCATTTTTAATATTCTGTAGTATACTGTACATTTACCACACTTTTCATCGTTGTCTTTAAACAGCTATATCTTGCCACAGGGTCCAGATTTTAAATCCATTTTAGGTTGAGGTACGGCATGCCGTCATGGTCTGTCTAGCGGCTATTCTAGTTTGAAAAAAGTATACATTTTTATTGTCACTGTGAATGAAGTTGACACATGGAAAAAAGGACAAACTTAAAAAAGAAAAAAGTAAAACCTGCAATGGTTTTTTTTAACTACGGGTATAGCAAATCCCTTCGCAGTAGATTAAATGAACCTTAGAAGAATGAACTTACTCACCCCTTCGCTATGCTAAGCAGTGGGCATTTTTATGAGGTAATTTGTTTTGTTTTTTCTCTCTTTTCAAGGAGTGCAGGATTCCCAGCATGAGAAAGTTCTCACAGTGTCAGGACCTGGAAGCATTCACAGCCCAGACTTTCCCCATACCTACCCTCGCAACAAAGTTCTGGTCTGGAGACTCGTGGCTGCACAAGGAAACATGCGGATACAATTAACCTTCGATGAAAAATTTGGGCTGGAGGACCCAGAAGATGGCATATGCAAGTAAGCGCTAGGAAATTTGTGAAAGGAATTTGCAACTTTGAGTCATGCTTCACAGGAAGTCAGTATTTTCTTATGGTGCAATCACGAATGATAATGATGTTGCAGATGATGATGATGATGATGATGTGATAATTATTATTATTATTATTATTATTAGTAGTAGTAGTAGTAGTAGCAGTAGTATTGTACTTTATGAAGTTTATGCAACAACATGAAGTTGGAAGTTTATGCAATAGTTAATGCATGTACTGTATCCACATTTACCAATACATTCAAATAAGATGACATTTTTCTGTAGATTTCAGTGTGAACTAATGTCGATTAACATTCACTGGGAACATGCCTATTGCTGTTTTCATACTGTCAGTTCATTGAGCCTTAGACCCGTAGAGCTTCATGGCTGCCCGTTTTTAAAATAGCCTTTGCCATGGAATAGAGAGTAAATATGAACGATCCACCAGCCGTTTTTGTCTTCTGGGCACTGTTGTAATGACACAGAATTGCCTTGCCTCACTCACCACAAAGGGTTAGTAGCTGCCGTTCCAAGCAGCTACTACAATGTTCATTTCTGGACAACCACACTCTGTGTTGCTTTTAGCGTCCAGCCTGTGTTCCAAACATGTTAATTTCTGCACGACCACACTCCGTGTTGGTTTTAGCTCCCAGCTTGTATTCAAAACATGTCCGTATCTGGAGGACCGTGCTCAGTGTTGCTTTTAGCTCCCAGCTTGTGTCAGCTGCACGGCAAGCTCGTTGAGTCGGCCTACATCACCGTCGGCCTGTGACGGTTCCGCTTAAATGTACGTGGCCGTCGCGTTCCAGCGTATCGTACATCATGTTTAACCTGCCCGGTTCCCACGCACCCAAACACGCCCCTGCGTACGGAGTGCAGCTGCTGTAAGCAGAACGGAGTGGCCAGCATCAAGGCCATTTGTTCCCAGGGAGCCCCCCTATGGCCAGTCCATGCATCACAATATTGCAGTGTAAGACACCAGCCCCTCTCCGTAATGTCCTCCTAGTAATTTAAGCGCACTTGCCATGACAAGCCTGGTGAATCTGCCGCATGAATGCATTCTCTGGGCCGTCTCCCTCGCGAGGGAAAGTCAATACATGCAATCAGGCAGAGCGATGATTGACAGCCATTTGGCTAGGGCCGCCACGTTCAAGACAGCACAGGTTATCTTGGAATAAGAGCCACAGAGGCATCTTAGACATAAGGGAGAAAGCATGCAGCCAGGCTTTTTCATGGCCTCTGTAACATTCTTATTGCTACATGCAAAAAATCATGATCCTGTTACTGATTTTTCTGAAGCAACATTTGCATATCGATCACAATAATCAACCCTGTGCACTCACAAGTACAAACACCACAAAAGCGCAAGTGTGCACACATGCACACATATACGCACACGTAGATATATACACACACGGGAATGCACATGCACATATATACATGCACGCACGTACACACACGCACATATACGTACGCGCACACATGCACACACATGTGCACGCACACATACAAATGCACACAAACACACACCGACACTTGTACACGCACAGACACACACACACACACACACCGCACATATTTCCACTCAATGGCAGTGGAACGGCAGCAGACTGCTGGCCCTGCCGCCTCCCACGACACTGCACTCTCTGCTCTCTTCTGTGTGCTGACTGTAGGTGGAGATATGTGATGTGAAACACTCACAGAATGAGGCATTGCTCGGTTCTGTTGCTTCATTACACTGAAACAAGTCAATAACTACGATTTGCCATCTGCTGACACTTAATAAACACTGATGGCCTGAAATAAAAGAATAAAACTGCAAAGCAGGACAGTGCCACATGTAAATTCAGCAAAACCCCTCAGGATTGGAGAGCCTTTGTACAGCTCTGCTTGTTTCATAAAATGAAGGACGCGGGGCATTGTTTTGTATAGTTTGGGTTATTGTAGCATATATTTTGGCTTGTGTACAGTTTATTCAAAATATCCATTTCAATTAAGATTTTTTTTTCAGGACATTTTGCAACATATACGGCCTGAGGTTGCTGGATATGGTCAGCACTGCTGTTAATAGGCAACCCATTGCATTTTAATATGGGCCAGACTGCTAGCAGTTTGTAGGGCAAAAGGATGGAAGGACTTCTGAAATGGATGAAAGGAGAAATTTTGTCAAAATTTGAAAGGTAAACAGGGCATGTAACGTTGTTTTCAGACTTTGCACAGGTTTAATGTAAATGAGAAGATAGTATGTTAATAGAACATTAATTTTTCAGAAGTCATGTTAACATTTGGAATATTGACTTATTCGGAATAATGGCAAGCTGGATGGGAGGCTATATGCACATGGAAACGGTGATATGGTAAACAAAAACATGTAAAAATGTGTAATAATTGAGCTGGGGAATCTATCTCCTGCTGTATTATTTATGTGCCATCTGCTGCCAACACCAAGGTGAGAATTAGTGCAGCTGATTGGCTTTCATAGGCTGAATAGCCCTCCAGAATTAGGGTTCCGCATTAGAAGAAAAAGGGTAGAAGAATAATATGTCACGATGATGGTTCTTGCCTGGTTCTGGCCAAAATCAAAGTTTAATTTGACGAGTGGAATGTCCCCATTCATTTATTTCATCTGTGTAGCCGGTTAGAAATTAAAAATGCTGGAACTTAGAGAATGAAAGCAGTCTCACTGAAGCTAAATATCTACATTGGCATGTTTGAATGACATATCCCGTAAGGGAAATTAAGCTGCAAGGAGCAGACCCAGTTTGGCAAAAACCTCTGAGACTTTTATTGAAGACTCCATGACTGCAAGGTTTTGCCAAGACAATTATAAGGACAATGCTGCAGTTTATGGATATGCCATTTGAAGTCCTTAGACACTCAATTCAGGCCCTAGCCATGAAAGACAAAGGGCAAGACAAATGTAGAGAAAGGAAATAAACCATGTTGAAATATAGCTTATTGTTCAGTGAAAATGGCCAGTGACTGAATATACACAGTGTCCACGTCCTTGAGAAAGAACTCTTTCACCAAGTGTCGTAGGTTCTCGAAAATACACAGCCGGTGATATCTCTTATACAACCTTTGCTATTTGTTTTGAGAATCAACTGTTATAACTTGTTGCTATGGTGATGTTTAGTTTTATGTCACGATATATGGACGCAGTTGACAATTTGAACATTTTCGTTCAGTGATTCCGAACTGTAATGAGGCAAAGTACAGAAATACCTACCGTGGCTGTATAGGAATATAATACATGGCTGTCAACCAATCAGAACTGAGTATTTATCCAAGCCACGGTAAAGATATATAAAGTATAGACTGTGAGTTCCGCTTCTTTATTTGGCTCTGTGCTCCACAATTTTAGATTTATAATCAAACAATTCACACATGATTGAACACACCTGACTAATTGGAAACACCTGTGAAGCCATTTGTCAGAAATATTATGGTGCCCTGAAATGGGGGCTCTATGTATAAAAAGTATCAGTATATAGAAAAGTATATAGAATTTACTCCTTGTGCCATTTCATTTAATTAATTTTCATATTTGACAAAACTTTGAGAATTTGCCTATTCAGTTATTTCTGGAAAGTCATGTAGTTTACTGTATAGTGGGAGAGGTTTGTGGCACACACTGTTGCTTCCTAATGGACAGCTTAAATAACCTCAGACCTATCGCATTTTAAAAATGTGTATTCAGTACATTTAAGTAGTAAAGACAGGTCAGAGAAACAGTAAAAACAGTTTTGTGCAAAATTGTACAGAAGAAAGTGTCATATTGCCGAGAGCATAGAAAGGTGAGAACATTCCAAGACCTCCCGGAATGCACTCATTTTTACACTTGACATCTACCTGTTATGCAATCAGAAATTCAGATATGACAACAGTGCATTTCATGTTTGGTACCAATATTGCTTACACAGCAAATGGTGTATCACATTATCAAGTATTGCTACTTTATCATCCACTGTATTTCCTTCACATTACAACATTTTATCATTATTACATCATGGTTCTGCAGTCTTTCTAATAATCTTGGCCTCTGTAGGCAGTACCAAGGGTGGAAACTCAACATTTACTATTACAAGTTTATCACAAATAAATTTTCTTGTATCATGAACATGCCACCTCTGTTGTCACCAAAAGAACTGGTAGCTCGTAATTCTTTCACAACCCGTTTAAGGTTGTCCAAAATGTATTTGTAATATACCGTTCATCGTAAATTCAATGCAAACTGTGGATAACCCGATTGCAATGGTCCTTCGATGGGGTTGGCTGCAGCAGTAGTACCATTTAGTGGTACCGTAGTGCCCCCAGAGAGCATCATATGAATGAGAAAACATGCTTTGTATGGAAAGAGCATTGTATCTCTCTGGACTGCCACAGGCCACTGTGTGGTTTTATTAATTTAGCTAAACTGCACTGATCTCATAACAAGGCATTGTTTGTGGAGCTGCCACAACCCGTGTAATTGTGCCACAGGTCTTCCTGATATTGACTCAGTGATCAGGAAAATGAAAGTTAATGCCATTTGTACGTGATTGCTCTCGCAGTGTACAGCCAGAATTAGCATGCTGTATAGAAGCTTGATATCAGGACAGTTATTTACATTTAGAAGAATTTGTAGGGGCATTGGGCAAGAACCATAAAATACATAACAAAATAAGCATTTTTAAACGGTGTTTAATCTGCTAAACGGCATGAATATAGAGTGACAGTAGAGTGTTTATTATCCAAAATACCATGAAATTATGACGAACATGTTTTAAAAACCCTTCTCTTTGTCAATTCCAGGTATGACTTTGTAGAGATTGAGGAGCCTACTGAAGGGACGATACTGGGCCGATGGTGCGGATCTCAGCCAATACCAGAAACCCAGGTGTCCAAAGGGAGCCAGATCAGGATACGCTTTACATCAGATGAATACTTCCCATCAGAGCCAGGATTCTGCATTCGCTATTCCCTGCTCCCAGTGGTAAGAGCCCTTTTCCCAACCTTTCAGTGAGTAGAATTCCTAAGAATTCCTAAGAATTCTACGGCGTGAGTAGAATTCCTAAGAAATCTACTGCAATGTGATGTGCGGTAATACTTCATGTTTAGATTCAGGAACTGACTTAGACACAATTGTGTCCTCTCTGAATGCAGAAGAGGAATGTTCTCTGTCTGATGACCTGATGCATTGGTCTAGATGTTTCCCTGAGATCATGGAAGCTTTTGGCATTCATTTGGCGTCGAAGGCCTATCGGCACGATCAGTCCAAGCTCTGAAGACACTAGTTGGCTTACTGACCCTGAATGGATTAATTCTGTCATTAATTCTTTCTACTGGAAATAAAGGAGGGATTAAATAGACTGAGCAAGAGCTTGGCATTGAACACAGGATGTGTCTATGAGAAACTGCCATATCGCCCTTCTCTTTTCTCCTTGTCCCAGACCACCCACAGAGAGGCATAATGCACGGTCCCTTTCAGTCTATTTCAATTTCACTTCACCCTTTCAATACTCTCAATATTTCTTCCTGTCATTCTTCAAGCAAGAAAACAAACTAAAGCGTCAAAAAAAAAACAGTGCTGTCTTGCCCCTGATTTAGCCACACATTTGCTCAGGCTATTGTTAGAGCACAGGGCACAGACAAAGAAATCATACTGTATATTGGCATCATGGCATTAGATGCATACAAGTTGTGATAAAAGCTCTCAAAGACTGCAATTCCGGCCCTATATACGCACCAGGATTGCATTGAGTTTCAGATGTTCAGGAAAAGCATTGGCCAACAGCCAGTTGGCATTTAATTATGCAGTGTGAACGCATAATGAACCGAGTACCAAGGCAAAACCGATAGCGTATGCTAACAGAAGCTGAGAAGCTCAAGAGTTCATGAGAAGCTCAAGAGTTCATCAAGCCATGCCTGTTAATATGACTGACTTTCAACAGTATGTTATCAGTGCATCATAACCACTGCATCTTCATTCTGACTCCAACAATGGACACAATATACACTTAAGGCCAGATCTACAAGGGGACTGTGACCGCTTTTTGGACTGAAAAATGGTCGTTATACGGTTGTAATAGCTACGTGGGATTTACTACACAGACACATTGGGTCAAAATAGCTATTAGGATATAATTTGCGGGGATTGACTTTCCTGTTGATGCATAGGTAAATATATTCATGCATATGTACACCTGGAGCAAAAGAGAAAAAACTGGATATTATTTAAATTAAACAAATTAGATATTCGATGTGATTTACTGAAGCAGGCATTAATTGTGATTAATTGTGAGACAGTATTTATATGCGCCGTTATAGCCTGTAGCTCACAGGTATGATGCAGGGAACAGGTGCTTGGTTGCAGGCTAAGCACATCCACTGTGGGGATGAATGAATGCCTTAGCACTCTGGAAAGGAGACAGGACTTCATTTTGTTTCACACCTGTTCATCTATTCTAATGTATTTTCAGATATAATGTGAAATTATCTTTGGAAGGATGCAAAACGTCTAGTGAAGTATTGAAGTTTTATGGGTTTTTCCTAACGCAAATTTGCGAAAGAGGTTCTGTCATTTATTCAACAGCATAGTTAGTAAATAGTCTTAGTAAATTGGTTGTTCATATATTGGTATCTGCGAGTCGCAATAGAGCAAATGTTTTTCTGTTTCCATTAAATCTGGCCATCAGTGACCACTCTATTAGGTAAACCTATACACCAGCTTAATAATACTAATATCTAATCAGCCAACCATGTGGCAGCAACTCAATGTATAAAAGCTTGCAGATATGGCCAAGAGGTTTGGTTGCTGTTCAGACCAAGTATCGGAATGGGGAATAAATGTGATCTTGTGAAAGTGGCTTTGACCTTGGAAAGATTTTTGGTGCCAGGCGGGGTGGTTTGAGTATCCCAGAAATTAGGATTTTCACGCACAACAGTCTCAACAGTTACTGGATGAAAAACAGAAAACATCCAGTGAGTAATAGTTCTGTGGGCGAAAGCACCTCGTTAATGAGAGACTGGTAGTGTGGGTCCCCATAGCATCAAAATAATTAGCTACTTTGACAGAGACTCAAAATGGACCCCGGCCCCTACATTATGCAATAATGTTCTGAGTGGGAGTAGAGCTCTTTTCCAGGCCCCCACCAAGCAATGCTGCCATGAGAGTACATCTCCTTGGTACATATCAGGTAGGTAGGCAGAAAAATAAATTATTAATGAAAATATATTTTCAAAAGACAGGTATGCAGACACATTTTTCTACCTCATTCATTATTCTTGCAACAAAAAAGAGATATAAAAAAGATGTGTAGGACTGTGCCTGGTAGGCTGTCTTTCAAAAAGGCAGCCATGCAAGATTCAACTTCATGATAGAAGTAGCTGGGCAGGGGATAGCAGTGATCATATTAGTAGTCGTAGTATCATGATTATAATCAAAGAATGCTTTTATAATTCATGCTTCTTCATTTTCAGTAAATATTTGTTCCCATCTTAAATTTTGCTGTCTATTTCATGGCTCTCCTGTAGGGCCTCTCTGTGTTGCCTGCAGTGTTCAGTTTGTGCTGGTGGTCCTTTTTTGCCAACGCGTTCTTTACTTTAGGCTAAGACTGTGATATACATAGCTTGGTACCACACCAGAAGGACTAAGCTTCATGTAAATAAAGGAAGATTCTTAAATGGGCATCAGTATATGAGTATGTCCCAGCCTGTCTTAGTGTTATCTTAATATCTCTGGCATATAATTATTTATTACCACATATTTGCCGTTTAATATGCAGGTAATTTTAATCTTATTTCACTGCATATCAAAACAAACAAAATTGTAACAGCAACAGGTCTCAACAGTAATTTCACAAAGGCCACAAAGTATTATTTCAGTTATATTTTCCTTTCATTGGCATTGTGCTGGGAGTTGTGTGAAATTGAGATTCACCAGCGTAAACAAACGGAAATAGAATTCTAAGTCCAATGTGCTGCCACATAATTCTCTGTGACCACCAGTGCTATATTGATGACTGTCAGCTCCTGACTTGAATTCAAATGAAATGGAACAATTCCGGCCCCCAGGTCTGCTCCAGTCCGGACGACAACCCTTTTTGTGCGCCTATAAATTGACCCTTCAGTGTTGAGATGTGGAACCTGTTTTACTGGTTTTGGAAAAGTCAGTCAAAACACAGAGGGACACAAAAAAGGCAATCACTGGAACAAGATAGATTTTCTGCTCAGCAGAGTGCCTCTTGCTATTGATTGTTTCTAGCACTTTCTAAAAATTTAAATTAGGCTTTTGGAGTGGCTGAGCATTTTCAGAATGCCAGTTAGGCCAGTTGGAATGCGAGTGCATTCATGCGTTAATGTTTTAATGATAGTTTAAACATGATTTCAACAAATCCTGTAGGGCTTTATGGCTGTAGGGTTTACGTACATAGGTGGATGGGTGGGGTGGAGTTAACAAGGCGTTGCATTTAATTATGAAAAAGCAGATGAGCCTCATGTCCTCAGAATTTTTCAAACCGTGTAAAACCTATGTATCTCTTATGGACAAGCTTAATAAAAAATAGACTTGGTTTGAAAGTAGGATTTTAGATCCCATTTTAAATTAAACCTTATTATCTGAAATGAAAATACATAATTTGCATAAAATATATTAACAATAATGTTAAAATATACAATATGAAACTTGTCTCAAGTATCCTGACATCATGAGGCTCACAAGATGACAGTTCTTATAGAAAATATCTATTGCAACATGGTATTGTCACATGAGACTAGTTTCCAGGGTGTAAATTCCATTATAGTATGCATGTAAAAATGTCAGATATCAACTTTTGTATTTATTTCTATCACCTTTCACTGAAAATCTTTGTCTGTATCAGTAACCTTTATCATTCTTCCACATTGTGATATGCTTATAAATAATGTAAGTGCATTTGATTCCCTTCAAGTGTTGCAATTAGTTCATACAGCAAACCGTATGCTAGTTGAATACTAAAATATATTATGCAATCAATGCTGCATTTAAATAGTCCTTTGCATAGTTTCAAAGAAATTAGTGCAATTAAGGTCCTTCATCTCAATGAATCCAAATATGATCAGAATTTTATCATTGGATGTCTACAATCTAAGCCATACTACAGAGAGAAAAGATCACTTGTCCAGGGTTGAATTCCCTTCCCCTGCCTTGGCGTAGAATATCCACAGGAATTCAATAATCAAGTTGTTACCATAGAGACAGATATTTGAAGTGCAATATCAACACTGGATTCTTGACCTGCAACACAAATGTTTCACATATGGCGTCATAATGGCTATCAACATTATACACCACACGTATATTTGTTTTACTGAGCCCATATTCAGTGTGTGGCCGACAATGAAAAATGAATGAATGTCTCTGCCTTTTCCAAAGCTTTTTTATTTTATTCACTTAAATTTCCTCTTTCCTCTTTTTTGTCATCTCACCATGAATATGCATAGACAGATACTGCCAAATACACAACCTCCATTGTTTGCACAAACACAGACAGCACCAGAATGTTCTATTACCAGCCAGGGCATCCTGGTAGAAGTATAGAGGATGGAAGAACCATAGAGCGGACAGACTCCTATTTCATGCTTTTTCACTGTCCCCAGACGTAATTTATCACTCTTGAGTATGCAGTTTGTTTTCCTACCTGTTTTAGCCAAGAGGTTCTGGCAGAAACCCTTAAACGACAGACTGCACTGCTAATATGCACTCCTTACCCTCTGTATTTTCCCACAACTGGGAAGACGGATATTTCCAGTGATACCAGTCCTACTGGATGTGATACGGAGCATTAGTTGTGGAGTTAATGTCTTCCATGCCCACATTCATCAACAAAATCAGTCGCATCATTATTCCACATATCAGAATATCTGTAGGACATTTTAGTATTGGCAGTTATTTTGAATGAATAGAGTTCTGGAAATGGTCTTGTCAGTAAAAGGGATAGCACGATGGAGCCTGCTGGGAGACTCGGCAGGTTACGGCACCATTCTGTGGAGCAGGAACGAGCCTCGCAGTCTTGGCTAGGCAGAGATTAAGCATTCCAAATTTGGGCGGGAATTGGTTATTTGCAGGCCCATGTTGGGTGCCAAATTTAGGAAAGATTGGAAAATAAATAAAAAAACTGTTGTGAAGACTTTCTGTACATGTAGAATCTGACAGTTCGAATTCGGCTAGTGTGGTATCATAGGATATAACCTTGTCTGATTCATAAATTCTGCCAGGGCTGGGTAATATTGACCTTAAAATGTGATCACAGACAGTACACTTTGCAGCTGACTTCATGACACCTGCGGTATCTGTGATAGAACACGGAGGTGGGGGAAATCTGTGGAGGGCACGTTGGTAAATGTTTGCCTACCTGAAGGATTTCAGCTCAGTTCTAATCTCCCAGGAATTTCCTTCTAATTATTATTCTTTGTCATTTCTTTTTCTCAACGTGAACCGTGCGGCATCAATGGTGGCTTTCTTTCAACTACCGTGATAATTCGACTTCCCCATTAATTCATATCCGGATAAATACTGTTTGACAAATTTAAGGTTATCCCCTCAAATGATTTAATGGCGCATTTCCCCTTTTATGTGCTATGCTTTCATTAAGTTTTGTTGTTCTTCCTTTGGGTTGTTTATACAGCGGATGTGCAGTCCTTAACCTAACCCCCCGTCTGAATGAGTTTCAGTGTTGCAGCTGAACAAAAACGTAGTTCATGCCTTTGTTCGCTCCTGACATTCGATACCTACCATAACGTAGGCCTGTTGTAATAAATGAAACGCACTGATCCAAAAATACATGCGGAAGGAGCGTCGTTAATGCACTGTACTTCTGGTGTGTGCTACTGAGAGTGGCAAGTCTCTTCATAGAGGGCTGCTTTCACAATTGTATAAAGTAAAACAAAAATAATAAAATCATTATAATAAAGGGGTGTTGTGGGGAATAGTTTTTCCCTCTTGTGAATAAAACTGCACATCATAATGACATTTTGCATTAAAATACATTTATCGAACGCATCCCGGTTATCACCAGCCCGTGTAATCATCTCTCCCATGATTCACGTATTGCTGAAGAATGGCATTGTTCTAGGCAATGAGCTGTTGAATTGGAAAGATCATTGTGCAGCCTGCAGTGGCCAGATTACTTCCTTTACACAGCTATTTGTGAAAATAACAGATATGCATATGTATGTGGTAGCACAAGCATAAACTGCATTGGTGGATATGAGAGAGCTTGCTGAAAGGCTTTTTGATTTTTGCTTATTTCATTTATGGATTTCTGAAGTGTGTTTTGTTCAGTTAACACGATAACAAAATATATTTCATGAAACTTTTGAGAACTTGTTTCTCTTTATGCTATTAATTACCACTTAGTCACAGAAAATTGCATTCAGGTGTTCAATCAGATTAGAGGCATATATCATATTTCAACCAAACAGTAAGCTACAAAACCCATTCACCAAAATGCATGATCCTGTATGTCGTCGGTACTTTAGTGTTCCCATTGTATGAAAAATGCAGGTTTGGGGTCTCCAGAGGTTAAGATGCTGTTCTACTCAGTTTGTGGAATAGTATTGCTTTAGAACCATACAGTACCATTGCAGACTGTGACTGGCAGCAGGGAGGCAAACGTCAGTGTCTCAGTACACACCAGTCAGTGTCTTTGCACACACCAGTCAGTCTCAGCACACACCAGTCAGTGTCTCAGCACACACCAGTCAGTCTCAGCACGCACCAGTCAGTGTCTCTGCACACACCAGTCAGTCTCAGCACACATTGGTCAGTGTCTCTGCACACACCAGTCAGTGTCTCTCCACACACCAGTCAGTCTCAGCACACACCAGTCAGTGTCTCTCCACACACCAGTCAGTCTCAGCACACACCAGTCAGTGTCTCTCCACACACCAGTCAGTGTCTCTCCACACACCAGTCAGTGTCTCAGCACACAGCAGTCAGTGTCTCTGCACACACCAGTCAGTATCTCTGCACATTACATTACATTAATGGCATTTGGCAGACGCTCTTATCCAGAGTGACGTACAACAAAGTGCATACCCATAACCAGGGATAAGTGCGCTGAAAGACCCTAGAGGGAAGTACAATTTCAACTGCTACCTGTACAACAAAGATAAGGACCAGGGCCTATTCGAATTTTCTTTTTTTTTAAACAAACAAATAAACAAACAAACAAACAAACAACAAAGCAAAAGTGACCAAACTTAACTAGCCAAACACTGCTTACCTAGCCAAACTAAAAATACCGATATACAAAAAAGTAAATCACAGAAAGACAACAATTAAGGTTCACAGGGAGGTAGGGAGGGACGGGGAGAGGTGCTGCTTGAAGAGGTGCGTCTTCACTTTGCGCTTGAAGGTGGGAAGAGATTCTACAGTTCTGTTCCACCACCGTGGAGCCAGAACAGACAGTAGTCGTGAGCGTGAGGTGGAAGTTCGGAGAGGGGGAGGTGCCAAGCGGCCTGTGGAGGCTGAACGAAGAGGTCTGGCAGGGGTGTAGGGTCTGATGATTTTTTTGTAGGTAAGCTGGGGAAGACCCCTTAACTGCTTGGAAGGCTAGCACCAATGTTTTGAATTTGATGCGAACCATGACAGGCAGCCAGTGGAGGGAAGTAAACAGGGGGGTGACATGTGAGTATTTGGGAAGGTTGAAGACCAGACCAGCTGCTGCATTCTGGATAAATTGGAGGGGTTTGATGGCGGACGCTGGGAGCCAAGAGGGAGTTGTACACACCAGTCAGTCTCAGCACACACCAGTCAGTCTCAGCACACACCAGTCAGTGTCTCAGCACACACCAGTCAGTGTATCAGCACACACCAGTCAGTGTCTCATCACAAGCCAGTCAGTCTCAGCACACACCAGTCAGTGTATAAGCACACACCAGACAGTGTCTCATCAAAAACCAGTCAGTGTAGGGACTAATAATTATCGAATGTGATAGTGGTCATCTCCGCCATGCGTTGCACACAGCCTTTCTTTTAATCTCTTTTTCTTTAATTATACCTGATGCGGTACAGTAGTAATTACAGGCCACATGAAATGCTGCCAGGGAAAAACGTCTCTGCTGTAATGATGACATGGAAGCTGCTTGACCTTTCTGTGTGACCTTTGTGCCTCGTCATCACACCGGCCAGCTGAGCGCCCGCAGTCTTCCTGCAGAAGCTATCCGTGAAGTATCCTCCTCTGACCATATGTCTGTGTGAACTGATGTAAAATAAGCCGCAGCTCGGCATCACGTGATTCAGTGGATGGAGCATGCTTATCGGCCAAAAGAGCTTTAGGCAATCCAAAAGGAATTCAAAATGCTGGCCATTTAAAATATATGGCTACATCATTTCAAATATATTGCTACATTTTCAAGAAATAGGTCAGTGTACAATTGTAATGGCATATTGAAATGGTGTAGAATTGCTTAAGAGTACGAGTAAGAGTTTTTTCCACATATACAGTACATGCAACACACTAGCATCGCTCTCCTCATGTTCAATTTCTGGTCCATGAGCTCATGCCATTTGAAGTATATATAAAAACAAAACATTGGTGTCAAAAGAACCACATGAAAGCCCTGCATGATATGGGGTGTCAGTGTGTCTAAATATTCATTCCAAACATGGCGCTTCTATATAACGGCTCCTCAATTGCCACATTTATCTGTTCTGTGTAGTATTTAGGTTACTGTGTTTTTCTTTACGAAATGATCTGTTATTTTACTGAAAGGAGGTGCATTTTGGCAGGAGTTGACAGAGCAGACATCAAAGGAGATATAGCTGGAGAGCTGTTTTTAGTGGTTTTGGAGGAGGATCGCTGCTGAACATATAATTTGCTGCAGCTCTCACATGCTACCATTAGACAGACTCAGTTCCATTGCTTATCCTTTCTATCGGGTTGTGTTTATTCTTAAAGGACATTTCTACAGTTTTCAGTCGGTTCGTGTTTCTCAGCAAACAGTTTTGTACGCCTTTACTGCTGTCGTTTAGCATCCATGCAACAGTAGCGCATGGCAAAATGTAATTTGTAACAAAACATTGTGTCGAAATTTCAAGCAGGCCATCTATTGGCTACATACATGCATTTATTTATTCACTTATTTATTTTTTTATTTAACAATCATGCCACTCATATTGTTGCTTCGTGGCTACAGAAAGATACAGAGGACAAGAATACGTATGTGAACATATGATAGTCTATTGCAGTCTAAAAACAATTCAAGTAATCTAATTAAATATATTTAGTTAATATTCTGGCATCTTCGAGCATTGAGAATATTTTTGGAACAATGGAATCATTAATTTTTCAGTACCTTGGACGGTCTCCGCATTCTAGCTCCAGTTTCCATACAGATTGTACATTTAAGATCATTTTATTGATGTAAAAACACATTGACAAACACATTGCAAAGTATAAACTTTGGATGAAAAAATTGAGATAAAACATACTGTGTATATAAAATGCAGAGTGCACTATGGAGGGCTGTATACTTTATAGTTTCAGTCTCAAATTAGGCTTTTTTGGGCCGTTAACAATCTCATCTCAGGTTCCAGCATTTTCCTCTGCTTTAGTGGTTGCAGTAAGCATTACAATTATCCGTTTGCATTTGAAGAACAGTCTATTGTGAGCAAAAGGCATACATTGTCATAAAGACTTGAAGACTTAATGTATATACAACTCTGCCTGTTCTGTTTTTTTTGCACAGTCCTTCATTCTGGAAAGCCGTGTAAACAGGAGCTCTCTGTTCCCCTGTGGGTAAACCAAAGCTACTGGAAACCTGGGCCACAGGGCAACAGTTAGTTTATATTTAAACAGTGGCAATTCCTCCTTCCCACTTCCATGAAAGGAAAAAGCAACCCTGGCTGTAATTTTTAGGAAGAGATTTTGGAAACACTCGGGCCAGACAGAAGGTTGTAAAAACAGAGCACGCAGAAGAAAGATTGACTTCATAAAGACCGAAGTAAAATTGTCTTTCAAGCGTCGACCTTTGGCGAACCCAATCGCAGAGGCCGCTGAAGGCAGGTCTCGAGTCTGCCCCTGTACTAAGAGCCATTGTGCTCCAACACTTACCGCCTTGCACTGGTGATTATGTGAGAGCGAAAACATGGTCAAAGGAGGAAAGGAGAGACACAGAGAAAGAAATGCAGTTGTAGTTTCTGGCAACACTATGAGGGGTTCTCTGATTCCATGAACTGGCATGACTATGTTAGGCCTTCGAATAGAACCTGTTCTGTACAATGGCTTATTTATAGAGAACCCCATTGTCAGTGTAGTTGTACTGCTCAAAGTATCTGATTTTAAACTCCATGAAAAAGCTAGACTACTCAGCAAGCAGTTTCATACTATTTTATTTTACTAATGCAGCTTTTGAGTAGTGCGGTCATTTGATTTATGTGACTTTACTATACAACTAAAAATGCAAGAGCTGTTTGCTCTCTCTCTCCTCTTTCCCTCTCTCTCTCCCTCATGCTCTCTCTCACTGTCCCTCTCCTCCTCTCTTATTAACTCTCCCCAAATGAACTACAGTAAATATATTGAGATGTGAGCTCCTGTATTATAACTGACAACAGAAATACAGTGCAGTATTCTGTACGACATACCATTAAATAATCATTCAATTATAATTTCATCATAATTACTATGTGGTTCAGCATAATATCCATGGGATTGTCAGCTGTTCCTGTCTACCTATTAAAATAGATTAAATAACCAAACACCTCTTAACCTTTGGTTAACCACTGGGATATATAATGCATTCTTTAAGCTTAATATCTCATAAGATGAATTTAATGTGTATTATTCATACGGTGAAATATGCAGAAGATTAAATGTACTCCATGTGTAAAAAGTAGGGGGAAGGGTGATGGAAAGAATATGAACTTGTAAACCCCACAAGTATGAGGCCAAATATTTTTAGGGTTGCTAGGCAAGAGGTCACATTTCAGTCATGCGGCAAGGAGGAATATTAACTGCTTGTGAGACATTCCTGCCACACCGATTGTATACCATTGGTGAAAATATGAAGACCTGTTATGAATAGTTATGCTTTTCCCTGTTAATGGCTTTACAAGCAGTTATTGCTACTTGCTTCACAGATACAAACAAAGTCAATACAGGCACTTGCATTTTGGCTTCAACCAAGCAGTCAGAAGAGCCCTTCACTGACTAAATCACTGATAGGCCTTTCACACCGGCAAGGTTCCATGCCGGTTCCGGTTCCCGAACCTAATTTTGAACCGGCCGGCGCGTTCAGACAAAAAATAAATTGGTTCAGAACCTGAAAAGTTGGTTCTCAGCTGGAACCAAAAAATAGTTGGTTTTTCTTTGCGAACCGTGACGTCATCAGTGGGCGTGTCATATTCTGCCTGCCTTGTGCATTGCACAATGCCCTCCGGACGGAACCAGAGCCAGGATCAGAACCGTGTCTGTCTGAAAGCAGTAAGAGTCAACAGCTCCCCCCTTGGATAAGACAGTTCTTCTGTTTTACCACTAGATGGCATACAAAGAGACTTTAACGCAGATTTGCAGATATCCAACACACAAATAACTCCTTTCTGTATCTCTGAAGTTCTGTTACATATTTATTTGGCCAGTGTTCTGTGTGTTACTTATGTGTTGGTGGCAACCAAGCAGACATAGAGTATGGGCAATAATATCTCATACAGTGAAACTATCTTGTGAGACGCATGTGAAACCATAGAAAAATCACATCCACGTGAAAATAATCTTTAGGACAAAATCCTGCCAGCACAAGTACTCTCCAATTTCCAAATACAGTTGATCAGACATTTCTGAGAATTTTATTAATGTAAAAAGAAATTTGGATTAGAAAAACAGATAGACTGCGTATACAAAATGCAGAGAGCACCGAGGAGGCCTGCATACTTTATAGTTTGTGTCTGAAATGAGATTCTTGTCCATGTGAAAATAATCTTTAGGATGCAATGTAACCAGCATTTAGTGCGTTTTGAGGAAAGTGTGGGAGAAAGCGCAGCAGAGAGGGAGTGGGAGTTAACATAATTACTCTGGAGGAGCAGGTGGAACTGGAGGAAGGTAGGGTCAGACCTCATACAGTGCTCGGCAACAAAAATATTTTCCCGGTTTGCCTCTAGGTGTGTTTGATGTTCACTAGAAAAAATGACTAAACTCTTAGTTTATTCTCTCCTGTTACTTTGCTGACAGGCATGAAGGAATTACTTTGTTTCTGAATGATCTATTACGCTAATATATGCAAATTTCATCAAAGAGCAGAGTGGTGCTGTGTCAATTCAATGTTGTACCTGTTTAATTTGTTGCTGTAATGAGTACTAGTTCAGTGTGTTATTGTTTTGTTTACCTTTGGTTTATAAGAGGCTTGTTGTGCATGACTGCAATCAAGTCCTGTAGTTGTTTGACCTTTCACAAAATAGAAATTTAACTTAATTAAATATGTTTATGAATGCAGAACAGTGAATTGCACTCTTGGATATCTACTGCTTTGTAGTATGTAGTATGTGAAAGGAGCCCCGTACAGTACTTATGAAATACACATGCATATCAACTCACCTTTATGTCAGATTCCAAAAGCTTCAGCTCGAATCATTCAGTCTGTGACCAGTTTTTTTGTAGAAAGGTAAAAGGTTGGCATTTATGGAGCACCTTCATACAAAGCGCTGTACAATTGATGCTTCTCATTTACCCATTCATATACACACTCACACACCAGCTCGCCAGGAGCATTTGGGGGTTAGGCGTCTTGCTCAGGGACACTCCGACAACGCCATGGCAGGGGATCAAACTGGCAACCCACCAACTGCCAAACAACTACTCTTACCGCCTGAGCCAGCGTCGCCCTTCTTTCTGTTTTTGTTGATTTCATTGTATGTGTGTAAGAACAGAGATGGAAAGTACAGGGGTCAGACAGTAAAAGTCCTTCCATGCGTTTCTTCCACCCATGAATTCAGCCAGCAGATTTCACTAATTGGTTCTTCCTCCTGGTTGAATAATAGTGCCAATTAGCAAATCCAGGTGACTGGAACAAACTATTTACTCTGTGGACCTGGATTTTCCACCCCTGCCTAAAAATTTGTATCAAGAGCTATGTAATATCTTCGGTGGGTTGTGTTTGCTGAACTTGTGAAATGTGTAGATTTTTCTAAGGGGGCATGGCAGCTTGTATTACATATTACATTACATTACATTATTGGCATTTGGCAGACGCTCTTATCCAGAGCGACGTACAGTTGATTAGACTAGGCAGGAGACAATCCTCTCCTGGAGCAATGCAGGATTAAGGGCCTTGCTCAAGGGCCCAACGGCCGTGCAGATGTTATTGTGGCTACACCGGGATTGGAACCCCAACCTTGCAGGTCCCAGTCATTTACCTTAACCACTACACTACAGACCGCCCCGGCATATAATGGATGTTTAACTTTTAGGATCAAACCTTTGTCTTTAAAGTTGAGAATCCTTAATGGATGTGCATTTGTGGGAGAAAATTACCATTTTAAGTTTAAGCCCTCTGGGCTACATTCATTCATACATACCAAATAATTTTCATGTGGGTATGAGGTCATGAGTTCAACTGATGAAGTTCAGAAGTTTAGAAGCAAAAGAGCAGATGTTAATGTTTGGCAACTTACCGAAGAGAAAATTCCTGTGTTTCCTGTCCCTTAATTATTTTAACTAGTGCCAAAAAATAAAAAAATGTTAGTTTATTGCGCATTTTAAATGAAATGCTTGATTAAGGAGAATCACAACTATATTCAAGGGTGGCATCCATTCTGTGTCTTTATAGTCAGTCATATTCAAACCCATTAAGTTTGTGGTTAGGATCTTAGGATCAAATTATGGGGTGCACGGAAGAGACCTGAGTGCCCCCGAAAAGGACCAGAACCCCCCCCCCCCCCCCCGCAATTCCCCAACCATTACACCAAGCCAGGGTGTAATTCAAACAATCCTCACAATCATTGTTCATGTGAGATTGCTTTTTTTTTTACATATTCATAGTACCAAAACCTAAGGCTTAATGGTAGGTATGATGTCATGCTACATGATGGTAAAATCATGCTGTGTTTATGAGGCACTATCAGTCAAAACATTCACAGGTAAATAAACTTCATCATGTAATTTGTAGTTCCACCTAGACAGCACTGCTGTGCTAAAACTAGAGGTAGAATTCTATCCACACCCATAAAGTAAATGCAGCAATGTCCTAGTCACTTTCTTAGCTTTTTGACCTCGGCTAAAGCAGACGGAAGCAATGTTAGCTCTGCTAATTAGAGACAGAAATGCGCTTCCCAGCATCTCTAAAAGCTGTGTTTTGTACACTTGCACTCTGCATGTTTAAAACGAATAAAAACAGAAACATGAGATCATAGTTGTTTTTAGAGGCAGCTAAATTCAGAACTATAATTGACAGATAACCATGTATCTGTCCACTGGATGCAGTGATTAGTAGGTAGGTTTACAGTCAGCATCACGCATACCTGGCAAGCCCTAACTCATGCTTGCAATTCCGTCACTTCGCTTACAATAACAGTGCTAGCATCGCTTCCATCAGCAGCCATTCATAGAGGTAGAACAGTTATCAGGCAGCTATTGTCTAATATATTTGGACTGGATGCACGGGGATACAACTGATATGTAAATCGGTGAAGTTGGACTATCCCTTTAACGATAACACGTGATTATGCCACATTACATTATGTTGCATTGTAAATGCTGTACAACTTTAAGCTGCCATTCTCTGTGTGTCTATACGATGCAATACAGAGACACTTTGCTGGTGGAATTTATTAACAGCAAAACAATTGATGAGTGATAATTGCTTTCAATGGGTCTTTTTAAATCTTTTATATATGCATTGATACACTTTGCATGATGTAAAGGATGATGCATGCCATTTTGCATGTGCGAGCCATGTACTCTACAATAAGAGCTACTCAAAACACAAGAGATTTCCATGTGAGCTATTCATATTTTCAGGGCTAAATGGCTCTTGCAATGCAGACAATGGAAAGGCAATCGCCCCACCCCATATGGAATTATGTAGTCTGGCAGTCAGTCATAACGGATCACAATTTTGTCATCGCTGAAAAATATGAGCTGTGAAATCAGACAAACTCAGGAGACAGCCACAGAAAATTGGAAAATATCACAGGAAAAAAAGCAAGGTGATAATATTCACAAGGGTCCCTTGCTACACTCCAGCTGGCTTCAGGAGCCAGAAAGGAATGATCTGTGCATGGACAGATATATATGAGCCCAAAAAGTATTTTCCAATAGTTCCTTCTTTTTTCCTCATATTGACACAAGAAGAATCTAGCATGCTATCTATCTCTGTCTAGACAGACCAGGTGAGAGAACAGCTGCTCTCTGGCTGAAGAGATAGTGTTATCTTCCCTCCATTGTCCTGGCTTGACTTTGCCCCAAAATCTCCTGTCTGTCATCACCTCCTGGATATAAAAAGCTAAACAGTCCAGAGCTTATATATTGGAAAAGCTGAATATCTTTGTAATGTAAGATATAGCCTTTGTTTTGTTTGCTTTCCCATTGTCTCCTACTTCCTGCCTCGCATGTGAAAAAACCTGTCTGTAAAGACCCCACTGGACAGCCTGGAAATTGTCCAACTGTTGTGAAAGCTTCAAAGATTCAAGCTTTTTTATTTTGTAGACAAGCCTATATACTGGAACTGATTGCCTTGTGTACTGGGATTGGATCTATTTGTTCAGTGACATGGTTATCCTGCTGTAAAATCCAGCTATGACCAGAAATAACCAGCTACCAGCTGTTTAAAACCATGTTGAGCCTGGAGCTGGTCAACCAGCAACAGCAATTTAAAAACCGAGCTTGAGCTGTTTTTATTTCAGCAGGGAACAGCTCCTCTCCATGTTGTTTCAATGCCACTACATGTGCATGGGTGTTTTCTCTGTGTTATTCTGTAGACATTACGGCTATTCAATTCAATTTATTTTGACCATGAACTTCAGCACCATTGAAAAACATTGTGCTAATGAATTTTTAAAAGCTTTTTTTTCTGTTTGTCCCCCGTTCAGAAAGTTCCAGAATCAGAAAGACCGGAGGTTCTGCCACCATCTCTGCAGACTGTGGACATGCTAACTGAGGCGGTGTCTGGCTTCAACACGGTGGAGGAAGTTATGAAATACTTGGAGCCTGACAGCTGGAAGCTGGATATGGAGGACTTGTACAAGCCAACATGGCATGTGCTCGGAAAGTCATACATCCATTCCAAGAAATCCCGAGGTGAATTTGCTGCTTTACATTTTCATCTTTGGATTCCCCATAATTCAGTTGGCCTCAAGTTCAGTAGCAGGGCTCATTTGTCTGTGCCCACAGTTGAATGACTGCTCACAACTTGCCTAGATTGAACCTTCAGTTGGTGCCAAATGTGTGAAAAGCCATTAACCCTTGTGTTGTCTTAAGGGTAAAAAATGACCCGCCACAATTTTTAACAGCAGAGAGAACCCCCTAAATGATCTTTTTTCAACTTGAAATTTGATGACAATGCTTGTGATGAGTGACAGGTTGTTTCCTTATGAAAAATAGATTTGGGGTTTAAAATTCAATTAAGCTGCTTTATTTTAGGGGTTTAGTGAAGACAGGTCATTTTTTACCCTTAGGGGAGTATACCGAATGTTAAGACTACACAAGGGTTAAGTCTTTTTGAAGTCAGTACTACAGCTGTCTGTGGTGACATTGGCCTATCTCACTCAATGTACTGCATGCTATCGTATCATAATAACATGTAGGATGCATTCAGATAATTATAAAAATCCTTTAACACAAAGGTGATTTCTTTGTTTTGGCCTGCAGGAGGGGTGGATCTGAATCTGCTGAAAGAAGAGGTGAGGCTCTACAGCTGCACCCCACGCAACTTCTCGGTGTCCCTACGCGAGGAGCTGAAGAGGACCGACTCCATCTTCTGGCCCAACTGCCTCCTGGTCAAGCGGTGTGGCGGGAACTGTGCCTGCTGCCATGGCTGCTTCAGCTGCCAGTGCGTTCCCACCAAAGTCACCAAAAAATTCCACGAGGTAAACGCCACTCCTCCGCCATCTTTCCCTGAGAGGTGCCGATTAGAATCCCTCACATCCTGCTTTCATAGCGAGAGGCATAGCGAGAGAAAGCCAGTAATCTTAAACGCATCACATTAAATAGGTGCCAAACCGAAAAATACCTGCCTGTTTTAACCTAAGCGTGCTGAGCACACTTAATGCCCCATCCATTTAGTTGTGAAATACCAAAGGAAAAACACTGGGAACATTTAATGCCTATATGATCTTCAGACCAAAGGAAGATCCTCCAGGATCAAAACCTTTGTTTTTTTCCCTTTGGTTTTTCGTTCGGTGTGTGTGGCCTCCTCGGATTATTGGAAATAGGGCTTGAGGGCCAGGGTTTGCACGTTTGACCCCCCTCCCCCTCCACGCAGGTGCGGCACGGCCGTTATACCCTTGTGTTAGGTGCTTAACCTGAAATGCTTCAGCAAATACCCAGCTGCATAAACGCATACTAAGGACAACAATTCACACTATGTTAGTCACCCCGGATAAAGGGCTTCTGCCAAGCAAATAAATAACGGCAGAATGAGTCTAAATCACTTTTTACTATGTTGTTTTTGTAGGTTCTCCTACTGAGGTACAGGAGCGGGGGCAGAGGCCTGCAGAAGTCTCTGACAGACGTAGCCCTGGAACACCATGACGAGTGCAGCTGTCAGTGCAAAGACGATTCGGACGGATAGAGGGGCACGCCAGCACGCCTCGCTTCGAAGGGCACTTAAATAGAGAGGTGCGGTAGCAACGGCTAGCTTTCCGTCATCTCCGCCACAAATTTACGGATGATTAAAGAACAGGGTGCGCTCATGCCAGCTGTCCAGTCGTTGTCAGGTTGAACTGGGACTCGTGGACAATCCAGTTACTGTGGAGTGCCTGGACTGTTTTTTTTCTCTTTTCTTGTTTTTCTGTTTTTTTGTGCATTCCAGAGAGAGGAGGCTGACAGCATGAATTGGAAAGGAACTGTTAATTATTTGCTCTTTTATATCACCGAAAGGCTTTCTCTTGTTTTCAGCAGCTAGAGGTGCAAGCCGGTACAAATTCAACAGCGAGGTCGTTCTCCTGCCTCGGTGGCAGTGATAGTTCCATTCCCCCCCCCCCCCGCCTGCTGTTTTTGTTGTTGTTTTTCCCTGAAACTATTTTTACTATTTTTTTTATCATAATGCGTGGCACTGGAGTGTCTTTGAAAAGGATTTTTTTTGTGTTTTATTTTTCTCTTTTTAATGAAGCACAGCAGAGCCTCCCCCGGTCTGGCCTCTGGTGCTTCTTCATGGCCTTACACAATGGGGAGCGGAGCGGCCTTTCGACCGGAGACGTTCTGCATCTGCCGCAAATTAAATCACTGTATTACCGTTCATTTTGTAGACATTTATGCTAATTCAGAAGCATCCTTTCCTTTTTAAATGTTATTTTTAGCTAGATACTCCATACATGTCTTATTTTGTAGTGTGTTCACCTGTCCCCCCACCCCCCCCCCAGCCTTGTTATATATTTTTTACCAAAGTTATTTAACATTACTTGTTCTGTCTTAGCTTTTCTTTTTTTTCTCTGTATGTTGTTGGTTTTTTACCTGTTCTGTGTCATTGAAAATAAAAATCTTGAGATAAAAGAGAAATGTATATGTGCACCTCTGAGGAGTTTATCTTTTTCTTAATTTTCATCAATTTTCAGGTAATGACGAGAAAGTGTTCTGTATCTTCCTTTGTATGTCATCCGCACTGATATGGTGATTAGAAACATCATGATTTACATTAGTGGGCCGCCCACTCAACAATTTTGTTGTGTATGAGCTTACATAATATGCTCGGAAACTAGTCATTATGAAAACATTGCGGTGCTTGGACTGTCACGTCTCCATGAGGAGGAGAACATAATGTTGAATTAGTAAGACCCCAGGAAGCTTAATTTAGTTAGTTTGCGAGATTCATACATGGACAATTTTCCTGTCTGGAAGACAGAAAAGGGTTGGAGGGTTCAGAGAAAAAGTACTTGTCAGTGCTTTGCTGTGTGCCAGTGCTGTGCTTAAATGCTGAGGAATGTCACCAAGATACAATGTTGGCACCATGAGTGGGCATCTTTACCAATATCCTAGTAAGGTAAGTAAGTAAGTGAGTAAGTAGGGTAAGTCAGTAAGGTAAGTAAGAGTCCAGGAAATTGCGCACATTTCTCACTGACAGTCTTTGAATTTACAAGCAGTCGCCGTTGACATCATACTTCCTTCGTACAGTCCGTAAATCACTTGATGAAAGAACAGGAAGCTGCATTTATGTTTTTCTTTTACAAAAACAACTTTACATTCATTGTTAATTTTTATAATTATTGCTAAATATGAGCTTTTGCCTTACTCATTACTATTGAATTAATGCAGATGAACACGCATCAACATCAAAACAAAACAAAGACAGTTTTGTCTTCTTGCCATTTCATTCGATTCAGATAAAAAATAAACCAACCACTGCACTTACAGTATATGACAGAACTACAGTATATTGTGGTTAAGGGAACTGGTTGAAGATTAAATTAAGAAACCCCATAGGCCCTGTTTTATGCCCTGCATTTCATGCAGACTATTGCTATATATAGAGCAAAAATCACTTTGTCTTGCCACAGGCTTTTTCCACAGATTTTTTATGAAATATGTTATAATGGTGATCATTTATATTCAGATCAGATTAAGTTTGTGATAAAATATGTTGTTACTCATGAAGTTTTTTCAAGAAGAAAATCTTTTCTCCAAGTATTTATGTCTTTCCTTGAAAGAAAGAGTGGATTTTCCACACACCTTTAGTGTTTTTTTCACTTTAGCAAGGGGAAGGCAGAGGGGACTATAGACAGAGATGGATTACAGTACAGAAAATGTTACAACTTAAACTTCTCAAGAAGCAATAGAACAAATGCTATGTGTGTGTACATGTGTGCGTGCATGTGTGCATGCATGAGTGCATCTGTGTGTGTGCGCATGTGTGTTTATTTAAAATGAACTGGAATTCAAATGTATCCTATTTTAAATGTGTACAGGCAACAGTTACATAAGCATTCATTTATTTTACGCAGGAAGCACAAAGACAAGCACATAGGCTTTATGGATGGCATTATCTTAGTTTTACAGGACCATTTTCACTACCCTGCTACTGGGATTTCCAACTGTCCTTTCAATTTATTATCGTACATTGAGGTGTCAATTACCTTTTTTACTGCCACTTTCTGGCCAGAAGCCTCATCATATGACTCCACCAATATCAGTCTTCTAATACACTTTTCTAAACCTTTTTAAGAGTTTAGGGTGTGCTTTCATCTGAAAGGTCTAGAACTTTCTTTCGAGAAAAAAAAACAAAACAAAGTAAAATAGCCCTGAACATAAAATCAATACCAATATCAACATGGAATTCCATTATTTATTCTCACAATGTGATTTACTACAACATGAATCAAATTCCAAACTGTACATGATCATCCATCATTTAAGAAGTGGAGATTATAATCCAAAATTTGCCAGTTAAGATTCCAGGTGGGGTGTCTCCACTGTAGCCATTATTGAGGTCCTTGAATCAAACTGCTGATATTTTGGGCACTATTTAACGGATTCAGTGACGTATAGCGCTAGGCATAGTCAATGACGTGGGGCATGAGCACATTAGGAATGGCTTCTGAATGTTGATATTTTCGCAAGAAGCGAACATCTCAAAGCATGCAACACAGGTGCAAATTGGCTGTATTATGCTGAATTATAGTGACAGCGGTAACTAACTTATAGCGAGAGCTATAGCTAGCTTGCTACTGTAGCTATAGCTCAATGTAACTGCTTGTTCTAATGTTAGCTAACTACATTTACCATCTGTGTCTCCAGAAGTGACATTTCTCTGGATTTTCCCATGCTGATGGTTGACAAATGGATTTTGCATGCTTGTTACCTCATTTTTTATACTGTCGTGAAACAGGAAGTGATAAAATTACACAATATTAGACAGAGATGAACTGAATTAAAGTCAAATTGTTTTGCCTTTAATTTAGTTAAAAGGTTTCACTTTTGATATTTGATTTCATGAACAATAATTGCTATGGGTGCCAATAATCTTGTGGTTTCCAGAAAAAATGAGATTACTAAATACAAAATATTGAAACATGAGAGTAAATGTACTGAATAAAAGTATAGCGTTTTCCAGTATGTTAAAATGTAAAATATAGATCATTTTCCATGTTAAGGGTGCCAATTATTCTGGAGCCCACTGTGTGTGTGTCACTTTTTCATTTTTTTTATATTGACAATTACAAAACTATGGAATTAAAACAGTTAATGCCTTTATTAATAATTTTATACAACTATATACACTGTACATTTCTGACCCAACCCATCCAATTTTAAAAACAAACTCAAACTGTGGTTAATTGGCAGAAGATGTCAGTGTTGGGCACTTATCATCACTGACTGGAGAATACTGCTTTGTGTAGAGCTGTTCCTATTGTAGCACCCATTCATCTTTTTTTAGTATTACATTGCGGATCTAAATTAAACCGAGTATTCACCTATTCCATGAAATCTTTCATTGCTTATTCAGGTATGCTCCGAACCTCTCAATCACAGGTGTTTTTTCATGAAAAGAAGAGAAGCAATACTTGTGGAATGAAATGTAACAAAAATAAATGTATAAAGGACACAGGAACCAGTACTCATTCCATAAAACACTAAATTTAGGTCTACTCAGACAGAGTGCCATCCATAGTGGAGTGCTATTGCTGAGTGCTATTTGCCCCCCACACACACTGGGGAACAATACATTTTGAGAAGGTGAAGATACGTTTTTTTACACTACTGGTTTTCATCATGTTTTGGTGCAGTTATGATGGCTCCATCTGTATATTCCAGTGGTTACCCACTGAACCGTGTTTCGTGAAAACAGAAAGCTTCCAATGAAAGTGCATGTTCTAATGCACAGCAGATGAACACAACATTGTAGCCAAGTACCATGGATCAGTTTGGATTATTGCAGCAGCTGTATACTACACACTCAATAAAAATGACAGCTTAATAACATTATGGACAGTGGTTGCACACAGTATTATTAAGTACCATGTACTTCTAACAAGTACCCAATCAGTTGGAGGTACTTATACTCAGTAATACTGTGTACAATCACTGTCCATGATTTCTCAAGTAAATGATTAATATTTTTGAGTGCATGAAGCTGTCAGGTGAACACATGTTCTTGGTTGAATTCTCTGTGTCTTCCATAAGTTGATTTATATATTTTTTTATATCAACATTCATTGCTGACCGCAAGTGAGCATTGAAACAGCGATTACACTATAGGCTGACACCCTCCTTCTCTGTGACTGACTGGTCAGGTACCTAATCAGTCATAGTCCCCACATCCATCATTGGCCTAGATGATACACTACTGCCACTCTGAATACAAGTAAAATGATTAAATGAAACGGTTTGAGTTAAAATGAAGTGAAATGTAGACAGGGGACCGTTTTGAATTAGGGAAATAGTCAACTGTGAGAAAGGAAAAAGTGGTTGTGTAGCCTACTGCGTCATCATAGTCGATTCTGCTGCACAGCAAGTCATTTCCCCAGTCACGTAATGAGAGGAAGCAGTGGCTGACTGCACAGTCATTTAACATGTTCAACCATTGTTTCACTTTCCCATGCCAATGCCAAGTCATAACAAATTACTTCTTTCTTTTAATTTAATTAAATAGTGCGTAAAAGCACAACTAGCCAAAAGGAAAGAAAAGGAAGCATATCAAAATCCAGAACAATGCAGTGTTGTATTTGTTAACTGAGTGACGTACATAGAAATATTATTCAAGGTCCTTAAACTCAAAATTAATGGGTAACCGCTTGTTGAATAAAGGGATTGTGCACTTTCACATTAGCAATAAGCAGCACAGCTAGGAAGTGAACTGAATTTGTAGCTTTCATTTTGTTCATTTAGTTTGAGGCTACATTTTTTGGTATTTTACATTTCAACATCTTGTCTTTGAGTTAAAATATGACCCATTTCCCATTTTTAAAACATACTCTTTCTTTGAATGTATCAAAGATTCTAAATAATGGAGTGCACATGACCCATCCAAAACTTTGGGCAGACAGTCAGTTAGCTCTTAGTCACACCTCCTTTGGCAGATCTGTAAATGCTTTTAAACATTTTCTGCAGGCAACATTCTCTTGATTTGATCATTCCTCTAAGTCCTTGTGCCTGCTCTTCCCAGCAGAAGTATTCCAACCTCTCCACAGATTTACAATAATAGTTAAGTCTGGAGATGACAGACATTCCAAACCTTCATTTTTCTTTTCTATAAGTACTTCATAGTTGATTTTGACATATTCTTGGGATCATTCGGGTTACTGGGGGGGGGGGGGGGGGTGTACAATTCTTTTTGCAAAATTCTGTGGTACTTAGTGGAGCACATGCTTCCATTGACCTCCTTAACAAGAACTCCAGGACCCTTAGATGAAAACAACCCTGCAACATAAATGATCCACCACCGTAGGTATGACATCCTTTTTTGTGTGTCCTTCTTCCAATGCCAAACCCGCCACTGATGTGTGTGGCTAAAAAGCTCATTTTTGCTTTCATCTGACCATAACACCTGGTTCCAATCGAAGTTCCAATGGTAAACTCTGATTGGAACCAGGTGCTATGGTCAGATGAGACCAAAATTTAGCTTTTTGGCAAGACACACCAGCGGTTGGTTTGGCATCAGAATAAAAACGCTCAAATTGAAAAGGATGTTTTACCTACAGTGACATATGCTGGTAGATCTTTGCTGGGATGGCTTTGCATCTACTGTATGGCCTGTATCCAATCAATCAGCGGTTGTTGAGATAATTATACCGTTTTCTGAACTCAACTGTGTTTGGAACAGGAAGTTACTAACACATTCATTTCGCTGTAAATGAGAGCAAATGCTCATCGAGTCCAGGCCTACCCCATGACCCTTTGTCTTCTTCATCTCTTCTTCATCTCTTCTTCTCTACCATCCCCAGCTCTTGCATTGCTATTTCAAAACAAACCTCACTTACTGCCACATTTATTCATAGTACAGATGGTAGAGCCAGCTGTCATCACACAGATGAAATTGAGAAATTGTGAAAAAAGAATATAATTAGGCGGATATGCTTTTGATGACAGAGTTAAAGTGTACAGCAACACCAGGTTTTGACCAGTCTCCGCCCACTTCACAATTTTAAAAGATGCTAATTGGAGTCAGGACTGAGGGGAGGAGGGGCAATTACACTGGGGAGGTGTGGATGAAGGAGGGGCAATTAAACCAGTCAGTAACGCATCAGGCTATCACAGCTTAACTGTGGGCAGTTTGAAATGGGCCGGGTAATTTGTGCAGTTGTATTAGATCAGGTTGAATACATCATACTTAACCATCGATTAAGAAGAGGTTGGGTTTTGACTTACTTGAAAGTAGGGGCCTGTAGCCTGTAGCCCAGTGGCTAAGAGGACCCAGAGGGTTGGTGGTTCAAGCCCCGGTATAGCCATGTTAAAATGGGCATAGCTTGAGCAAGGCCCTTAATCCCACATTGTTCCGGAGGAGATTGTCCCCTGCTTAGTCTAATCAACAGTAAGTCATTAAATAATTGTCATATAATGTCACCAATATGGGCTGGGTTCCAGGCGAAATGAAATTAAACTTTTCACCTTGGTGGCAGAGCATAATTTTTTTACAATATGACTAATCTATTGTAGGGGACAGGATATCCACTCAGCTTTAGAACAAAAAAATGAGATTTTGTGTTTATTACCACTTTGGGATGTAATGTGAAAGTAATGTGAAAGTAAAAAGCCTTCGAATGAAATCTCACCCAGATCTGTTTCTAATTTGCCAAGTTAGTTTTAGTATTGTAATATGTCTGAAAATAACCAGACGGTAATACAATTTTGTGAGATAAGTCATGGTTCAAGCTTCTAAGTTTTATCTTTATGGCTTCAGGTTCAGTTCTAGTAAGTTCTAGTAAGTTAGATACATAATTAGAACAGATCAAATTAACCCTTAGACTACCCTGTTGTTACCCCTGGGTAACTCATGTGACAGACATATATGTATATATATATAATATCATTATTTGTGTTTAGATCAAACCTATTTATCCCATTGGCAAATTCATGGGCTCTAATAAACTACTGAAACAAAAGAAGCCATGATTGTTAAATCATTTGGATAAAAAAATAAAAATCAAGACCAACTGAGTTTCACACTTTACTCTTCATACAGAACCCTTCTTGCATGACAAATAGTTTTCCTGCATGATGTCATCACAAACATTTTTAGCAATTTATTAATGAACCTTTTTTTAAACCAGGAAGTCCTTTGAAATATAAAACCACTTTTACAAGGGAGACCTGGAGACCAAGGGAGACACCATCCCTCGCCTGACAAAGGGGCGATACTGATTACGGTGACATTCGTAAACCTTTCATCATCGACCAGAGAATAATTCCTCGGAAGGGCAGAGGAAAGGCAGGCACGTAAATAGCCGTAAAATGCAAATGTGCGGCGAAGCACTCCTACACCGCTGCTGCCCAGCCGATGATCACAACGCCCCATGCTATGCTTTAAATTATGCGACCTCGAGATTAACTCGGCCAAGGTTACCATGCACCTCTCCCAGCGCAGCGAGCAGAGAAACAGGGCAGGGAAAGTGCTCACGGTCCACATCGCTGTACCCTGGCTATGAATACTGTATGAGTTTCCTGTTCTGCAGCCCCATCTGTTGTTTGATCTGAAAGCCTTTTATTTTCAATCTGTTTCAAGTCTCGATTCAAACGAGAGCGCCCGGGAGTCAGTTGTCTCATCCTTCTGGACAAACCGTACAATTTTAATTGTATAATACAATATAATTTCCTAATAATTTTTGAGCATGTTCTGTAATATAGCTCATTACCTGTATTGTTTCTTTTACACCACCTTCCTTGCACAAGGGTGCCCATAATTTTTTGAGGGCACTGTGTGTAATTCACACAGATGTTTTTAAATTGTGTCTTCTATATAAAGAAGTAAATTGGTTAACAGGAATGTCACAATCCTTGTCACCCAGCTTTGAATGTTTTGAAAGTTGGAAGAGGTGTTGGCAACTGTGTTATATTGTTAATTTATTTTTTGGTTGATACACTCTCTAGCACCAGTAGTAAAGCTAACAGCAAATGCAACTGTTTTTTTGTTCCCTACATATTTTACAGATTAATTTAATTCAGCTCTTCGTCTGTGTATGCTGGTTCAAATAAAGATGGGCAGCCATCAAAGTGAAGGGAGTCACCCGTGTCCAATGAATAATCAGCCATTGTAACAGGAAGGATTTGTTCCCGCATTGTGTGTGGCTCACATATTTTTGAGCATGCAGGTAAATATGGTAGTTGATTCTGTTGAAGTTGAAACATTGTTATTTTTAATTACTTTTAATTATGGCAAATAAACTTTCACATTTGTTTTCACTTCCAAATAAGAGACAAAGATAAACTGGACTTATTTTGCCATTATAAAGCTACTGACACATAGAGAATGAAGCATGTGTCCAAAATACTATTAGAACCAATAGGTTATTACTATGAAAAAATACAAAAAAATAAGGTTGAAAAAACAATCAGAATTAATCTTGTTAGCTATCAACAGTAGTTTCCTCTGTGCCACTAGCTATCGCTGGTTGGAATTGTTGACATATTACAAGAAACCTGAAATTTAATGGAAATATAGGCGTCTAAAAAGCAGCTAAACATGCAGTACCATGGTTTAGCAATTGATACCACCATGCATGTTTGAACAGGAACAAGGTACAGTGATTCATTGTATTAGGCAGTGACATTCTTCACTCAACCTTGTTCTGAGGAGAGTTGATGATAAGGATATTCCCCACATACATCTATGTGAACATGGTTAAATAAATTATCGGAGAAAAATAGAACAATTTTCTCAGTTATTCATTGGTTTCATTCATTGCCAATTTTCATTGCTTCACAAGCCACATCCATCTGTCCTGTTCGGCAGTTGGCAGTCGATGGAAGCAGAACCACCGGGGACAAGATCACTGAGCCTTCTTGAGCGGTTTATGACTGTAACTTTCTTTTTTTGCCACAACTTAAGTTTTGCTTGTCTGAAGTGACAGCTGTGAATGGCAAACATTGTCCCAGAACTCTTATTTTACTGAAAGTAATACAGTAAAAGTAATCTTATTGGCTTTGCTAAAAACTAAGAATGACACGTCCATCTTTCAACAGGAAGTTTTGCACAGATTCTATCTTGCCATACAATGGCCTCAAAAAATATTGTGGATATTGTCCCCAAATTGACCATAAACTGCTGTCTGCCAAAGGTTTGGACATACTGCTGCTTGTCCAGAACCCCTCTGTGCCAGGCGATTCCGTTATTTCACCTTTCAGGAACCTCCACAAGGATTTACAATGTTTTTAATTCTTCCTTTTTCCATGGAGAATTTTCCTTTATGCCGTCAACTACCTGCAAATATTTGAAATGTGCAGACTAGTATGACCTTAGAGAGACTCGGTTCTAAAAAAGACTTCTTAATTGTCCCTGCTCTGTTTTTCTTCTTCAGCACACATCTCATTCACTGTCTTCAAAGCACATGGCTCTTTTGAATTCATAAAACCCTTGAATTTACCTCTTGTGAGCCTCGTTCAGTTCTGTGCTTTTCATGCATTATCCTGAAGTACTTTAAATTGCTTCCAGTAAGGAAAAGCATTTTTTTAAATCTCATGAGTGTCTCGATCGCTCTTTTGTTGCACAATGCCCATTGATCACTCCTGTCGCACAATTCTTTGTGGCCTTTAGCTAGATTTTTTTGATTTACTTGATAATTACATCACATCGATTTTGTGGTTCTGAAGGAAGGAGCTAGAGCATATAGCCAATGAGTTTAGTGGTTTCAGTACATCACATTATGCATTGGATGGGTTAGTGGAAAGTGAAAATGTAAACTGAAATGCATACATGCACTCTCAAAAATGATGTGTTATAGTACGTATATCCAACACACTTTCTGTGTTATTACTTTAGAGTGTTACTTTCAACACATTTTGTGTAAAAGTTGTTATTTTTGTGTTATGAATACCTTTACTAGGCATGGAGGTGTGTTGTGTATATTGTGTCACAAATTACATGCTATGTGTCGTTTTGAGAGTGTGTACAGTAAATATAAAAGGGGATGGACAGTTTGTTTGAATAATTAAAAATTGGACTATTGTAATTGAGAGACCTGAGCTAACAGTAGTTATTTATTATATTCATCCCAGTTCATCTTGATCAAATTTGAATTACATTCAGAAGCTTGCTGCTTACATTTTAACGGGTCATCCTTCTGACAAGTCTGATCAATGGTTTCACCCTTGGAAGGATTCCTGGTTTATACGTTTCAAATAGCCATTTCAACTAAATAAGATGTAGTATTATAGTTTAGTGTTGGCAGGCTTTAAAATGATGCCAACTGCCGCTGCATAAATCTGTAGAATCTCATTTGTAGTTCTCGTGATATTATCCTCAGTGCCAAAAAAACCCCATCAGCTGGCATACGGCAGGAAACAGCAGGAATCGTTCAATCACTACTGGATTCTGTCCAGTGTTCGAGCTCTCTGTCCATCACCTGAGTGTTTGTGCTGAGGAGCATGACAGTATGTCGATGTTTTAATAAAATGTATTTGGTGTATTCTCATCATGCTACTAAAGTAGTAAATGAGGAATGTTAGCTTTTGGAACCGTGAAGTAAAGCATAGGTTTTATTGTTGGTAAAGATGGAAAATGTAGTTAAAAATAGTATTTGAAAATCACATTTAATCCCACAAAGAGGGATCATTAACTTTGATGAAGGCATTTAACAAGACAAGGCAGAGATATATGTTTCACATTATATTGATGTGCCTCTTACTCCCAGAGTTTTATCAGACCTAGCCATTACTTACAAAGATTGTTTGTATTACAAGCTGAAAATCTGCACTTTGACCACATGCGCACTGTTTGGTTACAAATCTAAAATTGTGGAGTACGAAGCCAAATCGAGAAAAAATATGTCTATGCCCCGAACATGATGGAGGTGACTTTATATAGCACCATATAAACACATCAAATTCATAAGAGCATAAGAGCTGGGATGTAGAGGTGATGCGTTCTGACAAACTGTCTGGCATGCATCTTGCAGTTAATGGAATGACTCACAAAATACAAACCCTCCAGCTAAGGAACAAAGCACTATTAATAACAATGGGTTCAAAAACCATGCCTGCTCTATCATATTAGATTACAGTGGTTCTCTTCCCCCCAAATTATGCTCAAATATTTCAGATTATCGGAGCCTCTTCCCTTTTGTAAGAATGAACCTCCAGCATGGCGAGGATTTTGGTATCTCTCTAATTGCTTAGCTCAGGTTAAATAACATGCTACACTCCTCCACACATCCCCCTGATGAGGTCGATCTGTCTTGGAAACCTTCATTCTTTCTAGTCTAATTAAATTAGAAGGACACAGAGGCAGGATACGCATGCCCTATGGGGCCTGGGTTTATTTATAGAGCCTCAGCCATACAGTAAAGTGTGTGGCTGTGGGATTTGACTATTGGTTGCAGCCTAGGCGAGATACTTGTATGCCAGCAGTTATTCAACCCAGTAGCCTTCTTTTGGCAAATGGCAGAATTTAATTGTTTATACATGTACTGTAGATTAGAGATCTCCTGTTGGCTTATCAGTGATTTGTATGCCCTGCGAATTTCATATATTTTACTATGAACGAATCCTATCTCTTCTCTTTCACATGGTCAATCTAATGACAAAGGGTTACCTATTGCCAAATCGTTATACTTTCATTAATTGCGCGCAGTGATTTATGAATCTAGCCCTTTTCTTTGTGCACTAATTATAAGTTGCTCTGGATAAGAATGTCTGTAAAGATCCGAAACGTGATGAATGGCCGTGATTTAATAAAATTAAATGCAATGAAACCCACAATGTAATAAAAATCCTTTAATAAAATTTTACAAAATTGTGAACCTGTAATGTAATACTATTTTTGCGCAAAAAAAGAGAATATCTTATACTTTACTGGACATTTATTGCATGATGAGCCTGATGACCATTTATTGGCAAGATAATGTAATAACATCAAACAATAATATAATAAGTCCCTGTAAGGTCTTTATGCTATACTGTTTTTTGGATTTTTGGCATATTACATTACATCAGATTTTATTATATTGTGGGCAGTTATTATATCATGGTTAATTATTATGTTTTGGGACTGTACATGCATAAGCTAAAATTCTGAAAATGTAAATGTAATGACAACCCTTGTAGATTCTTCTTGATGAGCTATACTGTAAAATGAAGAAGAAGAAGAAGAAGAAGAAGAAGAAGAAGGAGAAGAAGAAGGAGAAGAAGAAGGAGAAGTTGGAAGAGGACAGAGAAAATGTGCTTCCAGTTTCCCCTGTAAAGCACTCTGAATCCTTTGGTTGAAAGGAATATGAATGCAATGTAATGTTATTTATACCCTTTCTGGTTGATAACAGTAAAACAGTGATAGCACTGAAAAGGCTCCTGAACCTAAAGCTCTGTGGGATACAATTAGCCCTGGGTTACAATATATCCTTTGTATAGAATGTGAAACTATAGCCCTTGTGTATAGTTATTCTTTACAGTGGGGACTCTTTACTGTTTTTTAACTGACAGTACCATTAATATATATAATCATTTTTTAAACTATGTTGTGAAATACCTTTTAGGGAGTGTACAAAATGATCACCAGCAAAACAATGCTGCCTACATAGGCTGCACAGAACTACGAAGCAATATGCAATATATGAGGATATTAATATTTCTAGTGAGATATTGCTGCACTGTTCACAGTGGAACAGCTATTTCCATTTAAAATAATCAATGAATGAACCCAGAGCAGGGCAGGGCAATAAAACAAAAGCCTACTTTACTGTTTACTGTGAATAATGAGGTTAGGTTTTATAAGCCTTACAGTCAGAGGAGTTCACCTCCCCAAGGAAACCCCTATATGGTCTCCCGTCACTTAATCTTCTTCGATTGGAAGACGTTGTCTCATTGCCTCCCATATTATTTCATTAGTGCCTTTCATTTTGACTCTGTAGTAAACCAATATTGTTCAGCTGTATTAGAAACCAGTGTTGAAACGGCGTCTTGACCTGTATGCTTTGTATTATTTTTCATTTTTCAATAATCCACTTACTGTATACTATATGAGAGCAATAACACTATGGGCTCTTTAATGTAATTTTATGAAATGCAGTATGTTAGGAGGAAACAAGATTCAGCAAGTGCACTGAATACGCCCGATTTTTAGTTCAAGTATCCATGACACTTTTCAGAACAATTCATTTTCGTTCGTGATTTAGATTTATTCACATGTACATTTTTTCTTGGTGTTGATTCAAGCATGTGTTAGGTGCTTCTTTAATCTCTCCATAGTAATCTACACACTGAGCATAGAGGCACTCACAGGTAGCAGATGTATGCTCCATATGGCTGGGTGGGGCTTAATTCTCAGGCTGGTGGGAATAATCTTTCACAGAAAAGTCCCTGAGGGGTAAGGTTACTGTTATTCAGCCTCCGTGACAGATGCACCTAGAAATACTTTTTGACATTTGATGAATTACCTAAACCCTTTCCTCTACAAATTCCTCAAATACTACTGCTCTATTGTGCCACATGTCATACACTCAATTATTATTTCACATATGTGAATAGATTTCTGTGACAGCCATTTTGTGAACTGCGATTATTCAGTAATATGTAGCGACATTTTCTTTGGGATATGATTGTTTACTTTTCTACCTAATATGGCATATAATCAGCCAAAATGATTGTTGTTGATAAGTGCAAAGCTTCCACTAATTTCTTAGACTAATACGTTTGTGGCATAAGAATACAGAAACTGACTGGCTGGTTGGCTAGACTTCACTTTACTATGGCAACTAAAGACTGAATTTGGTATAGAAAATACATTATGTGAACTAAGACAGTTTTACTTACAGATGTCTTTACACAGTATGCAGTGACTGAGAGACAGACTGGCATTGAAGATAAATTATGTATTACTAAACAGCTATTTGAATGAAAAGCACCCCTGAACATATACACTCATTCAGCACTTTATTAGGAACATCTGTACGCCTATGTATTCATGCGTTCATCTAGTCAGCCAATTGTGTGGCAGCAGCAGTATGCATAAAAGCATGCAGATACACGCCATGAGCTTCAGGTAATGCTCACATCAACCATCTTGTGATCTACGTGATTTTGACTGTGGAATGATCATTGGTGCCATTGGTGTATATCTCAGAAACAGCTGGTCTCCTGAGATTTTCCAGTGAAACATCCAGTGAGCAGCAGTTCCAGTGAACTGGTCAAAGTTGGCAGGAAGGTGACAGTAACACAAATAACCACATATTACAACAGTGGTATGCAGAAGAGCATCTCTGAACACACAATGTATCACAACTCTAAGTGGATAGGCTACAGCAGCAGAATACTTAATACGTCTAGGAAATAAGTCTAATAAATACCTAATAAATTGCTCACTGAGTGTAATTAAATAAGCAATGTAGTAATTAATAAACAAGCAACTTTTCAACATATTTGACGACTCTGCTACATTAGATTCAGCAGGCTTTACAATGAGGTTTTCTGTTGTGATGGCAAATAGAAACAAGCATGATCAAATTATTAAAATGTTCAGCAAATTATACTGTATGTAAAGCTAAAACTCTTTGTTCAGGGTGTTTGTATAATGCTGTTTTTCCTTTTTCATTCTGAGGGAGCTTCTTGAAAGAAACATGCAAAACTCCAAATAAATTATTTCAAGTTGACTGAGCAGAGTTTCTCAGGAAAGCCCACCCACGAACTCGCTTAAAATAATAATAACAGGCCAGAGTTCAGTGTCATTTATCAGTGTTCCGAGGCTTGTGCAACCCGATCGCCTCGACACTGAGGAAGGTGTACTTCGTGGGCGCTGCTTATTCGAAGGGGGATCTCTCTGGACTGCCTGATTGGACATCCCAGTCCCTCCGAGGTGTGTCTGTGCTGTCATTGCAAGGGCTGCGCCCAAAAAATAGGCAGCTGTCTTAGAACTTTCACCACCGAAAAGAGTCACAGGAGAGAAGAGGCAGCCCTCCTTCACCGAGATGCCAACACTGAGCTGCAACATCTGAACACACAAAGTTCTCTGTGAAAAGCCCATGCTAAAGGGAATTACACTGAACAGATTTCACTTTTCTCTTTTTTTTTGTCATGAATAAGACATGGGCCCATTATTGTTTCAACCCTCTACATTTCCAGTATTCAAACTGGACCTGAGGCAAGTCCCCACGTTCTATCATTCGATACTAAGAAAACGGAGAACTCCAGACTCCTCTGTTTGACGTGAATGCTTTTACTTTGGGTGGCAGACTTTTGTGACTGGGAGAAATAACAGAACAAAGTCAGAACTGTCATCAGCTGCGGGACACCGAGGAACACTTTCTGTCTATCCTAGTGTTTCCGGCTTGTGTATTTACTTAAGCTTCAGCTAAGTTTGCTCAGAGAAGTATTCACTAAAGGAAACTGGATAAATATACAATACCCTTGAAAATTAAACAAAGAAATTAAGAAATTTGTGTTTGTGCACAGGACACAAATGTATATCGCAAAATATGTAACCTTTTTAATTTATACATTTATAGGGGGTGCATATAGAGGATGTGTTCACAGTCAAAATAGAGTGAACAATCTGATCTAAATTTTGATGAGCCCAAATTCTGTGGGTGATACTGTTCATTCCGCTTGGTGGCAGATAGGATAAGCCTAGATACTGTCTAGTCCAGGCGCGTCAAATTCATTTTGAGGGCCACAGTGTCCGCAGTTTTTTGCGGCTTGAAGGTGTCTTGACTCTTTAAACAACCAGTCTAACACAATTAATCATTTACGTTTTTACACACATCGTAAACCAACATATACTGTCACCCTCCAGGACTGGAGTCTTGACACCCTTAATTTAGTCGTTAGACTTTAGTCTTTATGACAAGTCTAGAGGGGGTGGATGGCCTGTTCTCATCATCATCATCCATTGATTAGAAAAGAGAAGTATGTATTCTCCCCACAATCTACTACAAAATACACAATTAACTTTGCCTAAAGATGTTCAAAAAACACTTCTTATACTTCAATTACTCAGAATGGAATGATAAGAGACCATATTTCCTGAGGTACTGACTTCCCTGGCAACTACTGACAAACCCGGCAAACCGGTCGACTTCATGAAATGCCACATGGAAAAGCATATTCATAAGGCGAGTTTGAGTTCAAGTAAACAGCAATGATTGAGTTCACTTGGAAATGTCCACTATTAAATATATCATGTTCCTTTGAGATGAACAGTAATTTCACTCGCCAGATAAAGTCAAATAATCAGAACCACAAACAAATATTTTAATGGCATGGACTAAATCAATATTTTATGACATAAAAATCTAAATAAACAGTTATGAAGACAGAAATATTATATTTCTTCCCACAAAACATCTTTAAACATCTGAAATATCCTTCATTGCACACAAGATCTGCCAGGGGCAATTGAAAACAGACGGAAAACGGAAATGATATTTAAAATACCCAGAAACTACCCCTTTCATTTACTCAATACTTCTGAGCCTTCGATACTAACTGCAAATGCACATATATTCACATCCCTTACTTCAAAGTGACAGGAAAGTGACACTGCCCACAGCCAGTGAGTTCAGAGAGAGTTTCACCCCACTAAATATGTGTTTCACGTTGAACTACATTAGGGCATTGAAAGTATGCTCTCTTTGCGTCACATGGGAAGTTTGGAATCCCAAATGGTTTATGAATCTTTTCCTCCAGACCAGTTTGAAAGTAGTCACAGACCACATGTAAGCTATTATGCACTGCATGTCGGCAATCTACAAAATGTGGCATTCATGTTCTATCAAGCCACTCTAAGATTGGCTCAAAATATATATTTTTCAATGTGGTTTCTCAACACATAAAAGCAAAGATTAGTTTACATTTTAATGTTGACTGTTTACAAAAGGCAGACTCGAAAAGGTTAAGGCAAGACAACAAAATTTCCAGTCATTTAAAAAGTCTTTAAAAGTTTAGACAAACTACCTTTTTCATTACCTGCTATAGGGGAATGCAGGGCATATTTTCACTCTTTCTTACATTTCTTTGGTGCATGTATTTATTTTGTTTAGGAAAAATTAACAGTGTGACAGCTTACCCAAGTGACACCTTACCCCCCTCTCGCCTAATATTAAGAGGTGTAATCTCATCTGTAGATGTCAGGTCTTACACATATGGTTTCCATTGTTAAATTGATCATTGTTTGCTCTAAAATCTCAAGTATCTCAAACAAGTATGTAACACAATTACTTGTCATTTGCCCATGTAGCGTGGGAAGCTAAGCGGAGAGCCAGGGGCGACCAAAGGTAGAACCTTTTTTAACCAACACGCGAACGTGTTAGTCACTAAATCCCAGGGAGAACCGAAATAGGGATACCCAGCTAGGAACAGGACTTCTCCCGGAACAATGGGAGGAATAGAAATTAAACAAACCAAATTTCGAAATCGTAAACAGAAAAGTAGCTCAAAAACGGCTAGCGAACGTAAAACAACCCTTAAATAACCAGGGCGAACCAATAACTTTGGTACCGTGCCAAATAGCTGGGCACTGAGAGAAAACCAAAAGAAAATACAACCTAGCGAGAAAAGCTAGGCACGAAAATAAAAACCTCGAGGCGCAGCTCGGGACAAAAATGCAAACCAAAATACAACACCGGGGACAACGTCCCTCTACCATCGACTCACACGAGTCCAAAAAAACCCTTGAGGAAGGCGCCAGCACACACAACACTTCCAGCTGTACGCCTTCCTTACCTTTTAGATATTTCTCTTTCTTTAGCAATGAGAGAATTATCCACCAGCACCGTACCTGACTCGTATAGGTTTAGAGTCTACCGGGCGCTTTACCGGCTTTGTGCCAAGGGCGAACGGTTGAACACAAAAGCACTGAAAACTAGTCCATGCTGGTCTTAAATACTCTCCCGGGAGGTAATTCCCCTGGAGTAAACGAGGAACAGGTGGAAACAATTATCCTCGGCCATCTAGTGGCACCAGTGAGAATTACCTCCCATCATGACAGCCCAGCATTGTGGCTGTGGTTCCATTGTGTTTCTAAGTCCACCAGGCATAGCCACAAAGCTTGAAAGTTCTACTTCAAGTGACATCAACTGCTTCAACAGAAACTATAAATAAGCCCATTAAATGTATATTCATTCAGATCAGGGATAAAAAAATGTCAGAAAGTGGCTCAAAATATATTTTCAGCCTAAGCTATATGTTGTGTCATCATGCTGTAGCAATGGACATTTTTTTTAATCTCAACATGGCCAGAAGAATATCACAACTCAAAATGTGTGGCATGATCAAAGCAAAGTTGTTCCCCAACATTTTTCATGAAATCTTATGAGCTAGTTCATGTTGTCCTACTTTATTCTCACAGAATGAGGCAAATTATTTAACATTTTAATGTTCAACTTCTTCCTTACAAAGAGGTCCATTTCATCCTTTTAAAATGGGTTGGAGGTTCTTGGGAGACATTCTTTGAGAATACTTTGTGCTGACAGGCCTATTTAAGTAGGTTTGTTACTTTGAGGCTTCCTACAGTGTGGAGTGTCAAAAAATGCTTCTCAAACGCTCTCAAAAACAGGGTGGAAGCAGGTCTCACAGCATGTTTCAGATAAATTAAGTCAAGTTTTACTACATTAATCCTGCAGTAATGTTATTGTTCATTAGAGCTGAAGCTCTGCCCACACCATTCTCTCACTCTCTGCACCCTTCCATGACCCAGGTTCTGTCATTCATCCGAATCTACTGAGCAGGAGAAACCTTTCCATTTATCAACTCGGAAACACACCGAGACCTTGCAGTGTTGTACTATCAGTACAGGAGATTAAAGATCTGACTGACATCAAAGTTTCTTACATTAGTATTTTGAAGCACACACTGATGGATTGCAGTGTGAAAGCCAAGGAAGACAATCAGTGCTGCTCCACTGTCTATAAATCTCAAAAGAAAATTGATGTTAATGCCATGCTGCTCACATAATAGCTTTGATGTTTGCTTATATTTGTGACTGAAATGTGTTTTGAATTATTCCGCAATTATCAAGAATGCAAGTTAAAATATTTACCCATTAGCAGCTTATTGCTTCTTTTCTTATGATTCAATGGCTTATTCTTTTTTACATCCCTGTGAAAAAAAGATCAGCAATGATCAGTGAAGATGGTTATGAAGGCAACCGGTATGCTGGAACCAGCTTGTCTACTGTGACCAAAGTGGTCTGCCAACATGACCATCACATTATCAGCTTAATCATGCCGGTCCACCAGCAAGCTACTTACAGTATCAGCTTGACCAATCTAGTCTACTAGCATGACAATCATAAAACCAGCACTGACCAGCTTGGACTAGCATTAATCCACAATTACTTAAGGATGAGGTCACATAATGTGTTGTTAGCACACAGAAGTAATGTCAGCAATCATATGTAAAGAATTAAGAAACAGTTATTTCAAACAGTAATAGTAATTTGTAATTACGAGATGCAACTTAAAATGCAAATACCATGGCAATCAATTAGCGTCCCAAGATTTGACTGAAGAAATGCGTTTTAGACAACAGAAAAAAATGTGTTTTAAGTTAAATGTGTGCATTTGCTGAAAGCCTCAAAAGACACTAACATCAGCCTACTCTCCATCAAGGTGCATTAGCACATATCTCTGACAACTGCTATAGCCATGTATGATGTCTACTGTACATCAAACAACATGTGCTCACAGCTGTTTAAGATTCAAAACTCTTAAAGAATTCATAATCTTATAGTATTATCTGGCCTGCCTCAGCAACTGGCTGTTAATGAGTTGGTTGGCATTTATATAGCGCCTTTATCCAAAGCACTGTACAATTGATGCTTCTCATTCACCCATTCATACACACACTCGGACACCAACGGCGATTGGCTGCCATGCAAGGCACCGACCAGCTCGTCAGGAGCATTTGGGGGTTAGGTGTCTTGCTCAGGGACACTTCGACACAGCCCGGGTGGGGGATCGAACCGGCAACCCTCCGACTGCCAGACAACTGTTCTTACTGCCTGAGCCATGTCGCCCCTGTACTGTATTGTGACCAGCATGTCGCTTCCAAGGACACTAGATCGAACCTGAATATTAAATCAAAGTAAATAGACATTAAGTACAACCGTCTCTGGAAGAAGAAAGGGGAGAATAGAATAAAAAATAAAAAAGAGAGATGTCATCTTTGCCCATGATTTCAGTCTCAGACAGTGACAGATGTGTGTAATTTATGCTGCATTTGTGTTGCCAAGGAACAATCCTTTCCTCACATCTGCTAGAGATTTTGAAGAACAACAGGGAGGGGCCTACACAGACCCAGCGGAGAATCTTTCACTGGAGCCTTTTGAAGATTCTTTCATAACAGCCCTAATCTAAATGTAACAGCAGCAGATGCTGTTCAACCAATGATTCAAAAATACTGAGATTCCGCCTAATAACTGTCTGGCAGAGCTTCACTGTCCGCATTTTGATTCACAGTTGTTAGTTCCTTGGAAAAGTTGTAACTCAAAATTAAGGAGGTTGTCTGGGGAAAACATTCTCCTCACTGTACCTAAAATCATTGCTCTGTGGGTGGCTTATTCACTGCGTTGCCAATCAAAATTCAGATGGAGCTAGTGTGATATGAATAACTACCAGCCATGTATTCAAGGACAAGCATTAGTTATGGAAATTCCACAAAGCCTTTTCATATTTCTGGCAGCAGAAAGCCATCCCTTCACATAGTGCTGCAGCTATTGTTTGATAATGTGTTGATGATTACAGTACAGTGCCTAGTCATCCTACAATTAAGCCCACACATTGGAATTTAGATTTACTTTGATCTTACCTGTGCTGTTCATAGAGTCTGATGAAAGAATTTCAGCCATTTCATCGTCTTTGTCATTTTCCTATGCACACTACATGCATGACTACAATTATTACTGAACCTTTTGTGTCTTTACGAACAGTTGAACAGTCTCTATTCGTCTCAAGATTTATGTGTACAATCAGAAACTCCACAGCACTTTAGACTTATGGAGAATCCAGTATGATTGTATTCCATGGCTTTTACGCTACAATCCATCACTCCCCGCTTCATGATACCAACTCACTGAATCAAATCTTTGATGTCTCCCTCAGATTTCTCAGATCAAACACACCAATACGGAAAGTATATGGAATTACAAAAAAACCCATATAAAAGTTATGGGCCGTACTGTTTCATGATGGCCATTACAGTCTAAGACATGTCCAGGGATTGTTTATGGTGCCAGCCTATAGTATGATTTCTGGGTATGGCATGGACCTTATTTGTCTTGGTGTACTGAACTTTATGAGGCTGTCTATGAAAACATTCCACAGTGGATTATGCATTCAACACAGCATGGCTCATTGTGATTTAATTTGAGGGCTTGTCTTCAAAAAGCAGCATGGCATTGGAAGCTATGCCCTGCTATCTTTTATTGTTTCTGCATGGTTTCAGTTTTAGCCCCAACTTCACTGTGTCTCAAACAGCCATTCATAGATAGAGGTACCCACGTGTGCACAAAAGTTAGGCTTGTTACTGTGTTCATTTTGACACCAGTGTTACTTCCCCGTTGTTACTGTTAATAACCAATATTACTGACCATGGCCGCAAATTATTCAAATACATTTGGCAAATTAACTGATTACTTAACTTGGTAATAAATAGCCCGAATTATATTTTGTGACCTGAAGCAAAGACAGCACAGGTTTATTCATGTGTTACCAGCACCAACTCTTTTAACATTGTCATTTATCAGTCCAAAGGACACAGTCTACGTGACTATATAAATTGAATGAGATAAATGTTTAAGCTCTACACATTTATTCATTGTTTAGTTTTATTTCATTTTAATATTCCCATCCATCCATCCATTATCTGAACCCGCTTATCCCGATCAGGGTCGCAGGGGGGCTGGAGCCTATCCCAGCATACATTGGGCGAAAGGCAGGAATACACCCTGGACAGGTCGCCAGTCCATCGCAGGGCAATACCAGTATTGACAGTGTGGAGATAGCTACACCAGTGTAGGCCCGTGCACTGCATGCCACCAGTTAAACTGAACACTGGGACAAGCCTAACAAGCATGCACACAACTTTCATGAAGTTAGCACTTGCTTCACTTTTAGCCTCTATCATTATCCTTTTTCAGATGATAGTCTAGTTCTTTATCATTCCAAATATGTAAAATCATAGATTTTGAGAATATAGTCTTTTGACATGAATGCAATTTACAATGTGATATATCTACCAAGAAATTCATGGCATGAAAATATATTTCTGACAATGTCAAACTACTAAAACTGTCAGTGACAATACTGAAATTGACGAATGTTTTGTTGCATTAATGTGCTCCGTGCTTTACTTAGCAAATGTCAGACTACAGGTCAGCAATACTTTCAAAATCTGATCTACAGTGTTGATGGAAGCTTCCCTCCCCAATAGTTCAGGCCCCGGGCATTAATAAAACGATAAAACACAGTCACCACACAAAACAGTAATATAATATTCCTGGTGTAGACTATCAACCTTAAAGCAAATTACATTTCCCAAAGTGGTTGATGTTTCACAGTTCATTTAACAATTTTCATTATCATCTCATTATTTTGTTTATTCTTTTCAATTATGTGAAATTTATGCACTGCCACTGCAATAAACTCGCTTCTATTTTTATTTTCCATTTTAACAACAAGCCTGGTATAATACATTTCCTTCAGAGCAATATACACTATACACTGAGCACTTTATTAGGAACACCTATACACCTGCTTGTCCATGCGATTATCTAATCAGCCAATTGTGTAGTAGCAGTGCAATGCATACAATCATGTAGATATGATATGATTTCGACCATGGAATGATTGTTGGTGCCAGACAGGGTAGTTTGAGTATTTCAGAAACTGCTGACCTCCTGGGATTTTCATGCAGAATTTGCAGAGAATGGTGCGGAAAAACAAAAAAACAACCAGTGAGGAACAGTTCTGTGTCCAGAAAAGCCTTGTTAATGAGAGAGGTCCGAGAAGAATGACAAGACTGGTCAAAGCTGACAGGAAGGTGACAGAAACGCATAAAATCACACAGAACAACAGTGGTATGCAGAAGAGCATCTCTGAAAACAGAGCACATGAAACCTCTAAGTGGATAGGCTACAGCAGCAGAAGGATTAATCAGTCTAAAAAGTACCTAATAAAGTGCTCACTGAGTCTAGCCACAATAAGATCCGCACAGCCGTTGGGCCCTTGAGCAAGGCCCTTAGCCCTGCTTTGCTCCAGGGGAGGACTGTCTCCTGCTTAGTCTAATCAACTGTACGTCGCTCTGGATATGAGCGTCTGCCAAATGCCAATAATGTAATGTAATGTGTATCTTACTTGAGGATGAATTCAGTGCGCAAAGGAAAAGTGAAACATATATATTTTTGTGTGCCTCTGACAAGTATTGTCACATAAGATCATAGTGTCAAATTACTAGAATGTGCCAAAAATCACAAATTAGTAAGTCAGCACTTGTTTTTGAGTGCATATTTGGTGAAGAACAGTATCCTTACCATGTGAATCACAGCTTCGGAAAAAGCATTTTACAGCAACTGCAGTCGTGTACCAGGTGCATTATCTATTTTAATTCCTGCTCAGAGCAACTGGAAAACACATTTCAGAACTGCAAGTGCTTGTAAAGGTGTGAAAAAACCAGCAGTGAGTCACAGAATCTTCAGAGATAGCTCCAGTCTACTGAACGACTGAACCACGTATTGCGCTTTTTTTACATCGGAAGAATCAGAAAAATAAATACCCCTTTCCTTTTTTTCTGTGCAATAGGGCACATACCTATTATTTCCCGCATATTTTGTTTATCTGTGAGATTTTATTCTTTTTTTTTTTTTTACTGCTTTCTCTGCCTCATAAAGCGTGCTGTGCATTGGAAAGCAGTGAAACTAAGGTGTTTCTTAGAACAATAGTATGCAACTACTCTTCTCATATTACCTCTGACATCAGTGGGATTCAACAGCCCTCCTCTCAGAAGCTGTCAGTGATTGCCACGAGATGAACAGCGGCTAGGTGCTATCACGTCACTGCGCATCAAATTCTTCAACCAACCAATTTCCCTCGCAAAAAAAAAAAAAAAATAAATAAATAAAAGAATTTCCCTCACCAGATGTGTGCAGTGCTGAAAAAAAAATTTCAGCCATTGACGGAGGCTGCATTGCCATTCTGCTGGCTTATAAAAAAGCCTCCTTGTTATAAGTGTCGGCTGAAGGGGCTGAATAAGCACTCAAATAATCTTTGATTTCCACCTGCGGTTTTGAGACGCGGCAGTGAAATGGACTGGCAGCATTCGCGACAGCAACGTCTGCTCCGACAGCAGCATCCCAATGCCCTCTTGAAAGCATGGCATTACCGTCACGAGCAGCATGTACTGTACATACAACACGGGAAGAAAAGGACTTATGATGACAACTATGTTTAGAACAGCATTTCATGTTTTTTTGCTAGTTTCTGGATGTGATGCTTTGACTTATGGTAGAACCTATGCACTTGTAAGTCGCTTTGGATTAAAAGCGTCTGCCAAATGACTAAAATGTAATGTAAATGTAATTCCATCACGGTAGAAATTGGATGTACTCACAATAATGATAGCGATAAAGAATGTGAGAAAATGTGGGTCATTTTAGCACTGCGATAATCATTTTCAGACAGGGTCTATCTGTTTCACTGGCCTGGACACCAGTTCACCAAAACGAAGTAGATAAGCTTCGTGAGACGAAATTAACCAACTCCATACAGTATGCTGCATTTCTAAGTCAAAATTGACAAGCGACTTTCGCTTGATACAAGAGGCCAGATATCTAGATCCAGATGTCTTGCCTGTGATGTATTTGATCTGTTTGAAACTATACAAGCTAACATATTTCATACAGAATAAAACACACAATGAACCGAATACTCATGTCAAGGATGAGGTCTAAGCACATACGTATAAGGACAAAGCAATATATTATTTTGAAAATCTTTAAAGAATGTAAAATCATAAAATTCTCAGTAATTCACAATTATTTACCCCTAGCCAGCAATATATAATCAATTTGTACCTTTTTTGCTTGGAAAACGTACTCGTTTGTACCGAAAGAGAACATTACTGTACTTCCAGGGTACATTTGGGAAATTTGATCGTTGTATTTTTTGTTTAGAACACCACTTCATGTGTATTTTACTAGTTATTGATGTGATGCCTTAACGTGTGGAAGAACCTATGCATTTGTAAGCTGCTTTGGATTAAAACAGTCTGCCAAATGACTAAAATGTAAACATAAATTTGATCCTTGAAGAACAAAAATGTATCTCCGCTGTCGCTTCTGAAAGTGTAATGTATATTTTTATTTTGTCCTGGCAAAAATGTTAATTCTCTGTCAGCACATTCTTTTTTAAACGTGGTTGTAAATAGTTGTGAAATATCAGTGGTTTTCAGTGGTGACCTTTACTGGGCTGTCTTAGGCAACGGACAAGCCCAAAGAAAAGAGCCTGCTGCCAGTTGTCTACACTGCCACTGGAGTGCTCCAAATGTGTGAATGTGTATCCAGCATTAGCCACTATATGTTTATACCTGCAGGTCTTTACTTCAGTACATTCCAGAGAAGGCTTATACTGTACATATGTGCATTAAAGCTACAGTAGTGGTATTCACAAACATCTTTTTTTTTTAATACCCATGATCCGTCATTCAGCACAGATTCATATAAGATACCCATATGCAGGATGTTTGTTGGTGGAGGAACCCTTCCTAGAATAACAGCTTAAAATTGCTTGCCATGAATACAAAACCATTGTTTTATTCTCCATTACCTTTAGGTGCTGGTAGCTTCAAGTGGTAGAACTGTGTAAGCCAAATTATGGGATCTCAAATAGCTGTGGGCTGGGGATCTTTTTCTGCTTCTAAAGTGGCAAGGCTGGTTTGGACTGAATTCAATAAAATTAATACTCTATTAAAGCTCAGAGATCCAGAACCAACGACAGACCAGTCCGCTTCAGATCACCGGGAAAAGGAATGTTCATGTTGAACAAATAAGCATTTCTTAAATGTCTTCTCTTGGACTGCAAAATGCAAAATTAACTATATAATGTGCATAACTACTATTTTGGCAAATCAAATGATAAAAACAGAAACCAATAAAACATCTTTCACCACTTTTAATACAAAACGGTTTCCAAGACCGTTTGACAACACTGCTGTTTTGGATTGTATCCTTTATTTTATGTGCATGAGTTCACTTCAATTGAGTTGAATGGATATACATGACATAATCTTCAATGAGGCATATTGAGTATTAATGCAATGCCAATTACAAGGAAAATTACAGCTGGTTCTTAGAACTCCAATAATTTGACGTTTGCCTATTAACATTATTGATATGGGGCTTTAGAAATCATTTGTTTGATACATTATCATTGCAATACCAATATCACTGGGTAATGTTATATAATGTTACACACAGTGTTCATTTAGCATCCAGTGCAATGCTGCATACTTTTTCTAGGCATACAGTAATGTGGGGACGACATAGCCACGGGATGCCAGCATCACTTCAACCTCAATGCAAACCACTCTCCCATATTTGTCATTTGAAAAAAACAATATGTGATTATACGGCCTACTTGACTCTCAGCAAGTCTCGATCTGCTTCTTCATATTTTTTTGTGACTGCAAAGCAAAATTAAAATGTGTGGATTGTGTAATATCTATTCCCTGTCCATCCCTTAATACAGAGACTACAGATATAGGTCTCTAACCCCTTTTCTGATCTGCAGTCAACATTTACAAATAATTAGTTAGGGAAAATAACCTCAATGTCATCAACACCCTTTACTCATGGAACAAATAATTTATGTTATCATTTTTGTCAATGACTTTCTAAATAACTTATTTGCCTTGCTGATGAAACAGCCAGTAGGACTAGATTATGTTCACCAGCAGCAGCAGAGATTTCAACATGTCAACACTGAACACATCAAAGGATGATTGAGAAGTCTGATGGACCCTTTCTACATTACATTACATTACATTACATTAATGGCATTTGGCAGACGTTCTTATCCAGAGCGACGTACAGTTGATTAGACTGAGCAGGAGACAATCCTCCCCTGGAGCAATGCAAGGTTAAAGGCCATACTAAATGGCCCAACAGCTGTTGACCTTTCTATATTTACTAGTGCTTGTATGAAATGGGCCTGGTCAGGTGAAAAAGGGAAGAAACAAGCCGAAGAAGAAGGTGCCACATTTTCTTCACCCTTGTTCTTCAGTTTTTTAAGGTCATCGCAGCAGGCTAAGTAGCTTTGAAGATTTACTTTTCCGAAAATGTTTTCATGTTTTTTTTCCCAGTGGCCTCTGGCAGAAGAGGGACTACAAAAACACGAGATTGTCATCAGGTGTCATCACTCAACAGTACAAGCAAAAGTACAATGTACAAGCAAAGCCACTGCTCTGTACAAGAAGCATTTTCACCTCCAGGATGTCTCCAGAAATGCAATGTCAGAAGTGATGAATATAAATAATTTAATTCACCTCTTTTATATTTAAAAAAGGGAAACTAAAACAATGTAGTTGAAAAAGCATTGAACAGTTACATAGACATTTGGCTGGTGGAATGGTGCTTGTTCTTTCTCCTCCATATTTCCTTTAAATAGGATCGGCCATTTTATGCATACTTTCAGTAATGAAGTAATAGGTTACTGCAGGGAAGAGTGTAGCCATATAATGCTCGCAGGCTTTAAATCGCAGTATATGAGATGTCGTAAGAGAGACCGGTTGCCTGCTAGGGCAGTAAGGAGCCTCGTCGAAAGAAAGCGGTCCCTTATGATGAAAACAGGCTGTTGATTGGCAATTTGCTAGAGTTAGGAGTCACCAGTCTGCGCCCGGTTCATTCCGACGTGGAGAGAAAATTCATTCTCGCTGCACGGAGGAGTGTTGAAGAGGGCAGGCGATAGATCCACTCAGCCAGCCGAAGGCGAAGCAGCAGGAGAGGAGCGTGGGTGTACAGGGAGCCAGAGTTTCCTCCGCAGGCAAACGCAGTAAGATGGTGCATTCTGAGCGGCAACGGGGACAAACAAGACAGAGAAATCATGTGGCGGCTGGACAAACACGGTGCGGTATAGAAAGAGCACACCTGCAGCGAAGAGAGGAGCCTATAGTCTGAGGCTTTTAGGCGCTAAACCAAGTGACTGAAAGGGCACTTTAAACCACCCGCGTTCTCAGAACTAGGGCAGAAGGAAAGATTTACTCAGGCAAGGCGATGGCCACTTCAATCAAGTGTCTGGGAGAAATAACAGTTTGCTGGCTCCGTTGAGTAGTCCTGACAAGCATTCAAAAAGGGGAACATTTGTAACATTATAATGGTTAGGCTACTGTTATCATTATAAAGGTGAAGGCTGTATTTCGTTTGCCAACATTGAATTAAGATGGAAACAACAGCTGTACAATAGGAAGACTATTTTCACTGTGAAGTGAAAGTTATTTTCCAAGTTATTGAAATAAAATGGCTTTTTAGCAGCTTTGCCTTTGGAAGCGGTCTTTGTTCAAACTGTTCGATAACATTCATGAATATTCATAGTGACCAGAAAACAGATTAAAATTGTTTGCAATAATTTCTTAGTGAGGTGTCTGACATTACCTACTTCAGAAATTCAATAATATTAGTTAACTAGCTATCCTAGAAAAGAAAATCCAAAATTGTACAGTTGTTCATGCTTTTCTTAATGAAAGCCTGCAAATCTCTACCATATGAAATGATGTTTGTTGTTATTGGAATGTTGTGTTTCTCTGGAATGCGATTGGCCATTTCTATAAAGGCCTCAAGTAATCAAGGTGTTTTCTTGGGTACATCAAATAAAAAGGATGCGCAAACAAACTCCTAATAACTGCAAATGGCTGAATAAGGCTGCCTATTTCAGTGTTTTATATTATATTACCAAGCTGAGGTAAAATATGACCTTGACTGAGGTAAAAAGATGACTCCATACTTGGAGACTTGGTGTAATAAAGACAGATGATCTGTTGTTTCCCCTATTGACAGGAAATATCTGCAGTACTTTTTAAAAGTGTTATATTGCGGCATTACTCTAACACTCTCTGTCTTCGGATCGTCTGTTTGAAATTATTCTGGTGCACTGTGGGGAGGATTTTTTACACCGACACTCTGAGACAGGAAATACAGAGTTGTGCTCACATGAGAAGAACTAAAACTAATAACTGCTCAAACAGAGTCTTGAAGATGTCCTTGAAGATTAAGATAACCTTGACTGGACATACCTGGGGTCCACTGTGCCAAACACTACAGGAAGGACTGAAAGATCCCCTGTTGAGACACAAAGGAGAGAAATAACTTGTAAAAATAACAAAAAGGGGAAAGGCACTGGGAGATTAAACACAGCATTGTTTCACTGTGATGGCTAAGGGCCTTTGCCTGAACGGTAATCACAATTAAGTGATAATATAGAGTATCAGAGACATATTGGCAACAGAAATATAAAGGTTACTTTCCCCCACAGTCTTTAAAATAGTTTCCTCAGTTTGTCTCAATTAAGGCAATGTTGGAGTTTAAGAATTCCCCATAGACTAATATTTCTTGAGTAGCTCATGCATTTTGAATGCACTCATGAGTGTGCATAACTGAAAATAAAACCAAAGTAAATAATGGTCTGGCAGTCAACTCACTTACTTCCTCACTTAGCATGATTCCCCTTTATCTGTGCTACCAATTGCATTGTTTAACCTTGCTTATTTTTCACTTCCTTTATCTTGTGGAACAATTTCCCCACAATTTGCCCATAATTGGCCCGCAATTACTGCATGTCACGATTTGCCCACAGACCCTGATACTGCCACGAAACATTATTTGGTCAATTTGCTGAAATAATTACATGGGTTTGGCGCAGTATGATCTAATTTGGCACTCTGATGAAGAAGGGCAGTCATGCAGTGGTTCTGGGTACAGTAGGTACCATACGGGGAGGAACAGGTGGGATTGAGGGCCACAGTGTTTGGTAGAAAACATACATGTTTAGTTATGCTCATATTCTTACCCTATTTTAGACCCTCTATGCAGGGGTTAGCAAGCAGCCGCTCCCCTGTGTGTAGCTGTAACAAAACGCAGTTATGCGGGATCCAAGTGCAGAAATAGGTTTAATGAACAAACTCAGGGGTAATCCAACATCCGTAGTAAGTATAAACTATAGTCCAAGTAAGTATAAAATCTACAAGTTCAAAGCAGAAATCCATCCAACAGTAACACAGAGAGAACAGGGCAGGGCAGGGCAGTTAAACAAATTGGAAACACTTAGACACCAGGTAAATGACAACAAACTAAGACAGGGGAAAGTTGAATTATACCACAAAGGCTCAGTGAAACAGAAGTGACAACAATACCCCACAAAGAAATAGAACAAAGGGGCATGGCTCCATAGAGAGTCCACAAATCAAACAGAACAGGTGAAACTAATAGTCCGGTGAGTGGGAACACTGATGATGAGAGTTGGAAGAAGTGGAGTGGATGGTGGAACTGGAGTCCATGACAGTAGCAGTCCTCCATGTATTCATTTTAGAATGAATGCCTGGGGTTGGGTTCTGTTCGTGGGTATTTATTCTGTGCTTTAATGAGTCAGTTAAAGAAGATGAACAACACTGAATCGAGGGAAAATATATAATTTATGCTGTAATATCTGGATCAGGGGCAAATATGAGGGCTATTCACAATAAAATTTAAGAGACTGAATAAAGTAAGAGTGATGCCCATAAACACAATGCACACTTCAAATATATCAGATACTAATGCATAAATTATATAGAGAGACTGAAAGATTAAATGCTTGTGTTCTGCAATCATGCTATTTGACAGATGTCTAAGCTGCACAGAAATTTCTCAATCAGTGCATGTACAACCACGTGTTGTTTTCCAGTTTTTCTCCCAATAAAACTAAATTGCCGGAAAAGTAAGAGGCTTTGGAACTGGTACAGGCCAGAACCCACGGGGGAAGCCAGCGAAAGGAATTCTGGGACTGCATGCAAACGGTCTGAGAACATCTGCTAATGACATGGCCACCCACACCACATCCACACACGAAAACGAGCGCAGACCGCGTTTCATCTTCCCAGACTCGACCGCGGCGGCTCTGACCCACAGTGCATTTCTGCCTGGATACGGAGCGCACGCGAAGCTTCTCCCGCGCCGGGGCCTGTAAAACGATATCGCTGCATCCGCATCACAAAGGACGAGACGAGGACATGGAATTGACGTCCGTTTCGGGGGGGGGGGAGAGTCCGATCGCGGAGAAACGCGGCCCCCGTTTCAGCCTGCTGCTAGCTGCGGTTAGGGGTTTCCGTGGGAACGGCTGACCGCTCGTGATCTCTGCCCAGACGGTGACACCGAACACAGAGGTATGGTCTGGCCCGTATGAGAGACTGGGTCCCATGAGCTGATCATTGAAAGGGCTCTGCTGCTGTCTGGGCTGATTTTTCCAGAAAGATCTAAAGAGCCCATCCCTTGAAGAGCAAAAACAAAACCAACTGCAATAACACAAGTGTGCATAGAGACTCATAACTGCAAGACATTCCCTCCAAGCATTTCCCCAGTTACAAAAAACACTAATGTATCACAGAAACACCTAATCTATGGTGGTTTTTGTTCATTTTTTCATATTTCACTAGGATATGCCCTTTACAAAGGCGGATTGATATGGAATTAAATAAGAAAATAAGCACCCATGAAATCCACATCATAACCAGGGATTTAAACAACAACAGAGGCATCATGGATGCATTTTAATTCGCAAAGGTTCCAGGAAGGTACCAAAAACAGCTTGCTTACACTGAAATTGCTCTTGAATAACCATATATTTGTACACAAGCACAGCACATATACATCCACACCTAAGCATGTATGTATTTAATGTCCATATCATTGTATTGTGTAGTGCAAGGGAAACATTGATTATGATTTTGTTTTTAAACAGTGAGCCATATGAAAAAAAAATCTGTAAAAATGATCCAACATGTAGCTTCTGCTAGAGTATGACTTATTTTTTAGTTAAAACACAGGTAGAGTGGAGAGGTGTATTTTCAGAAAATTTGGGAAATGTAATCTCACCATTCCCCATTGATTTGATCCATACTGAGGTCTCGGTCTAAAACCCTATTTTATTTAAATTTTACTACAGTACTTTCAAAATACTACAGTACATTTGGAACAGTAGGCTTCTGGCATAAAGATAGCTTTAACTGTTTGTGCCCGTGAACAAAAGCCATATGCAAATGTGAGGTCGTTAGTCTTATTTATACAGCTAGTTTCAAAGTAGAACACAAGCTGCCTTCAAGAAAAAGCCTGGTATGTGTTGCTATGGAAATAAGCATCGCTGGTAACTCACAAGGGATCGTGTTGAATGAAGATCACCCCTCCGACACCCCCTGCTAGCAAGATAGACAGATTGCCATCAGGCAGAGCTGAACATTAAAAATATGTCAAGCTAAAAAGTAATATTAAGCATGATTCTGTGTGTTTATTGCACTGCCTTGTAGTATACATTTTATGGGCCATGAAGCAGTATGTCAAAACATAATAAATAATCGGCATGCAACAATAGATGAATTAAACTTTTCCTCTGTCATTGCTGTCTTTTTTATATTTTATCCAATTTAGCATTTTGAAAGGTTGTATATTTTTTATTTATGTATAGGTTTTAGTGTTTCTTGACTATTTTTTGTGTGTGATAAAGACATTTTTTCAGCTTTACAATGTTTTACTGTGGTAAAGGGTGCTTTCAAAGGCAATCAGTTGTTTGCGGTCAAATGGAAGAACGCTCACTTTGAATAACTCGGCAGCCTGCATCATAAAAGTGCTTCACATGCACTCAGTGATCACTTTATTAGGTCGACCTGTACACCAGCTTGTTAATGCAAATATCTAATCAGCCAATCTTGTGGCAGCAACTAAATGCATACAAGCATGTAGATTTGGTCAAGAGGTTCAGCTGTTGTTCAGACCAAATGTCAGAATGCGGAAGAAATGAGAACTAAGTGACTTTGACCGTCGAATGATTGTTTGTGCCAGATAGGGTGGTTGGAGTATCTCAGAAATGAGAGAGGTCAGAGGAGAAGGGCCAGATTGGTCGAAGCTGACAGGAAGGTGACAGTAACACAAATAACCATGCCAGTGGTATACAGAAGAGCATCTCTGAACACACAAGGCATCAAGACAGTAAGTGGATCGGTCACAGCAGCAGAATACCAATAAGTCTAATAAATACCTAATAAAGTGCTCACTAAGAGTATTGTAGGTGAATATACGCCTACTTTGTAAATTCATAATTAGCTGTGCATTGTACATTTTACAATATACTGGATAGTTTATGAAATGCCACTACACTTGCATGCAAAAATCCTGTTTGGTGTCAAAAATCCTGTGTTGTGTGTGTGAGAGAGAGAAAGAGAGAGACCCATTCACTTTTAATCTTTTTCGCTTTGCAAGCTTGACACGAGCAAACAGGCCAGCAAAGAGGACTTCACATCCACATGACAGTGAGATACGTCAAGCTGGTGCACATCAAATCCCAATCCCACCCTCAGTACCGCATATGGGTGCACAGAACTGTGTTTACAAGAAATGTATTTTTTATGTATTATTTTTATGAGAGAGGAGCGTGTAATGCCCTGTAATTCCACATCCTCATCTTAAAAGCAACCCTCCAATTACCGGAAAAGGGTGGGCTGCAGCGAGAGGCAGTTTCAATCAGGCCGAGACACTGAGCATCCTGCCACTCACAGACGCAAGAGCCTGTCATGTTCTAGCACTTTCTTCTCAAGAGCCCTCCAGTTACAGAATCTGCTCGTTCACAGTTATCCAGTTATACAGACACAATTATGTACTTATAATATTTGGGTTTTATTTAGATCATCTATCCGTCCATTTCCTACGCTTTTACAGGGGGAAGAGAGGCAGGACGACACCCTACACAGGTTACCAATCAATCACAGGACCCACACACCATTGACTTACACACTCATAACAACAGTCAATTTCCATGACCTACTGTGTGTCTCTGGACTGTGGGAGGAAACCGGAGAACCAGGTAGACAAATCCCCCGCAGAAGCAGCAGGAGGAAGCATCAGTTAAACCAACCAGTTAAAACGTCAAAGGAACAGAGACCACCCGAAGGCACATGCACAATCTCTACATCTCGAGTACAGTGCACGTGCCTTGGAGGAGTGGGCCAGGCGGTGTGAGTTGAGCACCCTACAGAATGCAGAAGTAGATGGTGTCAGAGCCAAGATGTCTAAAGTGGACCCAACAGTCCCAGCTAGGAGCCAAGAATCAGCTGGTATCTCAGCTAGATTGCCTCAGATTGGGCCAGTTTACCACAGTCAGCTATAACTTCCGCCTTGCTTACACCATCCCTTCCTGTTTGCAACAGAGCCAGTGAATATACACAAACAATAATCCTTATCATTATTGTATTACTGTATGCTGTGGAAATATTGCATTTTCCAAAACAAAAAAATAACAAACTGAACAAGTATCAATATACCCTGGACATGTTGAGAGAGCTTGAACTTTAGGAGAAATTTGCACAATACTGCATGAGTAATTAGTGCACTGTCATTTACTACATGATTCAGTGGTGAAAGAAAACGGGCCTCTCACAAGAAGATCATGACACTTTTTCAGTCCTACTTGACATGGACACCCACTGAGAGCCTCCCTGTGTGAAAGGGCTTCTCTGCTGTCATTTTCCACTGATGAATAATCAAGCTCATTCATTATAAAACTAATATCTCAACGACAGGCAGCTGGAGCACTTTAAATCTGTAGTATGACCCAGGACAGCATACCTATGAATCGAGGCTGTCAAGATGGGTTTCTCTCAAAGGAAGCAAGAAGTTAGATGATTTGTGAATTAGTTCCTATTTGTGAAGAATACAGGTAATTATTTCTTCTTTTGGCAAATATAATGTTTGGTAAGCCACATGATAAATATTTATATAAAATGATATACAGTATATATGGTATATACAGTATATATATTTAGAGTTTTATCACATTTAATTTCAGGTTAGCCTATTGTTAGCTTTCTTCTCTATGAACTAATGATGCAAGAACACAAAGCTGTCCAAGAAACAGCTGAGCAGCCAATTGTCCAATTACTTTTGCACCCATAAAATGCGGTAACTGTATAAAAACGACTACACTTCCTACATAAATCATTGGATACGGATGCAAACAACCATTGTTTCATTGGAAATGTCGAGTTTTATCTGCGATACTTACGTGGCCCTCTGTCTTTCATTTAAAACAAAAAGAACAAGTTCATTTCTTTATTTTTTTGGAAAAGGCAGAAAAGGGCGCTTCTGATCTGTGAGTGACTGGTGGACTTCAGCAGGCTTCAATGTTCTTCTCATTCTGGTCTGAACCACCCACTCTCAGGCTGGGTGGTCGTGTCACTGTCACAGTGAAGCTTTTCAACACCTCTTCAGCCCTGTCTTCTTCCTGGTACTGGCAGGACACCAAAGCCAAGCAAAGGGCTGATCTGAAACACGGCGAAAGGCTCGGACGTTCCAGCTGCATGGTCGCCCTTATGAGAGCGTTGATTTCGCAGCTTTGATGTGTAAGATTCAAGCCTCATTAAGTCTCATTTTATCTCACTTCCTAATACATAGAGAAGTTAAAATATAAGTCACAGACTAACAAATACAAACTCACACGAGCATGCACATGCCAAATAGCTTACGCATACTTAATTAAAAAAATAACTTTTAGGGATCTTTGGCATTCAAATGCATAGGGGACGTTATTCAATTCAGACTGCTAATTACAGTCTCAATGGAAATACAAACACCTCCACAGAATTATGATGGCTGCCTCATTCAAAGAACAGGCTGTCAGCTAGACAAAATAAAATCCTGCAAATGTCAGTCTACAGATCGAAATAGGAGTTAATATAAATGATGCACATGAATCTGTCAAAACAAAGAGGGCGAACTATCATTGCTTTGAATTTAACACACATTTAAGTGGTATATCTATTTATTTTTTGCTTAATTTCTTCACCTAAAAATAGAGTGATTCCTTTACTGCTGGCCATATCTTCCCCGGTTGACACCATTCCTATAATGCAAAGGTGATTATTTTTGCCATTGCTAACAAAATGGCTGTCCATGGGTTAAGCTTGATACTGCAGGCCCTTGTAAGCTTTGACAGCTGTTTTCTAGTTCTACCCAACATGTTTAAAACAATAGAGCAGGTTGCTTGGCAACCATAGAGTGATCTTCTGGTCCCAAATTTTGTATTGCAAACCAAACCAAACTACACAATGAATCCGCACATGTGCACGTGCATGCACACACACACACACACACACACACACATACAAATGCATGTATGCACACACGCACACACGCATACAAGCACACACATGTGCATGCACACACATACACACTTGCACACATACCCGCATGCACACAAATGCATTCACACACACATGTACACACAGAAACTTACACCATTATTCACATCTGTAAAAGCAGGAAACAATTCTGCATGCATCATAATTCATTTTCTTTCCACAGTAAATTATTCATAAGCATGCCTCTGTTGCTGGCTAATGCATAATGATTCATTTTGAAATACCGTATCATTACAGAAGCATGATCATTTGTTGGTTTAGAAGGTTTTTGAACTGGAAGAATATACTGTTACTGGAAAGAAACACTACTTTCTACACAACATTCTTGAAGAATTTGTTTCATTTGGAAAAAGGCGTCAATGTCAAACCTAAACAATGTTATACTGTTGTGAAGTGGCACAGACCACAATGACCACAATATCACAACTGTAATTTTTTCTCAACATATTTATATATAGTTTATTATGTCATCGCAATAAAGTGCTATGCCTTTGTGCAAAAATAAAAGAAAACAACATGAAATGCTCTGTCCTCACATAACATTGCATTACAGTAGCAGAAGAAGGTAATAAACCACCACTGATTGAATTTTTACCATTGCAGAACTTTGCTTGCCTCACAGTGAATCCACATAAGGTTTAAAGTTTGTTTCCATAGAGACAAGGTGAGTCATATAGCAGTCTTCTGGAACACTTCCAGAGATTCAATTTTTATCTGGTGATGAAACCTTGTGTCTAACCATCACCTTAAAGAACAAAGTCTAATAAGAGTAATGTGAGGCTCTAACAAAACATGTTGCTCCACAGTACGTTATACAGCCATATAGTCACACCAGCCATTGTTCCATTTTAACTGTCTGCTTTCTCATGCACCGCAGTGCATGACTTGGAACTAAACCCACCAGACACAGGAACTAAGAGAGGTCAGTCTTAGAAAATGTATGCAACATAATAATTTATGCACAGTGAAATATGTGCAATTATTATTGGAGTACAGCATGCGATAAAACGCTGGTGATTTGTTTGTTTGTGTTTATAGTTGGTGGCCAGGTCTCCATGTATCCTGCATAATGCAATGATAATGTACAGTAATGGCGATTAGTCAGAAAACCCAATTAAATAAATTAACTGAAATACAGGACTAGTTCAACAAGTTGGGGTGGAAATGCTGGGTTGTCTGGTCACCCTATTTTTAGCTGTTAATACCAATGTTTTTCCTAAATTCTGTTATGGACAATCTTTAAAACATTATTTAAATATGTATAGCCAACAATGTATGTTTGCTTACTAGTATGCATTGATATTATTGCAATCTCCAGAAAGTTCTAAACCATGCCATGCATTGCTACATCTTAAATAGGATTTACAAATGTAGAAGCCAAGTAAAAGTCATAATTTATTTTACTTAATTGACAGAGACAGTGGGCAGCCACTTGGCAGTCCCAGAATTCGCTATTAAACTGATTTAATCTCTTCTCTCTGGGCAGGCAACAGTAAAAGACAGCATACATAGAATGTCAATGTCAAAAGAAGAACCTATCACCATGAAATAAATTGTAAAATTATAGTACTAAATGGGTGTCTTTAGATCAGACATCATTAGAGTTATGGATTAAGCCATTCAAAATTGTAATTACAATATAAAACGTATGCAATGTGGCTGCAGTGTACCTGGTCGGTGTTAATTGTTTAGCGTAGGGGTCCCTAATCAGTGAAGTGACCCTTTTAGTGGTCTTCACCCTCACAACTGATTATGATTATCGCTATTACCTAAGGTTCTCCGGAGTGAGTGAAGCAATAAATACAGTTAGTATACTGTTTACCTAGTTAAGTAAAATGTCTACATAACAACACTGGCTATCATTAGTCAGAACCAAACAGCACAAAAAACATTGAACCAGTGGATTTGCTATAGTGGATATAGTCCATTTGCGTGGTAGAGTGCTAGTTGATTAGCATTACTGCATTAGTGGGTTAATGCATTAGTATTAGTAATGCCTTTACGCATTAGAGGGTTCGTGAAGTAATGTGCTGGTGCATCAGTAAATCGGTGTGAAAGTTGGGAGATTTGAGGCCATCTTTTTTGCGTTCGTTCTCTGAAGGCAGATTGAAGCCTTCTTCTGTAACAACCCATGAGCTAACGCTTTCTCTCATTCTCTCTCGAGTTCAGCCGTGTGACAGTCAGTGATAAATAATAGAACTCATGTGTAGTTTCAGGCAATATTTGAACATAACACTGCTATGAAATAAAGACTTTGGGATCAAAGGATTCAAATCTAAAACTGTTTTCCTGCCAGGACTTCAGAACGGATGGGTCTGTGTGCACATGCATCGCATGTATATGTGAGTGCATTTTACGCATGCTCTTTGTGAAAAATCTTTTGCTCTTTTCATGACTATTTTTTAATCTGCTTTTTATACATCATGCAAATGCAACTGGGGAGCCATTACCAACACACCCATCAATATTATATGCATATGCTAATGTAAGATGAGAGTTCATTTAAATAGATCTTAAAAAGCCTTCATGTAAACATAAATGCTTTTCTCTATAAAAGAGACTATTAAAGAGACTCTGCCAGTTTACACAGATATAGAAGAAAACAGAGGTGCTGAAACGACTTTCATTGTATTATCAATCTACCATCTATTGTTCCATAGGGCAAGAAAATACTCCTTATTGGTGAAGCACTCCAAAATGTGCACTTGCGTAGAGTTTTGGCTTCACAGCCTTTTACCCTTGTCCATTTCAGATCCCATACAAATTAATGTCTGCACATTCTGAATGCCGTAGCTGACAGTGGAATTGGTGTATATGGAAGCATAAAACGGGTTTTACGATTTCTTGCCAACATAACCCATAATTTGCAGTCACCATGCGATCGCAAGCACTCTTTGCCCAAGATAACTTATATTGCTAGAGAAGTACATCCAAGTTTAAGTTCTCAGCATTTATATGACCTGTAGTGATAGACCTGAATAACAACATGCCCAGCAGTGTTAGACCTGTAAAACATTCCTTGCAGTGATAGACCTGACCACAATATACCCAGCAGTGTTAGACCTGACAAACATTCCTTGCAGTGATAGACCAGACTAACAACATCCCCAGCAGTGTTAGACCTGACTAACATTACTTGCAGTGATAGACCTGACTAACAACATTCCCAGTCTAGTGAAAGTATGCACAAAATCACTAAAGCACTACCGAATCAGAACAATTGAACTACTGAGTATTGTTGAGTCTTATGGCTCTGGTTCCACAGGTCAAAACTGATGCAGGACATGGCGGTGGCTAACAATGAAACAGACCCACAAACCCATCCCTGTGAGAAGGCTTAAAGCTTTAACATTGCTGGCACTGTCATGAGCGCATGATGGGCATACAACCTCAAGTCAGAAAGTTGATAGGCCTGGATTCAATTCAATTTTCTCGATTACTTTGAATCAAAATTAATAGTGACTTATTAAGAAATTGAGACAGTATACCCAATTGTTCGCTTATGAACTAAAACTGGGATTTTTAAAATGAATAAATAAGAACTGCATGTATTACAAACATAAAGCTGGGTGGAAATGCTGATTGAATCCAGACCAAACACATGCGGCTTGTACTCCTTGGTGGTCGTCCATAAATCTGGTTTGTCACAGCGATCTTCAGCTTCATCTAATTGGTCAGCCTGTGGTCTCGGGCCTTCAGCATAGGAAGAGGGAGAGCTGACCTTGACGATGAGATGCTGATTGAAATCCCATGTGGCAAGCCTTCCGAACACATGAGAGAGCAATATAAACACAGCCGTGAATCGTTACGTCGTCCCGGCCGAGTCCCCTCCACAAGGTCAACGGGATTGTCCTAAAATGGCACCCTTCAAACACCGCTCTGTGTACAGGCATTCAAAAATGCTATCTCAAGCGGTCAGTTAAATGCTCAACGCTATCATCCCAATGGTGTTAAAACAGTTCCGCAAAAAGAGCAAATTATCACTTGATGGTTTCATCCTGCTAAGGGCTAAAGCATGGAAGAAATCAATTACACATGTCATTGGGTTAGATCTACTGTGTAGGTCCTAATGATGTTAGGTGATAATACTGCATAATCAACAGGGCTGAGGCTTCTTAAAACATTCACATCACAGTGCAGCTGTCTAGCATAGCAAATAGGCGACCCGGTCCCACAACTCTAAGGTTGTGTGTTCAATTCTCAAGTGAGGTACTATTGTTGTACCTTAAGAAAAGGTACAACCGCATCAGTGCACTTCCACTTGACTAATACATATTAAGATGTGCAGTATGTTGGTCTGCCAAAAGCCTCAAAAATGTATATTTGATATTTGTGTTCTAATCATAATCGCGACAGCCAATTTAACATAAATCGATGTTTATGTAAAAATGTGAATCTTTGGCTGTTTTAGACTTTCATCTTCATTTTGTAGAACAATATCTTGGCTTTCATAATTTGCATGTCTTATTCAGAGTAAAATATAGTTCACTTTGAAGCATTTAATTAATTTATTTTTTTGAAATGATTTGCTGGCAGAGGCGGCACAGATGGTGCAGTGGGTAGCACTGCCGCCTCACAGCAAGGAGGTCCTGGGTTCGAATCCCCGTCGGCCGGGGCCTCTCTGTGCGGAGTTTGCATGTTCTCCCCGTGTCTGCGTGGGTTTCCTCCGGGTACTCCGGTTTCCTCCCACAGTCCAAAGACATGCACGTTAGGCTGATTGGAGAGTCTAAATTGCCCGTAGGTATGAGTGTGTGAGTGAATGGTGTGTGTGCCCTGAGATAGACTGACGACCTGTCCAGGGTGTATTCCTGCCTTTCGCCCAATGTATGCTGGGATAGGCTCCAGCCCCCTGCGACCCTGATCAGGATAAGCGGGTTCAGATAATGGATGGATGGATGGATTTGCTGGCACTGAAAATGCAACAGGATACAACTCCCTTGTTATGTGGAGTAGAAAACTTTGGTATCGTTAGAAATTTTAGGTTTTTTGACAGAGCAGGTCACATTTCTGTTATCCAATATACTTCAGGGCAGCAGTGTAGCATAATGGTTGGAGGACTGGGTATGCAGCTGTGAGCTTTTGGCCAATTCCATGATTGGAGTGCTATTTGTGTCCCACTGTTATGAAATGTACAAATATACATGTAAAATAAAGGAAGTGAAAAATACTTTTTACACTTAAGTAAAATGTCCTTTACAGGAAGTTTCAGATAAACAGCTTAAAACATTAATTAAAGGTACAATAGGTAATTTCGGACTTCTAACGGACAAGAGAGGAATTGCAGCAATAAACACCCTCAAACCACAACACTGTTTATCCCTCCCCCTTCTCTGTGAACGCGCCGATGTTGAAATGCCATTGGCTGTGGTATTTAGAACCAATTTTCAACCAATGAGGTTGAATTATTGCAGTTTTGGAGTGTCGGCCCATCAACTGTATATTTTGAAACCCGAATTTAAGCTCTCCAAACACAGGCTGAGGCTGAGTCGACATGTCAGTGAGCCTTTTTCAATAATATGAAGGGATTTACAATGATCTTGTAACAATATTTTAACACAGCAATCCTACTTATTATACATTTACAAAGTTACAGTAACAAAGACTAAATGGCACCCCAATCGCGGAATCCCTCCCGTGCAATAGACAGGTGGGGTAGTGTATCGTCCTCTTGAGGAAGGTACTTAACCTGAATTGCTTACTGTAAGTACAATACCCCGCTGACCAACGGCTTGTGTGTAAAGAATGCAAACTGTCCCTCTAAATGTTAACAAATAGTAGTTTGCTTTTTTCAGAGAAAAACCCAACAGTACTTACTGATTTGGCTGTTCAATAACACCACACATTGCTTTTCACTGTATGCCAGGTATACAGTAAGTGGTGTAATTTGCACTGTGGTGTATTGTTCCCAAGCAACTTACCATCTCCTTCTCTCAAGCTGAGAAATAAATGTCTTCAATTAAGCTATTCTCCACTGCAGCTCAATTTATTAATAAAATGGTACTCTGGGTATGAATTTATTGGGCACTGTTTGGCCCTAGTGTGCTTACATCTTGCAAAGAACAGCGTTTCTCATAATGCTGTTTTGTTGTAGACCCTGAGGGACATGTTATTGGAGTAAATAAGGGCTTTGTCACTAGCTCTGCGGGTTATGGTGTTGGAGAATATAGTTACTTTTCTCTCTAGCATGGTGCTGGAGCATTAGATTGTAGTAAACTGTCATTTTTCAATTTATTCAGAGATGTTGTGTTGACGGAGATGGTGACCTTTCCATAGACTGTGGGACTCAGCATTGGAGTTAACAGAGGCTTCACCTTTTGCCCACAGGAATGTGATGTTGCATAAGACACCCAGTGGTACACTTTATCACTGGCCGAGCCCATGAAGAATGAGTGGTTCTTTGATACCTCCAAATGTATTCTGTAATAAAATTATTTTTTTCTCAGAAGTGCCTGGATTTCAAGGAAAAAATGTAATTTCCTTCCCTGTTGCTACGCACATCAAATCACTCTTACATAATTCTTAGTAGACAATTCAATTTCGGTGAATAATGTTTAAGAGCTCAGTAATGCTGCACTAAAGAGAAAGTCCCCCCTGCTCTAAAGAGAAATGTAAGAGGAAATGTATGAGGACACGTAATTATTTCTCCTCATGTATAGATTAATATATCAGACGTAGGTGCGGGACGTATATCATATCTATAAAAGAGGCCAGTGAATTTCCAGTGTGGCTTTATAGCTGTTGTCTCTTCTGAACTCTAATGGATGCTCTACTCCTTCTGTACCTGCTACTCTGTTTCCGGGGGGGGGGGAACTTTTAATCCCACAGTTTCCAAGAAGGGGTACAAAATGTGCACCACCACCAAAGAGAAAGGACACACACTCATGCACGCACGCACACACAAGCTCATGTCAGAGAGGATAATACCTGCACTCCGACACTGTCTAGACAGGGTCCTAGGAAATCCTCGTATATAAACTATGCATTAAGCCGTTCTGCCCTCCTGCTATCTAGAAACTTCCCTCTGCTGTTCATCAGTGTCAATCTCCCACTGACTGCGGCTATGACGACGCGGAGCTTTGATGTGCTCCAATGTTAAAGTGTCGTGCTGCTGCATGGCTTTATGCCTTTTGTAATCTTCCATTATCAAGCAGCCGAACTGGGGAGACCAGATGTCAACAGCATGCGAGATCGATGCCTGATCCTGTCAAACCGAAGAGATTAGCCGTGTTCACACCACGCCGCGCTAGGTGGGGGAAAGAGAGGAGACACCGTCGACGTCATTCTACTCGGGAGGCGAAGACGATTCATGAAAGAGGAAATGCTGCCACCCAGAGGACAAAGCCAGGCACTGCATTTTAGAATCATTTGCAGCCATTTTGTGGTACATTCCTCATGTAGTTAATCTCTAATTTCCATTTTATGAACATGCCTTCTTAGAATTAAAATAAATATAGCAGGGTCTTAATTCCTGCTGTTTTAGACAAATTAAAAAAATTAAAAATCAAAGTCCTTTCCTTTTTCAAGCAAAAAGCTTAAGTCCATGATTTCAACTGAAGACTGCCGCAAACAACAAAAAATTGTTTGGGTCACTACTCCTCTTGACACTAAATTACTTCATTTGACCCCCTACCATAATATCCTCATCACCCCCTCCCCCACAAATCGGCACCTCTTGTAAGAATTCACCGCTGCCTGCTGCAGTGTGAGTGGAGTGTTAAAGCGTGTTTGATGTTGTAAATTAGGGTGGGGTAGTTGCGTGACCTGCAGCGTTTTTGCAGATGAAATGGAATTTGGCAGGATGTTTCCAGCGGTGAGGGAACAAGTGAGACGTTCTTACCGGGCTAGTGAGTGGGGTGGGGGGGGGGTACTGCCTGTTTCCTTTGGCTGTTTAAACACACATCCCTCCTCTGCTCTGCTGAGATTTATCTCGGAACAATACAGAATCTGCACTCTTCACCGGAGGCTTTCGGAAATACTCTAGATTTATGGATTTATGGAGAATATGGGGCAGAAACCGCTGTGACCTTGGTGCCACTTCCGGATTCGGGAAATAAGACAGACCATCGATTTACTCCCCAAAAACACCCAAAACAGGACACTATTTTATGAATCGCTGCTTGAGTACAAACTGAAAAATAAGATCTCTTCGAGAAGGAAAAAAGATTCCCTGATAAACTGGTACATACACTCAGTGAGCAGGTATTTATTAAACTTATTTTCTAGATTTGTTGATTTTTGTTTTTCGCACTATTCTCTGCAAACTCTAGAGACAAAAGTCAAGATCCCGGGAGATCAGCAGTTTCTGCGTTACTCAAACCACTGTGTCTGACACCAACAATCATTCCACAGACAAAGTCTCATTTCTTCCCCATTCTGACATTTGGACTGAAAAACAGCTGAACCTCTTGACCATGTCTGCAGGCTTGTATGCATTTAGTCGCTGCCACATGATTGGCTGATTAAATATTTGCATTAACAAGCTGGTGTACAGCTCTACCTAATAAAGTGCTCATTGAGTGTATAAAAAATTAAGCCACAAAGCAGTATCTCAAATAACACTGTAAGTGGGGAGAGGGGGTGAACAGTAGAAAATGTCGGCAAACTCTAAAGTTGATATTGAGATCTTTGATTTGAGCCATGCCACACAGATAAACGGTGAAATAGAAATGCTCCACCTGGATTCATGCAATCTCCCAGCTCAGGAGTTGCATAGCAACTCATCACTCTCATATTCCAGACCAACATAGTTGGACCAGGGGTCAGATTGTGTTTTTCATTTAAATCCAGGTAGCATCTTCGCTTCTGGTCAGTTGAGATCAAGTACACATCAACCTCAAGTTTAATGCCTCTGGCTCCAGACTTCAATTATGGACCATGCTAGTGCTCAAATACCCAGCTCCAATGATTTCATACATTTCAGTGAAATAGAACATTATAGCAGTTTAGGTAGTAGGTCTATTTGTCAGTGGAAATTAAGGAAAACGTGCATTTTTAAAAGAAATGCACCTCCCTTTCAACAATTCATCTATATCATGTAGAAACACGGTAGACAGATTTCTTAAGCAATGTGGACTATTACAACTATAATCAGACATACATATAAATCATAAGGACCTCTGTGATAATCCCCAAATCAACAAAACCTGCTCTTTTCAGGCCACTGTGCAAATTAACTGAACTAAGGGGAACTCACATTGATGTACTAAGCACCATTTGCAACACATTTACATTCTAACACGGATGATACAGAATTCACATTCGTTGTCAAGGGCTGCCTCCGTACTCATTGGACAGCGTTTCACCCTACAGAAAAACAAATGGCCTCATGCAAGACCATTGTCATATTCTCATCTTAACTTTCGTATACTTGTTTTGAATCCCGCCTGTTCATGAGAACTGTAAATTAGCATAACTGACACCCCAAAAATGCCATATAAGCAGGTACATTTTTGGCATAGAAATTCTGCTGAAGCACCAATCAGCTTGTTAAGTCTCAATCATGCTAGTATACAATATCATTAGCTAACTGCTAACTTGCAAAATACAAAAAGCCTACCCAGGGAGCACAGCTGGGACTAGAATTTAAAATATCCATCCATCCATCCATTATCTGAACCCGCTTATCCTGATCAGGGTCACAGGGGGGCTGGAGCCTATCCCAGCATACATTGGGCGAAAGGCAGGAATACACCCTGGACAGGTCGCCAGTCTATCGCAGGGCACACACACCATTCACTCACACACTCATACCTACGGGCAATTTAGACTCTCCAATCAGCCTAACGTGCATGTCTTTGGACTGTGGGAGGAAACCGGAGTACCCGGAGGAAACCCACGCAGACACGGGGAGAACATGCAAACTCCGCACAGAGAGGCCCCGGCCAACGGGGATTCGAACCCAGGACCTCCTTGCTGTGAGGCAGCAGTGCTACCCACTGCACCATCCGTGCCGCCATGAATTTAAAATATCATATATAATATTTAAAATCTATCCACTGTCACATTGCTACCCAGTGGTGGCACCAAAGGATTCACAACAATGGTGATAATGAGCATTTATTTATATTATTTAAACCCCTTCAGTTTCCATGATGCCATTATTTATGTTCCAAGTGAAAATCTTAAAAGTACAATAGGTACGATTTCTGTGTTAGACCATTGTAAATCCCTTCCTATTTTTCAGAATATGCAGTTTACGGGCCAACACTGTACCAAAACATTGTATAGCTGTACAATAATTCAAGGTCATTTGTAGAAAATTGGTTCTAATTGCCACAGCCAATGGTGTTTCAACATCAGCGCGTTCACAGAGAAGGTGGAGGGATAAACAGTGTTGTGATTTGGAGGGTGTTTGTTGCTGCAATTCCTCTCTTGTCCGTTAGAAGTCCGAGATTACCTATTGTACCATTAAATGTAAACAGCTTTGCACCTCACACAAATGGCAGTTGCCTGAAAGTGAGAAAGGGACATCTACTTTCCTGTCATAAAGGTGCTGACCAGGGCACAGATGCTCAAAGTGTGGACTGAGAATGACTGGACACTCACGCTGTGCCTGACATTTTCTGGAAAGGTCTGCAACTTTCCCAACATGGCGTTCTTTAAAACCCGCTCCTCTTCTCCCTCAGCAGCAACCCAGGCGAGTCTGACCATGCCCCTGAGTCCACATCCGTCTGTGAAGGGAGACGCAAGGCGAGCGTTCCTCCGCACGTGTCAACTGATGCTGACCAGACTGCATGACCTGTCAGCCTTCACAGCGGACACACCCTGCTGTGTGTGTGTGTGTGTGTGGGTGAGGGGGGTGGGAGGGTGGGCATGTGTGTGTGTGTATGTGAGGGGGGTGGGTGTGGGTATTTGTGTGTGTGTTTGTGTGTGTATGTGTGAGGGGGGTGGGTTTGGGCATGTGCATTTGTGTGTGTGTGAGGGGGGGGGCGGTGTGTGTGTGTGTGTGTGTGTGTGAGGGGGGTGGGTTTGGGCATGTGCGTTTGTGTGTCTGTGTGTGGGGGGGGGGGCGGGTGTGTGTGTGTGTGTGTGAGGGGGGTGGGTTTGGGCATGTGCGTTTGTGTGTGTGTGGGGGGGGGGGGGGGGGGGGCGGCAGGTGTGTGTGTGTGTGTGTGTGGTGAAGCAGCAGCTCGTTGGCAGTACATCAGAAGCCATATCCGTGGTAAGCAATGAGGTGATAATGACTGCAGGCCTATCCCCGCAGGGGGTGCTACCATTACAGACACACTACTGAGCGACTGTTCACATTTAAGAGACAAGTACATCAGTCCTACCCCCTCGCATTCAACTTTCCCTTTGCAAGAATCCATATTTTAACTACGTGCTTGAGATGGACAGAGGCTAATGTTTGTCCCTTGTTTCACCAATGAACGAGGATGTGTCTGCAAATGAGTTACATTTGAAATTCAATTTAAAGTCAAATCCATTGAGATTTCATAAAAACACATTGCTCTTATGAACTAGGTCAAGCCACACCTCAAAATTCTTACAAGCACAACATGTCTGTTATAAATAGTGTACCTTCATGAAGTGTTTATTCATTTGTGATTTATTCAACAGTATGGCTGTTTGACTTCCTGTATAAAGAAAGGTCTGAAAGAGTTTTTCCATGGCATCAATTCAATGTTGTAGGTATCAGCTTAAAAACGGTAAATCAAAATTCATTCATTCATTCATTCATTCATTCATTCATTCATTCATCTAACCTGCTTATCCTGAACAGGGTCGCAGGGGGGCTGGAGCCTATCCCAGCATACATTGGGTGAAAGGCAGGAATACACCCTGGACAGGTCGCCAGCCCATCACAGGGCACACACACCATTCACTCACACACTCATACCTACGGGCAATTTAGACTCTCCAATCAGCCTAACGTGCATGTCTTTGGACTGGGGAGGGAACCAGAGTACCCGGAGGAAACCCACGCAGACACGGGGAGAACTGCAATCTCAAAAAATCTGTGCAATCTCAAAAAAGCTCACCTATTTTTTTCCAAGATGGCACCACAATCTGAATGTAAGATTCAGGAAAGGTGCTTTACAGCTTAGAAGGTAATGGTTTTCATTGGTAATTTCAATTTGAAGTGAATTCCCTCATTCACCAATTAATTCAAATTCATAGTTACCCAGGTGATCCATCTCAGATTAGAACCATTCCTTCTGTACTTTCAATCAAAGACTTTTGTAACAAATAGTCATAGCAGTTCAACTGCCCCAATGTGGAAAAATGTAACAATACATCCTGAAGAACCTGGTCTATGTCATTACTTGTACTACCTGCAATAAATTGTACGTGGGGGAAACACAGCACACACAACTGTCATGCATGAAATAACATATATATATATATATATATATCACATACACTGATCATATTCATATTCAAACATGTAGTTGTCACTTTCAGCAGCATCCACTTACTGGTCGGTGCCTGGATTTCAGGGTATGGACAGACATTTCAATGGGTCGATTTGGGAGAGTACTGCTGCCCTCTGGTGGTGTAAAAATGTAACTGTAAGCTGTCAGAGGGCTGTTTGCAAATGCTTATTTTTACCTCTTTGCTTCCTTTCCTTAGATCCTTTGCCAGCCCCTAACTCTATCCATCGGATGCAAGAAAAGGCAGCAAGGAAAGGATGTGAGGACGGAGGCACTGAGGCAAATGAAAGAGCCAATGAAAGGTCTTTTGTCCTTCAAACGTCTGTTTGAAGCCATGTCGATTACAGGTGTGGCAGACAGGGAGTGGTGAATCCACAGGTCAATAATTTCGCGCATCCCTAAAAAAAATAATTTCATAATGGATGCACTCATGTTTCCCTGCTCAAGAATTATTTGAAAGCCTCCTAGCACCTTCAAGGAACATTTAATGGGTTGGAATGTCCTTAAAGATGGTGGACCTCAATCACTTTCCAGGCTAGGCAAGGAACAGAGAGAAAAGGAAGGATAAAATAAGTGATTGGAATGGGCCCAGTGTTTGGAAACTAAATAAGATACATTGATTTTGTGGCACTATTTTAAAATTCAATGTTTTTAAATGTTATTTGTTCTTTTATACTTGCTATTGATTACGTGTGTATGTTTGTGTATATTTTCTCATTAAGTAAAGCACTTTGAAAAGTGCTATATAAATAAAACATTACTTAATTAATAATTATGAATATAATACGAATATAATTGTTAAGGTGCATGACTGGGACCTGCAAGGTCGGTGGTTTGATCCCCGGTGTAGCCACAATAAGATCCGCACAGCCATTGGGCCCTTGAGCAAGGCCCTTAACCCTGCATTGCTCCAGGGGAGGATTGTCTCCTGCTTAGTCTAATCAATTGTACGTCGCTCTGGATAAGAGCGTCTGCCAAATGCCATTAATGTAATGTAATGTAGCAATAGCACATGTCAAGGTCTCCGATATATTAGATGGTAAGCAAACCTTTGGCTCTCTAGTTGATGTGCTGGATGCCGGAGAAATGGGCAGCCATACAGACCTGAGTGACTTTGAAAAGGGCCAAATCGTTAGAGCCAGAGTTATGGTTATGACTGGGTCAGAGCATGTCTGAAATGGCAAGGCTTGCGGGGTGTTCCCGGTCATTAGTGGTGAGTACTAACCGACAGTGTTCTGAGGAGAGACAGGGTGTTGGGTGCCCAAGGCTCATCGATCCGCAAGGGCAACAAACCGCAAGGGCAACAAAGGCTATTCCGTCTGGTTAAAACCGACAGAGGCAGAAATCACAGACAATTTTAATGATGGTTATGGGAGGAATGTGTCACAACACACTGAACCCTGCTGTGTGTGGTCAGAGTGACCATGCAAACCCCTGTCCACCTTGTGCCTTCAATGGGCATGCAAGCATTAGAACTGGACATTGGACCAATGAAAGCCTGGTCCGATGACTCCCATTACCCGATTACCTGGGGAAGAGATGGCACCAGGACGCACTGTGGGAAGAAGACAAGCTGGTAGAGGGAATGCGATGCTCTGGCAATAGGTCAGGGTATTCATGTGGACGTAAATTTGACACGTCACCTATCTAAACATCGTTATGGACCAGATAAACCCCTTCATGGCAATGGTGCTCCCAGATGGCAGTGGCACCCTGTAGAAATGGTCTGGGAATGGTTTGAGGAACATGACGGGCCTCCAAGTTACCCAGAGCTTACTCAGAGCTTACTCCAAGTCCGATCGAGCATCTGTGGGATGTGCTGGAGCAGCAGGTCTGATCGATGGCGGCTCCACCTCGCAATTTACAGGACTTAAAGGACCTGCTGCTAATCTCTTGGTGCCAGATACCACAGCGCACATTCAGAGGTCTTGTAGAGTCCATGCCTCAGCAGGTCAGAGCTGTTTTGGTGGCACACGAAGGACCAACAGCATATTAGGCACAATGGTCATAATGTTTTGGCTCATCGGTGTATAAACTCATACATTTTTCTGACACTTGCATGGATTCAATAAAATGGGTCTTTTCATTCAGATGCAGGAATTACAGTGCCTAGCCCCAACATCTATACAACTATATTCGGAGCTATACTATCAGTTTGGGACTGTGAGTATACAGTGGCTTCAGAAAGTGCTCAGAACCCTTCACTTTTTTAGCCAAAGTCAAATGTGAAAATTTCACAGTGGAAATAAGGAATGAAAGCAAAGGAGCGAAGGAGCGACTTATGGGGTTAATTCCTTCCGACTATGACTATTGAAGCATGCCTTCCGGATATAGTTCCAACCCTATATATCTGTCCTAATATAATTCAGCACAACTATATCATGGTTGGCTCATCCATAGATTATGCTAACATGCAAATATAGTCGCATGGCTTATTGTCCAGAATTTGTATTACTTTCAGTTTATGTGCTAATATAGTCAGTGTGGTTTACTGTCCAGAGGTTGATTTACATTTTACATGCTAACGTGCTAATATAGTTGGTCTGACTTATTGCCCACGGTTTTATTATTTACATTGTATGTGCTAACAGGCTAATATATTTGGTGTGGCTTATTGCCCAAAATGTGTATCATCGTATGCTGCATGTTCACGTGTTGATATATTTGTGCATTAAGTCAATCATTCTAAATTTAAAGGAGCACTGTCACACTTTTTTTCAGTTGAGCTTATTTGGATTAAATGCTTATGTTATAAAGTATGTGTGTAGGCATTTTTAAAATCACCGTCAGTGTAAACGTTTCCTAAATATGGGGCAAAACTTCTCAAAACTGACTTGAATCTCCAGCCTGTATTTCCCAGAGGATGGATGGCCACCCATCCATGGCGATCACAGAAAATATGGTAACGTTAGCATACAAATACCACGGAAACCTACCTTGGCTAGGCTGAGCGATCAGTTCTGACTTGGCCCAGTTAAAGGGTAAGTTTTTTGTGATAAAACATTGTTACAAAACCATATCCCTCCCTATCATTGAAAAAGGCTCAGACATGTTGACTCACCCTCTGCCTGTGTTTATAGTCCTTAAATACTGGTTTCAAAATATGCAGCTTACAGGCCGTCACTCTGTATCACAACATTGCACAGCTGTACAATAATTCAAGCTCATTGGTTGGAAAATTGTTCTGATTGCCACAGCAAATGGCGTGGGGGCTTATTCAGATCAGTTTGTATGCTATTGCTTGTTATCCAAGCGAAGACTACATAGAATCGTGCTATAAAACAATACCAGTTCGCTATTGGTAGCAACAAGCAAATTAGCCATAGTTAGCTTGATGAATTTAAAATATCCACCTGTGGCAATACAAACATAGTAGTGAGCGTTGCAAGCATTATTCCACAAGTGTTGTGTCTCAGGTGGGTATGTGCAAATTCGGCAAGCTAAATAATAGCTAATTTGTTTGTTGCTATTGATAACGATCTGGTAGCGTTTTATAACTAGATATGTATTCTTTGCTCGGATAATAAGCAATAGTATACAATGTTTCCCTGATAGCTTGTCTGGCAGCTAAACGTTCCTTTGATCTCTTTTATCTTATGTTGAATCATGCGAGTTTAGCTAACTTTATTTGTCTCAAACTCTAAGTTGAAGTTGCATCGTTAATAGTACACTATCATATCTTAGTTATAGCCAGCTAGTTCCATAGCCAAATAAGTTGCTTGCTCATAATATAGTTGGTTAGCTGAGGTGAAAACTTCAAAAAGACAAAACATATAAATAGCATTGTGCAACACACAGCACAAGTCAACATTTCAGAAAGTCACCTGTTCGGCGAACATTTTCTTACTAGAACACTACGGAAAGACGGCAGGCTCTGTCGCATTTGTCACTGTCCACTTTCCAAAACAGTGTATGTTGTGGTTTGAGGGTGTTTGTTGCTGCAATTCCTCTCTTGACCGTTAGGAGTCCGATTAGCTTTTGTACCTTTAAGAGAACAAGCTTTTCGATTTTGATGAACAAATACAACCTTACAGTTTTGAGCTGGGGTTTACTGAGGAAGAATTGCGTGAGCGAGAGAGACAGACAGCGTAGGAACACAAGAAACTGAACACGGAGTTTGCATCACTGCCAATAATAACTCAAACCATTGCTACATCCTCCAGTACTTTCCAACTTCCAAAGAATACTGCTTGTTAGCTAGATACTTACTTAAACGTTGCCTGAACCCCTTGTCTCTCTCGCTTACACCATTCGTCCTCTGTAAATTCCGGTTAAAAACTGTAATTTCAGCAATTGCCATCAGTTATCGGACTCTGAGGGAACAAGCTGCTTCAAAGTTGGAGGTTCATTCTCATGTAGTGAATTTAATTTAATGAGAAATGTAGTTGTAGAGTGAGCAAGCAAAACACAACAGTGGGCTGTCAGATTTATTGATGATGGCGATGGAACAAACACGTCACTGGATTGAGAAGTTTTGCCCCATATTTAGGAAACGGCTACACTGACGGTGATTTTAAAACTGCCTACACACATAATTTACGCATTTAATCCAAATAAACTCAACTGAAAAAAGAATGACAGTGCTCCTTTAACGTTATAATAGACCAACTGTTTGATTAACTAAGATGAAGAACCCGAAACGGAGGCATTGAGTAGTTAAACGTGGGTGAAGAATACATAGACATTAAGGATTTTCAGCCATCCTCACAAATTAAAGTGTGTTCAGACCACTTCAGATCACAGGTAAAACTGCTAGCTCACTAGCTAATTAACATTGCAGAAAAACTGCTAGCGCACTAGCTAATTAACATTGCACAATCTAGAAAATCCACTGTAAGCAACTTCACCACAAACAACTTCAACAAACAAATCAAGCAGATGGCCATCGCACAAACATGTCACAGTACCTAGCTAGCTGGCTAGTAAACGCATTTAAAAGTGAATAACTAAATAACAAAAATCACCACCAGACTAAAGCGAAATTGACAAAATGTACTGCCTTACTTCTAGCTAAAATAATGGCCATGTCCACAAAATTGTGACCGCATCTTCCGTCCTTACAATTCATTTAGGCATTTTTAATCCTGGATCATTTATGTCTAAAGTTAGCTCTGTACCGTAGCTTGTTTGAAGCACAAGGCTGTGTGTTTACAACAGGTCACATCTTCCCCATCAACAGGCATTTCTGTTAGCAGAGCAAGACCTTTTCAAATTGTCACAGAAAAGTAGTTATATCCTTAATCTACGATCGGAACAAGTTAACACAACATTCTCTTGACATGCGCAAGAGAGAAGTGAAGAAAATAACAACAGGCTGTATTGTTACTGATCTAAGAGGGAGGAACCAGGGAGGAACTGGCTTATCACCAAACAGTGTAAACTTTGTCATGCATTCGTCACTGATGTACAGCTACTGCTGCCTTTGTAAAAAATAAATAAATAAAGCAGGCCAATTCCCCGATCACGGATAATGAATCCAATTACTCATATAACATTCGTATTGAGAAAAAAGTCAATACACGTTACGAGTATTCGTCGGAAACAAATGCTCGGCTCACCCCTAATTTTTAGTTTCTGAAATGGTAAAGTAGCTGAATTGAAATTAGCCTGTTTCATTTGTAACCTTAGGTGATGGTTGGTAGCCTAGCTGGCTACTTTAGGCTGACTGCACTGTAGTGTGTGTGACGGATAGACATCACCCGATAGCAAGGTACGTTTTTTTTCCAACATTACTTATTTTGAAATGTACCAATAGTCCATGCAAGCCCTGTGTATTGAATGAGGTGTATTACCTGTCACAGATTGCCGTGGTCGGGGTCAAGGATCTGGTAGGGATTGTGGTCGCTGGCCACACCCTGAGAGGCTACACTGATATATATTCTATCTGCAGATCTGTAAACTAGGCTACATATAGCGTGAAGTCCATAATCATTTATAATTTTTTGATATTATGGCATTTGTGATGCATGGGCCACAGCAGAATGGCTGGACAGTCCGAAACCAAAAAGAAAACAAGGGGGAAAGTCGAACGCACAACTCAATGAAAAAATAACGACATGGGCCATTGCCGTTTTGTGATATTATCCCTTACTTAATTTACCTAGATGTATGTCTAACCTGTATAATTTAGCGCAAAAACATGATGGATTGCCACTAAATGTCGGGTCATGTTTTTGTAACCTACTCTGCCTATTGGGCAGCGCTTCATGTTCATCTTTCGGTGACGATAAAATTGGAAAGAACATTAAGATTAAAGCCTATTGAAAACAAATGCTGAAACATCATAAAGAACATTACCTCTCCTCTCCTCTCCTCTTTTCAGTTTTAATTAGAACACTTTTTCTGAACAAGTGTGTCATTTTCCATTTTACAATATGTAAATCTAACCTAGGAACAAACTGTGAAAATGCAGCAGTATTTTTCTGGAGGTAAACTTATTCCTGAGTTTATAATTATAATTACAATATTAAATATAACCACCAGCAGTAATTAACTAAGCACCATGCTGCAATTCCAAATTTTTAAGCAGTGAATGGTTTATCCCAAATTTTGACATGATTTTCCTTAGCATACAAGATTTGTGACAGCAAGCAATTGCTAAGGCTGTTACATGCCCACTGACAACTGATTGGTTGATAGCGGCCATATTTTTTAGATAACGGTCAAGGTGACCAAACTTGCTGCTGCGCTCTGTCGTAAATTGTTGCTCCAGATGTCTAATGAGACATGTCATACATTGATAGAAAGCTTATACTGGCCTCTATTGGATAAAATAGTTTTTGATCAAACCAGAATGAACTGTGCCACAATGGTGTAAACAGCCTGTGTGGTTTTACGCACAACTATCTCAGAAGGTATACACGTGTTGCAAATGAGTATGTATCTCACTCGGATTGTCCAAGACAATAAATGACTCTGAATCTTCAAAGGGACATCTCCTTTGTGGAGCTTGTGTATTAGGTCAGGGGGTCTGGAGACAGTTTAGGCTTGTGTTTTAGGCAGGGGGCTCCTATATCTTAATCGTATCGTATTGTAGAAATACGCTAAGAGAAATGCAGTATATTCAATGTCCTTGTATAAGGACACAGGATCTCAGGAGGACTTATACAATACAACAGAGCCTCTTTTTACATAGTATCTGTTATAAAAAAATATCACATTTTTATGAGCCGCTGTACTCAGAAAAGATGCTGCTCTCTAGCAAAATATAAGTGATAAATGCCTTTGTTCAGCATCTCACAGCGTGGTCATGCATTGATAGGAAGCTTATACTGGCCTCTATTGGATAAAATAGTTTTTGATCAAACCAGAATGAACTGTGCCACAATGGTGTAAACAGCCTGTGTGGTTTTACGCTCAACTATCTCAGAAGGTATACACGTGTTGCAAATGAGTATGTATTTCACTTGGATTGTCCACGACAATAAATGACTCTGAATCTTCAAAGGGACATCTTGGTGTTAGGATTCCCATCCGTTGTGGAGCTTGTGAATTAGGTCAGGGGGTCTGGAGACAGTATAGGCTTGTGTTTTAGGCAGGGGGCTCCTATATCTTAATCGTATCGTATTTTAGAAAATCACTGGAATCAGATGATGCGTCTGCATATGGCCACATGCAATCATGCAGCAATTTACATTTACATTTTAGATTTACATTTTACATTTTTGTCATTTGGCAGATGCTTTTAATCCAAAACGATTTACAAGTACATAGGTTCTTCTGCAAGCTGAAACATCACATCCATAATGAGTAAAATACACATGAAGTGCTGTTCTAAACAAAAAATATAGTCATTGTAAGTGCAATTTTAGGCAGACACATAATCAACGTAGACGTAGACTACGGTAAATAAATAATACACATATAAATGTCACCAAATTGTAGGTAGGCCTATCACCTGTAGTTGGGTGGTTGAAAATGTAAAACCCTGCAAATTAGAGTCATAGGAGAAATGTTCAAAATGAGGTCTTGTTTACTTTCATCTTTCGCCTAACCTTAGCTAACTACATTTTTGACACTTGCTTGTTCACAATTTACTGATTCAAGACTTAATTCCCTTGAGGGAGTAACGCTACTGCTGATTTTACAATGACCGTGCAGAATCAGAACATTTTCCAAGACGGTTAGATCACCATACTTTGATCACAGTACAGGCTACATTATGGCTACTATTATACTATACTATTATATAATCACTAGGAAAATCTAAGTACGTAGCTCGCAATTGAGGGGCCCCATTGCTTGGAGTGGGGCTCTTACCCCCCCTCTTACCCTCTTACCCTCCCCCCCAAGCTCCACTTATGATACCCATACAATATGTTCACTCTGATCAACGCCATCTTGTATTCAAACAGTAACACAGATTGTGCCATCAATGGCACCAAGCATCCTCATTTGAGTCCAACAGCCACATGCTAAGAGAAATGCTATATATTCAATGTCCTTGTATAAGGACACAGGATCTCAGGAGGACTTATACAATACAACAGTGCCTCTTTTTACATAGTATCTGTTATAAAAATATCACATTTTTATGTGCCGCTGTACTCAGAAAAGATGCTGCTCTCTAGCAAAATATAAGTGATAAATGCCTTTGTTCGGCATCTCACAGCGTGGTTTATTTATCTGAGTTTTTTGCTTACAGCTGATGTAGTTGAATAGAAGTGTGTTTCAGCTGCTCTAATTGAGTAGAAGCCTGCATTTTTAGCTGGTCTGGTTGGGTAAAAGCATATGTTTTTAATGTATCTAGTTGAGTAGAAGTGTGTGTTTTAGCTAGTCTAGTTCAGTAGAAGGCTATTTCACTGGTCAAATTGGTCTGGCCTCTACTGATGAAAAATTATTTTATAGTCTCTTAAATCACCTAAAGGAAACTACCCAGATGAAAGGAGCAGCAGAACAGAATGCTCAAATGCTGCGTTCCTCGGAAGCTCTATACAACTCTACAGTATGTTGATCTGGCTTGGGAGCTCGGAACCTGTGGTGTGAGTAACATGGTAGCTGGCAAGAAGCTGTAACTAGCTCAGACACAGATACTTGTAGCTAATATACGCTGTTTGAAGGGAACATAACTTTGCAACTTAACTGTTGTTCACCATTATTGTGTATTCCAACATTTCAGCCAGCTGAGTTCAGAAGGATTTATGTTGAGAACAGAATAAACATGCTGATGAATTATATGAAAAAGGTAATAAGCTATAAATGTAAATGGTTGGCATTTAAATAGCACCTTCATCCAAAGTACTGTACAATTTATTCTTCTCATTCACCCATTCATAGACACACTCACTGTCGCTGCCATGCAAGGCACCAACCAGCTTGTCAGGAGCATTTAGGGGTTAGGTGTCTTGCTCAGGGGTACTTCAACACACCCAGGACGGGATCGAACCGGCAACCCACCGAGTGCCAGACGACTGCGCTTACCGCCTGAGCCAATGTCACCCCTGGACGGATTGCCCCACCCTCCGCCGTTCAGTGTTAAAACTGACTAGGCTTACTCTAGATCGTTTCTGTTGGAAATTGTATCTGTACGTGTGTTTCTATAATACACCCACCATCGCTCCTTTAGTATGGCAATTGGTAAGTGGTTTATGCGTGAGTGGCCTAGAGCAGAGTGTTTCTCAACTCCAGTCCTCGGGACCCACATGCCAGAAGGTTTTTTGTTGTAACCAGTAACTCACACACCTGATTTAATGATTGAACCAATCAAACCACAAAAATGCCCTTGATTAGTTAAATCAGGTGTGTGAGTTACTGGTTACAACAAAAACCTTCTGGCAAGTGGGTCCCGAGGACTGGAGTTGAGAAACACTGGCCTAGAGTATGAGTGTAGAAAGTTAAAGTTATATGCTTCCTTCAATATGACAACTTGTTCTTCTCTTCTCAATGGGCTTGAAGGGGGGGCTGTATTGGCCACCACCAGGCGGGGGCAAGAGATAGTGTTGACCAGTGTTGACAATCTTCCTGAATAAAATGCAAAGCTGTATATTTCCACTAGGTGGCAGAAGTTCTCTACTTGTATTAAATAAGTGGTAAATTTTACTCTCTTTGCAGTGTGCTCTGAAATTATCTGCATTATGCAACTTCTCATAGACAACTGTTCCTGTCTTGCATATACATATTTTGTATTCATTTCTGTCGAAAAATAGCAGAGATTTTACTTATCCTATTTAATTTTAAACTGTGAGTTGAAGGGGGATTTTGTAGTATCTGCTGTTTTTTCCCCTTTGTGTGTTACAGTAATTAAGCACTTTATTTATGCCATTGATTGGCTAAAGTCTACAAGTTTTCCGTCCAGGGCCTGAAATGGCAGTTAATTGAATAGAAACCACAAAAACCTGCAGGCTTTGGGACCTATTGGTCGATTGATTGGTCAGCACACACCCTAAGGGCTTTTGATTGGTTAGTGGTTAGTCTGTTCTATGCACATCCTCTCCAACCAAATTAAGGCAGCTGAATTAATGCTTAGTGATTTTTAAACCTGACCGACATAATGAACTTAACAACACACAGTACTTTTCTAATACCACAATACCACTGCCATTACTGGGAATTTTAGACCCAAAAAATGAAGGGTGACTTGAGAGAAACATATTCCTAGCATTTTATGTTTTATGTCGGTAATGCCTGTTTTAAGATTACTTTAACCACTGCAGACCACTATATTCTGTTCGATTCCATTCTAGACTATTCTATTCTATTCTGGCTTGCTTCTGAATTAAATGGGATTTGAGGCTTGGTGGTTGCTACATTGTAAGTAGCCTTTTATGTTCATAATGAGACCGCTTCATTATAGGTGAACGATAATGCAATGTCCCATTAGAACACTAGTGCCGTACCCAGGAGGGCTGATGCACACATTTGGAAAGATTCTACCATCTCTCTTTCCACCGCTCCACCCCCACAACCACCCCCCACACCCCCATTCCATTTTAATTTCTGAAGTGTCAAAAGGACGACAGTCAGCACCAGGGTTGCCAGATGCTAGTATTTTGTTCTCCCAAAACATTTTTCAAAGCCTTTTTTCTCTATATAAAATCCCCCATCTGCCATTGACTCATTTTATACCCTGAAGATTTCTTCCCATTAATTTATCCTACTCTTACTCTATTCGGGAGGATATTTCCGATAGTCTGGCAACCTCGCTCACACATACAGATGGGTGATAATGTTGATAATGCCATCCGGGAAAAGGAGAAAGATAAAGCTTTTGGATCACGCTCATGTGTGTGCGTGTGTGTGTGTGTGTTATTGCGTCCTCTCACTTGCTGAGCCTTGCTTTTTGCAGGGAGCGATTTGGAAGGACAAGGCCAGAAGATAGGCCTGTCAGTTAAGCTTCAGTTGGCTGCCCAGTCGCATGTGTACGTGCACTCCCTTCATCCCCTGTGTAGAGGCTGTGATATTACAGCCCGATCTGGCAACCACTCTCTCTGAAAGAAAAGGCCTTCCAACACCACTCCAACCTGCCAGAAAAATCTTTCAGCTCAGTGGTCTGCCAAATGTACCATCCCTCCAATCCACCCCTCCCAGTCATCTTTACCAATGTGCAGCATCTGCCCTGAGATACTCCCTCTCTATGTCAACCACTTACCCTCAAAGCCTTCAGTTTTCTTCCCCGGAGCCAAAAACACCAGTGCTGAGACAAACGTAATGTTTGTGCCCGATGCAGCTGGATCGTGTGATTGGCTGTACCATTGCGCGGGGAGACTGACAGTTAGCTGGGAAAACCCTGTTTCGTTGGCCAGTAGCGCCTCTTCTGGTCATTTGAGGATCTAACACTTCGCCCACCCGTGGAGTACAGGTAATTAGACTCTGAAAGAGGCAGTTCTAAGCGACCAGCGTAACTGAGTTTCCCTCTGCTCCAGTCCCATCTTAATAGTCATTTTAAATTTTAATTGAAATTCTCATTTTGACAGATGTTTAGCTGTACAGTCCTGGTTCAAATGACCTCCTAAGCTCTGGGCAAATCTCTTTCCTCATTTCAGTCGGCACATCTGTCTCAAATATCTATGTAGATGACAGACATGGTAAAATGAAACATGAAACATGTTTGGGAATTACCAGACTTAAATGTTTCTGTCTGTGCCAGCATATTTCTTACTTGTCTTAGCTCGTTAGCGAGGAAGCGCAAGACGGAGAAAACGTCTAGCTCTGTCTATTGTGTGCTAATGTTAAATCATCCAATGCAGTCAGGAGGGCTAAGGCAGGCAGTGTTAAGATTATTCCGACCAATGCGAAAATTTTTATGAAACCTTTGCATGATTCAGGTCGCTGGTTAGTGGAGATAACTGCACAGGTTCGCAATGCAGCATTTGGGCTTGCTAAACCTTTGCCTGCTGGATGATAGCTTTGTGAAATGTTTCAAGCAGACTTCGATGCTTTAATCAATTTAAGCCATTTCAGTCAAATTAACTGAAACAGTCTAGCTGCCATATTTGTTTACGAATTCAAGCTAGTTAGTTAGCTTGGCTCTATCACAGGGAGCTTTGCTCCTATATTCTTTCGAATTTTCACAATCTACTGATGACGGGCTTGTCAATCTTGTAGAAGTGTTGAAAGGGCACCCTTCGGTCATCTTCTGTCGTTTGAAAGGAGGACAACATTCTATGCTACAACAGCATAAAGTATGGGTTATCTAGCTGCCATGCTCAGACACTTGAACCTGCTGCCTTCTTCCGTATTTAGTTCTGCACTGAAAACGAGAAACACATAATTTCCTGTGCGCCACTTCAGTTTTTGGCGGGAGTGTCCTGCCCGACACCACACTAAAGCAGAGATTGAAAATAACTCATTAGCAGTATTTATAACATTTGCTATTGCCTAAAAGGTGCCAATGATAAAAGGTATCAAAAAGGAAATATTACTTATTGCAGAAAATTACATATTCCTTTAAGTGCTATTTTACTAATGTCTTTTTATGTTTTTAATTTGAACATTATTGTCGTTTATAATATTTTTATGATTGAGCCAGTTTGCTAAATGCTGTTTTTTATTGTTATATAGTCATAAACTTGAACCTGTAAAGGGAGAGAGGGCTCTGGTTGGTACACATCCCTTGTTTGGTGGCTGTTTCTTTGTGTCCAGTGCAGCAGAATTTGTGGTGAGAGGATATTAGTGTATGATAGCTGTCATGGGACCATGGCCCCTCTAAAGGATGATGGGAAATCAGCAAAGCGTGAGGAAGGGGTTTTAGCACAGATTAAGCCCTCTTTAGGGCTGGCTTTAGGCCTGAGAGACAGAAAACGCAAGGCGAAAAAAACAAGCAAAAAAGAAAAACAAAAGGAGTGATTGAACCTTGGCATGACTGAGGGGGAAAAAGCAGTTTTAAATCTGATTCCCAGAAAATCTCTCAGGGTGGAGAGTTGGCCGGGTGAACCATGGGCCGCCCTGCCGCTTCCACACAGCTGAACTACCCTGCGGGCAGCAGGCTTGATGTGCTGTTCAGCTGCTCACGGTGATGGTATCTGACCGTTTTTAGGTGAGCAGGTGTGGCATGAGGTGCTGTGGTGGGCAGTTATATAGTAAGTGGGGTGGGATTTTCAGGTAAGTGTGTTTCGGGATCCTCAGGTCAAGTGTGTGGCCGTATGTTCAGATGTCCAGGAGTGGGATGAGGTGCTGTAGTGGCCAGTTATATAGTAAGTGGGGTGGGATTTTCAGATAAGTGTGTTTCAGGATCCTCAGGTCACGTGTGGCCGTATGTTCAGGTGTGATGCAGGATGAGGTGTTCAGGTGAGTAGATGTGTGGTGAGATTCTCAGGTAAGTGTGTTTTGGGATTTTCAGGTGAACAGGTGTGGTGATGCGGGATGAGGTGTTCAGGTGAGTAGATGTGTGGCGAGATGTGTGAGGGATTCTCAGGTGTGCAGGTGAGGGATGAGGTGCTATGGTGGGTGTACACTGTGCGATATTGACTTTCTTTGACGATTGTTACAGTACAGGTCACACCGCGGTGGAGCCCTGGCAGCATCCCATCTTTCATCGCTGTCACACTGTGATGAGATTCTAAACAAATTGTATAACACAGCAAGAGCAGAGATTATTTTCCATGGGTGCAGTGGCCTACGTCATCGATTTCCTTTCGGATGTTAGCTACATGGTTACTGACAGGTGCCTCATCTTTAAGGCAGTTTATTCGGGAAGCGAAACAATTTGAGAGAGGTAGCAAAAGTGATTCCATTTTAACAGTACACTTAAAATTTTGCCTATTTTATCCACATACAAGTCATATTTTAGTATTGAATTGAAGGTGACACTTAAAATAGTGATTGAATATTAAAACAATGTGTTTATTGGGGTTTGAGCTGGGGTTTGTGTTGTTTATGTCATGTCCTGTATTGCTAGGCTCCTATTGGTCCTTCATTAGACGTCCATTGTCTGTGGTCGTAGCTGCTGTCACATTTTTGGCCCAAAATGTCTGACACTGCCAGTCTTCCGTAGGAGGCTAAGATTCAGTAAATTGGCCGTCTATGAGAATGTCAGACCAAGAGAGAGATCCAAGACGGACAATTTTGGCTGAGGATGAAAACATTTTTCTACGATTTACAAATGTCTGTGACGGCAAAATCATGGCAGGGATGCATCTGACCATTTATTGTCTTTCAGCTGTTTTTTTCTCTCAACAAAAGTTTCTGTTCTGCAATTAACCAATATGAGCAAACCAGCTCCGATTTCATTGGTTGGGGGACAATTACAGTTAAGCTAAGCTTTGAATGGATGAAGAGCAGACTAATAATTAGTTAGCTAAAATTGTACTACCTTGTTTGGAAAAATGTGGAACAGTAACATCTGCTGTAGGAGATCACAGAACCTGCCAAAATCCTATTTCATCATTGGGAGCTACAATCCAATCAGTAAAAAAACAGCTGCAATTCTTATTAAAAAAGGCACATCTGCCTGCTTAGTAGTAAGTTACTTCACAGCTAACTGCATACGATCCTAAGCAGAGTGATTTACAATGTAAGTACAATTTAAGACACTATGGATAGGACTGTCTGCTTTATGCATTTGCCTAATTAATATGAGCAGTTATGCTAACAAGATTGCTGTGTAGGGCGGCCTGTAGCGTAGTGGTTAAGGTACATGACTGAGACCCACAAGGTTGGTGGTTTGAATCCTGGTGTAGCCACAATAATATCCACACAGCCGTTGGGACCTTGAGCAAGGCCCCTAATCCTGCATTGCTCCAGGGGAGGAGTGTCTCCTGCTTAGTCTAATCAACTGTATGTCGCTCTGGATAAGAGCATCTGCCAAATGCCATTAATGTAAAAAAAAAAATAATGTCAAGATGCAGCAAGTAAAGCACAGTGCAAGTTAACTATGGTAGCCAAGAACCAAAGTACACAATACACATAGTACACATTCTAATGTACCTACAGCATATTGATGATAATTTGCATTGAAGGATACATATAGATGTGACACTATGTGTTATCTCTGGTTTGGTGCTTTTAGAATTTTTTAGCAAAGTACAAGAGATCCACTTCACTGGGTCTACTGCATCAGCAAAGATTGCTACTGGTTTGCATCTCTAATTAGCCTTATAAAAATTGTCGACCTGCTGATTAAGATGATGCTGGTTTTTTTCTTCTTTTATTGACTTGGCCATATCCTAAGCTAAGTACAATATCTCAAAATGTTCAGGACCGATCCATTGTCCACTTTTCTCCCGAATTCCATTGGGTGGGGGACAATTAACTGACAAAACGAAAGCTGAAATAAAATGTGCTCGCATGTATGCGCAGGTTTGACCTCGTTCATGTTTAATCCGGATAGGACCTGCCGCAGGGCCGGTGACTCGCGTGGCCTTAATTTAATAACCCGTTTCACCTGCCGGGTGTCCTGGATTATCCCGCGGAGGCGAGCAGCTGGACCACCCGGCTCAGGTTAGCCCTCAGAAAATCAAACTAAAAAATTGAAACAAAAATAGCACGCGGGCCAACTGGGAAAGGGGAGGTAAGGATATAGGGAGAGCAGGAAATGCAGAAGGGCAATGTCATTCCATTTCCAAAGTAATTGGATGGTTTTAAAAACGGCAAAGGCATGACACCGACACATCCTGGGATGGTCTGGAAAGCGTGTGGAGGAACAGTCATCCAGCCCCTCTTCATACCTCCAACTCCCCCGCTCTTTACTTTGTTTGGTTTTGAACATAGCAGATTTTACCTTTCAGTCCTCAAAATGAGTGTATGTTTTATGTTTTATGGAAGCTAGGAATTACTCACATTCAACTAATAATTCACACAATTTTGCCTGGTTTAGGCAGCTTTGGGTCTGCTGTAATTATGGAAATTATTTTTTCCTAATTTGCCATCTGTTTTGTTGAAATCAAACAATATGTCAGGGCAGAATAAGACAGACAAGCACTGAACACAAGCTGCTCATGTCGGTAACCGTTGGGACCACTGCTTCAGTGGTTTATAAAACATGTAGGGCTGCTTAAGGCTAACATGGCTAATTTAAACCCGAAACTCCGATTAACAGGAGACACACAAACCATTACATTAAACGTAGGCTTTCAGCAGATACTCTTACCTTGATCAGCTTACACAGCTTACAACATATAATCATTTTATACAGCAGCATGGTCATCCGTGACACTTGCTGTGCCCCACCGGAGAATTAAACCAGCAAATGTAGTTGTTTTCTAACCACCACACTACACTACCACCTGCATTACTCTTTACATTTTAAAACGAATTTCAAATATTTTACAAATGTATATAGTTAGCGCAGAAACTATTTAATTATAGCTGATGGGTTTCAACAACCAAACTCCCCTCACAGCCTTCATGTGGCACTAAATCCCTTTGAAGCTGGGCCAGACGAACATAACGGCGATTCAGACTGACAGATGTGCTCTCTTAACCCGATGAACTGGCAGGGGAGAGCGTACCGGTACATCGTGTTTGTACAGTGCGTATCGGGTCCTGGTGCAGAGTCCTGCAGTGGAGAGGTGGGGTGGGGGGGGGGGCGTTGCAGCTCCAGATGTGATAAAGACAGTTATAAAGGATAAAGGGGGGACAAAGTGTTGCCATGGTGACCTCCAAATGTCCCTTTGAGGGGATGTACTGTGCCTCGGAGCTGTGACCACGCCACCTACCCCCCCAGCCCCAACCCTCCCCAGCTCATCGACTGGGCTAAGAATAAACCAGCCTGACAGCTCTGTGACAAAAAGCAGCAGTTCTGTAGTCATTTAGCAGTGCGCTAATTCAGTTCTGCTGATTTCTGGGAGCGGGGGGAGGGGGAGGCACTAGCTCTCTCTGTTCTTGGCATTTGTCCCTGTCTGCGTTACCTGGAGAACCTAGCATTGTCGCTGTGGGAACTCCGGGGTTTTGTGTCGGAGGATGAAACCCATCATTTCCTCCCGCTGCGATACTTCTGACAGAATTTTTTATAGCTACACTCAGGTTGCTGCTCACCTCTTTGCTCGATTTAAGTTTGGGGAACTGAGTGGCTGGATCGTTACAGGGACGTGAACTGACTTAGACCTGTAATCATGCAGAAATCCAGTTTTTTTTTCTCCTGCCATCACTCTGACATCTCTGACGGTGCCCCTTTTATGTGTACAGGAATGTGCAGGTGAGTACACGCTCTCCTTACCTGCACTCACCTGGGAGCTAGCAGCCTTCCTTCCCTGCCCCCATCACATACGAGTGCTCAGCATGCTGAATTTAGTGCTAAATAAATTTCAGTGCTAACCCCCACCCTCCCTCCCTGACTAGACATGGCCTAAATTAGTGCTCTGTATCCTACAGCAGCCGGTGAGTCTCTCCCTTACGGGGACCTGAATACAAATAAGGAAACCTGCTCTGAACAGCGATATGGGCGTGGCACCAGGCAAGAGCTGTCTGTCTGTCAGGAATCTGGAGCCCGACATGCCAGGGGAAGAGAGGCACAGAGCTGGTGTGTGTGTGTGTGCGTGTGTCTGTGTGTGCGCGTGTGTATGTTTGTGGAAAATACACAAACACATTAAAAAATGTACGCACGCACACATACACACACATACAGTACACATTGTACTGCAGTGCCTTCAGCCGGTTTCACAGTTCTGCATAAACAGCTTTGATAAAGTCGTCATGCGCTTTTTCCACTAATGAGACTGTGTTACTGCTGTTTACTTTAAATCCCCATTTTTCAGTAACCTGCACTTAAAGGCCTCTGCACTTAACTTTATTAAATATGCACAAAATTACATAACTAGACAAACGTTGCAATACCACAGCATTGTACAATGTACAATGTATTCCAATGTACAAATGTATTGCACTTAACTTTCACAAGTAGTTCTACTCCTGTGCCTACCAATGTTTCATTTCTAGTGCTTGAACAACTGACATGGCAGCCAATCCTAAACTGAGCTGAGCCGAAAGAGAATTTAAGCTATACAGACTGGGTACTGCTCACGGAAACTGCACCGCAGACTGTGTGACATGGCACAAATAAAAATAAATGACTCTCAGCATTTATCATAAATTCACCCCTTTGGAAAAATAAGTTGGTTAAGCATTCTCCTCAGGAGATAAATAAATCCTTGGCGAGGAGTTTAAGACACAGGAAGCAACTGTAAAGACTATGATAGACAAATCAGTCAGCATATTTGTGAACTATGCGCCGGTTTTATTCTAAAATAAGGCGGCGAAAAAAAAAAAATGATTTGCTCAAGACTCAATCCTAAATCCTTTTTCGATATTGCATTTTGAAAAGGGAAGAGAAGATACATGCATGACAAATGGGGAATAAGCTTTTGCTTTATAATAAAATTGAGTTTATTGCATTTTCCCTTAATTGTATCTTTGTTCATATTTTTGCCAGGGAAGAGGATCCAAGTATGCAAATGATTACATCTGATACCCGGCAAGTGTTCTGTTATATATTGAAATGAGGGACAGTGTGCCACTGAACAAATAAAACAAATTTTAGACAGAACAGCAGGCCCTGATTCACATACCAGTTTGTAAATAAAGAAGCAGGGAGATCATCTTGATCCAAGAAAAACAACCTAAAGAAAAAATGATTTAAAAAATGCTTCCAACAACCATCAACACAAGTAACCCAGTGTTACGTAACCCTCCCTAAACACAGTCCAAGCAAACCATTCTGCATACCCTTGCTCTTTTGTGATGTTTTTATCTTTTCCAAGTTTATTAAGGAAGTAGTTTGTAAGGACGTATAGACAATGGATTTATTGTTGCTGTTTGGGTTCAAAATATGTGAGACTAAACATTTCCCATAAATATAAGGCTGTTTTTTGGCACTATTTTCATATTTTAAATGGATTTTGTTTGTGAGCCTTTATCAAAAGGTCTTGACCTCTGCATCGCCAAGCTGTGCAGCTAATTCGGACTAATTCCCTATGGGGAAATGGGCTTTCCTTGCTCAGTGGAAATGCTATCCAGTTCACATAGTGTTTGAAAAAGAAAAGCCAGCTAAGAGGTTGCTAGGCCAGTACAGTCTTTGTACACCATGGATACCACCATCTGACATCAATCTTGTGACATCAATCTTCCACTAGACTAGAGAGTCACTCACAATTCACACGTAGCTGATGGAAGTATCAACCCCTGCCTCAGACATGTTCCGGAATATTCCATGAAGACTTGTTTGGCTTCACATCCGTTGACTGAGAAAGCCATCAGTCTCCTGCTCCTTAAACCACTTGACAGCCACCCCTGCTCTACGGACAGGCAGATTATTATCTTTAAAGAGACCGCTCTACACGGCAAAGAAACACTTTAACATGGGGTGAAGACCATCACTCAGCACCATTAAGTAAGGACTGACATTGTCTTTGCCTTCGAAGGGCATAAGTGCACCCAATCCATGCCTTTGCCGTGGGATCTCTGTTGTGCTCTCGTCGGTCCGTTCAGTTTGATGGTGCAATTACAGCGATCTCTCGGCCCAGCCTTACTGCACCCCCCGGCTGCTGCAGCACATTATGCTGTGATGTAGAAGCTGGACTGCCAGTGACCCTCGCTCTGTACACATCTGTTATGCGCTCCCAGAAGCACAGCGCCTGTTAAAGCGTAGATGGAGAATCAGACTGAGCCATATATCTGAGGGGGAAAAGGTAGCAGAGCTCAGGCATTTCGATATGCCATGTTGGCAGCAGTGTAACATAACAGTTAAGGAACTGGGCTTGTGAATGAGTCTGCAGGTTTGATTCCCTCGTGGGGCCCGGCCGTGTACCCGTAGGCTAGGAGCTAAATTGGAATTGCTTCAGTAAATATGTAGCCAGCTTTCATGTTTAGAAAAGGGACAGAACATACAAGTAAACTGTATAAATCACTGTGTAAACCCTGGATAAGATCATCTGCTAAATGTGAATGTTTGAATGTGTAATGACTGGAGTAGAATGTTAAAAGACCTAGATTAGTTTATGTACTGTGTATGATAACATGGGATTCAGGCATGTTAATGCGTAATGTTTACTGTAGAGGATTGTTAGAATATCATGGTCTTTCGGTTTGTTTAGACTGTAAATATTGTTTAGATGGAAGAGCTTCAGGCTCTTTATTTGATGACTTAGTCCCATTATTGTTGCTATTACTGTTCCTGTTTTCTGCTGTTGTTACTGTTGTTGTTATTGCTGTTGCTGCTTTTTTTGTTGCTGCTTTTGCTGATGTTTTGCTGTTATTGTTATTGCTGTTGTAGTTCTTGCTTTTGTTGTTGCTGCTGCTGTTGTTGCTGCTGATGATGATAATATTTTGATGTTGTTGTTATTGCTATTGTAGCTCTTGCTTCTGTTGTTGCTGCTGCTGATGATGTTTTGCTGTCGTTCTTGTTGCTGTTGTAGTTGTTGCTGTTGTTTCTGCTACTTTTGTTGTTGCTACTAATGTTGCGATTGCTGCTGATGTTGATGCTGCTGTTCTTATTTTTGTTAAGTGTCACTCTTTCTCTGTCTGTCTTGCACAGTTGAGGCTCTGAGAATTAGGGTGTTTTAGAGAGGTGCATTCTGCTTAATGAGTAACACAGGGAATTATATTTCACTCGAGTTAAGGAAACACATACAGATTAATAGTTTTACTCCCAGAGCTCTGCTGGATAAAGTAACAGATGTGAGCTTCAGTGTGATTTTCTGAAAAAGGCTTAATCTCTGATTCATGGCACAGGCCACAGATGCTGCTGTCTTTGAATGGAAGACCTTGGAGGAAACGGCGGTCTGACGGCGGAATTCATGAAAGAAAACGACACCCGCAAATCCACTCCCCGTCAATTCAATTCCATGTGTGGCTTAAATGCTAAAAACCTGCCAGGCTGAGTGTTTAGACTCATTCTTGAATTAATTAAATTATTGAGTTTAGGACAGTGATTTATCAACCCAAATCTGATACATTTTTGTTTTGGAAGTTGGTTTTGTGACAATAGGAACTGCCTCTGAAAAGTGCCAGCTGTTCATTGGGTGACATTTGTGGAGGGAGATGCTGTCCTAAACCCATTATTTCACTCAATCACCTTTACCCCTGAAAACACACTCCTGTGTTGGACCTGTCTCCGCAGATGACAAAGGTGTATTGTTCTCTGGACGAGTGTAGGAATGACTGACCAATCTGAAATGGAGTCAACCCTAGCTGTGCAGTCTGGAGCACTGTGTAACATGCCCTGCTCACTTACCTCCATTTTAGGTGCATCAGTGCTGCCCCCTGTGGCCTTATGGGTAAAGTCACCGGTTCCATTCACCTCCACGGTGTCACATTCACCTCCTGTCATTAATCACCGGCCGATAACAAAGACTTCCGATGAGCTGGTTAATGCAACCGCTTAAAACGCAAGCTGCTCTTCAGGTGCTGTGTCGTCAATGCAAAACAGGACACGGGCACCAAGAAGACTGCAGCAGCCGTCAACAGAAGATGTAAATCAGAATTGTTATGTTGTTTCTTGTGCTTATTATGGTAGTAATTTAATTGAATATAGCTTGATTTGTTATTGTAAGTTATAAAACATGCTACCTCTTGAAAACTGTCATGCTTATAAAAAATGGTATTCCAAGTTGAGATTGTAATACAGTTTTCCATCGTGGGCAATGATTTAGCCATTAATTATGAGAGATTGAGGTCATGGAGAGATGGAAATTGATGTTTGCTAGTTTTGAAGATATAGTTTAAAAGATACTGTCCTGGTTTGCTTGAGGACAACCAAGTGCAGGTATAACGTATGTTTAGGATTTACTATTTTTGCAAACCCCTGTCACTATGGACATTGCAAAACTATAGCCCTGACTAAATATGCCTGCCCACACGAATCTGACCTATAAATGGTACAATGTTAAACATGAAGCATTTCTTCTAAATTTAAAGAATGATAAATGTAAATAATTTTTATTTTTTCACATAAAAATTTCTGACAATAATAATAAAAAGGAAAAAGGTACTGTGCAAAGGTTTTGGAACCCTGTCTGTTAGTACTTTGTAACTCTTTTGAGAGTCTTTTAATTCACGCTTTTGGAAAGGATTTTTCCCCATTCTTCCTGGCAGAAGAAGAATCTGCCCAGAAATATTCTTTGGCCTCCTTCCATGTACGATATGTTTGAGATCTCTCCACAGATTTTCAATAATATTCAAGTCTGGGGACTGTGGTGGCCATTCCAAAACCATCTGTTGTTCCTTCACGGTTGATTTCAAGGTATGCTTTGGATCATTATCTTGCTGGAATACCCAACCTCTCAACATCAATGTCTGGACTGACCTTTATTGTTTAAAGTATGTCGTATTGTTGTCCTGTGAATAGCTAGACCTGTGTCTGCTACTCTTTTTTGCAGCTCTTTTGCAGTGATGTGTGGGTTTTTCATTTCTCACCAGATCTTGGGCCATTCTATTTGAAATCTTTCTTGGTCCAGACCTTGCCTTGATTTGAACCATTTATCTTCCATTTTCTCATATTTATAACAGTAGAAATAGGTAGCATTGAGAGTGCTTTTTTGTAACCTTCTCATTCTTGGTGGAAATGAACCATCTTCATTCTGAAATCATTGGATTAGAGGAAGCCATATTTGTTAACACCAGAGAGAACAGCCACTACACTTGGATACTTTAGAAGGCATGGAGTTACTTCAGAATATACATTTCAGCCCTGCAATTATACATACCTGACTCATTGAAGCCCTAAGAAGCAATAAGTGAAAAGTATTTGAAAAGTAATGAAGAATAATCCAAAAGGGTTCCCAAACATTTGCACAGGGCTTTTTTCCTTTGGTTATCATTTTTAAACCGTTAAAAATGAAAGAAAGATTATCCTGTGACCTCTCTCATTAAAATAATTTTTTTTTGCCCACAGAACTGCTGCTCACTGGATGTTTTTTTTTTTCTGCACCATTCTTTGCAGCACTAGAGACTGTTGTGCGTCAAAATCTCAGGAGATCAGCAATTTCTGAGATGCTCAAGTCACCCTGTCCGGCACCAATAATCATTCCTCAGTCAATGTCACTTAGATCACATTTCTTCCCCATTCTGACATTTGGTCTGAAAAACAGCTGAACCTCTTGACCATGTCTGTGTGCTTTTCTGCATTTAGTTGCTGAAACATGATTGGCTGATTACATTTGCACTAACACGCTGATGTACAGGTCTACCTAATAAAGTGCTCACTGAGTGAATAACCAATGTGGGTCCTGTTATCTTGCGCTATGTCAGCCCAGATTAGCCTACATGGCCTAAAAGGTGGTTCTCTGTGAGCTGGAGATTAGTAGGAGACAGTGAGACGGAGTGATTTGCCCGTTAAGCCAGTTGTGACCAGATAATGGTACTCTGCTTTTTATACATATCTGTGTCTATCGGTGTTGCCAGCTTGGCCTCTCTGGGCCAAATGGGATGATGCCATTTGTACTAGCTTTTGGGTCTGTACAGACAAATGGCATTTTGGATGTCTTCTTGAAATCATGTCAACTTAATAAAAACACTTTTAACTGCTGTTGTAACTTAACAGTTTTTTTGTTTTTTTTATGTGTCCTATATTCATATGGCAGGCCTTAATAACTATTTTGTTAATATAGTGATATACTCTCGCTGAGCACTATAAACCAACTTATTCATGTGATTATCTAATCAGCCGATTGTGTGGCAGCAGTGCACACAGTGTACGGGTCAGGAGCTTCAGTTAATGTTCACATCAACCATCAGAATGAGAAAAAATTGATCTAAATGTTTTTGACCATGGAATGATTGTTGGTACCATGGTTTGAGTATCTCAGAAACAGCTAATAGCCTGGGATTCCTATTTTAACATAACAGAGATAAAGAAGTTATGTTTATATGCGAACTCTAGACACTGTTGTGTGTAAGCTTCTTTATTTCTGTTATGTTAAAATTAGAATAGACAATGGGCCATTCAGCCCATCTTGTGCTTGTCCTGTACGTGCAATCTAGTATCCAGACTTTGACACTGTAAATTCCTTTCCCTCTCTGCCTGGGCAAATGTTTAGATGTATTTACAAAATCTTGGACGCTAACTGCTGTGACTAGAACAACTAGTAAGAATAATGAATACTGCCAATAATAATAAATATTACCAATTTCACCTGTAGGTTTTCTAAGTTCACTGGGATGTTTTGCATGTACACATTTTAAATGTTAAATAATACTAACCTTTTGGCTTGTTGTTGACTTTCTAACAGTTGAAGTAGTTTCGTTCACAAACTAATGAAATGTGAATTTATGTGTGTGTGGAACCCAACCGTTTCTGTATCTGTTCAGTTGGGACAGTCATAGGACCAAAAAGGAAATAAGTTAAAAACATGAAAAGTGCCAAATGCAAAAATAAACTGAGCCCCTCTGTCAGAGTGCATTACAGGTCCTGTGCCTCTCTTCAAGAGAGCTGAAAGATTTGCAAATTGAGAAGTTTACTTGTGGTAGGTAATTAGATCATTCTGCTGCTGTGTGCAGTCCCTTTCACTTGAAAATACTGCTCACTCATCCATAATCTAGCTGAGATTCTGCTAACTTTATAAGTAGCGCTTCGGCCTGTGAAAGTTAAATGAATATATCATGTTAATCCACTTATCAGTAAAGCGCACACTCCAATAATCCTGCCTTCTGAAAGTGGCTTGTATTATATGTGCCTGTATATGCGCTGGCTCACAAACCACACCTTCACTTCTGCTTTGAATTATGGCAGGCGGTGGAATTTACAAGGTCTACCTAAATGGTTTTTGAGATCATGCAGTGCTTTTTAATTCTCTGCTCCTAAATCATTCACCTGTGGGACTCCAGCTGTGCGAAACCTCCGTACACCAGCTATCCGAATACCACCAGGGCTCCATTCTCCATATTGTGTTGTTTCAATAAATGTGTGTTTTTTTAATGTAGCTACAGAATTTATTTATTTAAATATATACTACTGGTGTTTATGTTTCGGGAAAGTTTTCACATAAACAAGGCTTCTCTCTGGCGAAGAAAGTGCTCTGTAATTCAATTCAGTTCTTTTTTTTAGAATGGAGAGAATGGAGTTTACTCTTCGCCGACACAAAGCACACACGAGATTTTGTTTAACGGAGATGAATGTCTCTACTTTTCTGCTTCTGATTAAATTTCTCTACAATGAAAACTTAACCTTGTGTCCTCAGGCCTGGTGGCTTTCAGATAAAACAAAGAACAATATTTCTACATCCACATCTATGCTCTACAAATGTGTACCTACAGATAACACGTATTGGGTTATAAAAACGACCCAGATTGTCACAGACTTTTAGATTACTGATGTTACCTGATGTTTGGTTTAAAAAAAACAGTGTTCACACAGTGCTTTAGATGACCAATATTACCTAATGTTGGGTTATAAAAATGGCACAGGCTTCACCAGCCTTTTAGATTCTTGAGTAACCAAATGCTGGGTTATACAAATGACCCAGAGTTCACACCGCCCTTTTGATGACTGATATTACCCAATGTTGGGTTCTAAAAATGACCCAGTGCTCACCCAGCCTTTTAGATTATTGATGTAGGCCAATGTTGTTAATATAACCCAGCACGCATATTACGAATATGTTCCAGCAAGATGGGTTATATATGTAACACATTCTGGGTCACACATGCCTCGGGAAATGTTTAAATAACCAAATGCCATTAGATTATTCACATCCTAATGGACCATCACCATAATTGCATTTCTAAACAACAGATGGCAATAAACTGAAAAATTAACAAAGCAAAACATTTTTATTTACAGGGGGAAATTAAATTGCAAACTTCATCACACAATCCAATGATGTATATTTCATATTGTATAATGGTTTGGCATTTAATCTAAACATAAATAATAGTGTAAATATTGTGAAATAAAATAACAAAATCTAAATAATGTGTTGGGAGGGAAAGTAAAAAAGGACGGAAATGGATGGAGCAGAAAAAGGGAGGAGGGAGACAGGGTGGATGAAAATAAACAAACTATCTCTGGAAGCAGTTGTGTTTGCCTATGGATTGTGTTCAAACCTGGAAAACATTGCTGCGTTTCTTTGTACTTCGGACGTCATCAGCCTCCAAAAATCCTGTTCCCATCCAACATAAACCCCAATAAAACATGAGCGACAAAGTAACACCTCCAACAAGACGTTCGGCAATCTGCTTTAGCGTGACGTTAATCTTGCATGCAGGGATTATGAGGCTCACCTGACAGATTTGAACTCTCAGCTATTATTTAATTGGCAGAATCCATGGGGAAAGCTTCCTGAGCTTATGTAAGGTGCAAGATAATTTGCACATTAGCCCGAAATGGCCATATTCTCCTGTTCACAGCTTTCCTGCCATTCTTGGCATCAATCATGGGTAGTCTAGCTCGTTTTCTTCCTATAGAGGTGAAAACATATTAAACACAAAGGCATGGATTGATGGCAATTCAATTGAATCTATCACAAGAAGACGTTATGGATGCTTTGTAGGAAACGTAGGGTTAATGGCAAGCTCTCATGAGGGTTAAAGGGGATAATTAGGAGAATTGCTTGAGGAAGTAGCCCCGATCCTTATTTATATTCCGTCTGATGCCACCACTAATGGCTATCGACACAGTCAAATTTAATTCCGCTAGTCCTAGCGCCTTACCTCATCTCTCTTAAGTCTATTTGAAGGAGGAATTACTTGGTAAAAACTGCTAATGTGAAATGGAACGTGGTTTAAATTGTGTTTGTTCAACCTTAGTTATAGCCTTCTTCTTCTCACTTTTATTCTTGGATATCTCTGTTGGCTAAAGCAACAGGAGCAGAAACATCACATGTATTCGTATGCGGGCTGTATAACTAATCGCAGGTCCTGATCACAGGCGTTATGTGTACCAAATGTGCACCAGTGTTAGCAGGTGACATTGGCCCAGTTTAACCCTACCATTTGGCACATTCAGCTGTGTATGCAAAAACATCAGAATATGTTATATCATTAGGGTAGGTTAGATTAATTGATATTATGTGTCCACGGTTAAATTAGATTACATCGGGTTAGACTCTGCTTTGATCAGATTAGGTTGGGTTAGTAGTTAAAACTGAGCCTGTTTAGATAAGATCATGATTAGATTCGTTTTAGTTTCTTTGCATTAGAATGAAGTGTGGTTATCATAAACTGTTCCAGATTAGATTCGATCAGATAAAATTAGATTGGGTTGGATTGTGTCGGAAGATCCCTCTGCTCTGATGTGAATTGGTCTCACATCAAAGCGGGGGCCGATCGTAATCTGCCGCGTCGCACTCGGATGAGAGCGGGAGCGAGAGGCGGCCCCTTTGATCGGCTGGCATATCCGTAACGCTCCGCCGCTAACGCGTTTCCCCTTTACGGAGCCGCGGGATTGGCGGGCGCAGAGACACGAGCGGCTGCATGGAGTTATAAAGTCCCTGTTGTGTGACACGCTTCTGCGCCGAGCCGTAAACTCTCCTCGCTGTGACAGTCCTCCGGCGAAGCTCATTCACGCTGGCTACCGGTGACCTTGGAAACCAGCCTATAGATAAAAGCCTGCGCGGGCACAGATGGCCCGCAATGCAGAACTGCGCCCACACTGAAAAACCTCCGCGGTAATTTAACTCTAATACAGTCTAATGGGTCCAAGAGGGCTCGGACGTACTCTTGATTAAAACGCACTTTCTCAGAGTTGATTTGACACTGAATATTTTCGCCGTGAAGTGTGCAGAAATGCAGCCTTGTTTTTCTCCTTCTTCTCTCTCTCTCTCTCTCTCTCTCTCTCTCTCTGCTGTTGCTATGGCACCAAATTGATTTCATCAAGGCTTTTCTAATCCTGGAGGTCTAAAGATGGCGACTTTGTTTGGCATAAGCGGTTTAGCACATCTTCACCCTGAGAATTCCTCACATCTGGAGTATGAGTCTTCAGGTTTATTTTTGTGAAAGGCATCATTTAAATTTCTCTTGTCGATATTTAGCTTTGGAATGGAGCCCAGTTCCAAAGCAAAATATTGAATAAGGACTAATTAACAGGCTGGACAGGTCACACATGGTAGGTTTTGTTGCGAGAGAAATATCAGGGAGTGAGAATACTAACGGAAAAGCATTGACTCCTGCAGATTTTTCATATTCTCAAAACCACATGTTTGTTCAATTAAAATCTGCATCTTATGAAAGGGTGATAAAAATTAACATACTTCAGAAGAGTGCCACTTTTCACAATAATAAGCCAAGTCACCTCTTGATTATGAGTGCCTTGGAATTAAAGATGAAAGTTTATGAAAGTTGAATTTCTGTTTCTGGCGCTGTGTATCTGCTGTGTGAACATGCAACACCGTGTGTGTGTGTGTGTGTGTGTGTGTGTGTGTGCAAGTGTGTGTCTGTGTGCGGGAATTCCACTGGCGTTTAAAGGGTTTAACTATAGCTGACATTTTTGACCCAGGTCTTGTGTACATGTGAGAGGGCATGCATGTGTGTGTGTGTGTGTGTGTGTGTGTGTGTGTGTGTGCATACGTTCCATCCGTGTAATGCTTCTATTTTGCATTCTTTTCTAATTTAATTTAAAAAAAATCTATTACATTATCAGCATTGAGTCAGGAGTTGAATCTTTGCAAAATTGACATGAATTTCAGAATTTCTTAGTATTTGGTATGTCTCCCTTTTGCTGTAATAGCAGCTTGTACTCAAGCTGGCATGGACTCAACAAATCTGTGCAAAACCTGATGATCCATGTTATCCCAGCATTATACAATGTTCCAAATGCTATTTTGTGATGTTACTGAATGCTTAGTTTTTGTCAGTCTTCAAATGCCCCCAGAAATATTCAGTGGGGTTGAGGTCAGATGATTGTGGTTTGTGCAGCACTCCTTGCTCTTCTTTGGTCATCAAATAATTATTGCACCGCATTGCAACTAACTTCAATTTGTTTTACATTTTTCAAAATCCTAAAACTCCTGTTCATTTTCATGATTACATGAAAAAAAAACGTCACAGATTTTCAATCTGGTCTCAGACTTTTGGACCCCACTGTAGGTGCATGTGTCGCACTGTAGTATTTCTGTGCCTTGTCAGAACTTCCACAAGACAGCACTGAGTCATGTGGAAAGAGATACCAACTGGACTGGATCTGGCATACAGAGAAGGCTCTGATTAGAGTGCGGGGGTATGTGTTCATTATTTATGGGGGTTGTGTTGTCGGTCCCGTTCAGAAGCTCTTGGCTGTGGGGTTTCACTCGCAGACTCCACTGTAGGGGTGCCAGCTGTACCCCACATCTGTACTCTCCCATCCTCCTGTCCCCGTCGCAGATGAGAAAATATCAATTATGCATGCGGCAGCCTTCATAAATGTTGAATTTTGGGTCCGAGTTCCACACAGCTCACTTTGAAACGGGAGCGTGTTCTTGTTTTTTTTTATTATGCAATGGCTCAACTGGAGAAAAACAAGACCTTTCACAAAATTCAGATGTGTTTCTGTGTTCTTTTCTTTACAGTACGTGTGAAGTATGAAGTTTTTTGCAGCTAAAACTCTGGAATCCATGACTGGTGTCCTAGGGGAAGTACTGTAGCCTCCGCAGGGAATCTGTCCTACTGATGAAACGTCGTTCATGTTAAATTGGCTTGTAAAGTTTTGCCAAATTTGTGGGAGGTCTAGATTCAATCAACATTTGCTCTTAATTCTGACTTTGTATAACTTTTTTTTTCGAGTTCACCAAGCTCATTAACACTCCAAACAATTTTCAGGTCAAATGAAAAGACACACAATGATTAAATCCTGGCTTTTAAAAGTTTTTCTAATCAAGTGTCCCAAACCAGTCTTAGTTCAGAAACTTAGTTTTAAAGAAAACAGTGGGGGTGAAATTTATCAGTGTTTGTTTCTGTACCACGATGAAGCTTCTTGGACCAGAACCAAGTTCTCTCCTGCTTCTACCCCATTCCTGACCCTGTGTTTCTACTACTGCACTTGTACACTAATTGCTGCCTCTCCTGCTGCTTGCAGTAACATTGCATAAGGTCTTGTTAGCACTGGAATCTCATTTGCTGAAAATGGTGAGTCTAGGGAATTAGTGTATTTATTGGATTTTTGACAGGAACATTACAGGATAAATAGGGAAACTACTGGGTGCTTTGTCCACAAATTCGTAAAGCCACAGCTTTTAAATACTTAGGTTTTTTTTATTTCAACGACAGCCTTACATAAGGAAATTTGAGTTGGAAGTGTTTAATGCTATCTGCTGGATGTGGTGTGAGTACAATGGAACCCTGCCTGACTATGTTTTCATTTGTGATAGAAATGGACTAATTCAACTTAATTGAATTCTGTACTCACAGCAGTGCTCCTTTCTGTGTTATTCCGTCTTTTTGGAGCAAGGCTGTCCTTCATAATATTGATCTAAAACTCCGCCATTAATTGTATTCTACACGTCGACAGAGAAATATTGACTGTGGTATTGACGTGCATGTCTATTGAATGGGCCAGATGTACAGTAATACATTTCTGAGTTTATTATCGGCATTCACGGTTGTCCAATTATGTTCAGAGTATTAATTATGTTGTGGTATCTCTGTTGAGACTGGAGTTTTTCAATATTAATATCTGAGCTTTAAGTTTGCCATCGTTGCTGTTGACTTTAGTTTACTCTTATTCACCTTGTGAGTTAGAAAATGTTTCATCATATTCCATTTGCTGTTCAGTCACAGTGTAAACAACTAAAAACTAAACTTTTACATTGTCAATAATTCAGAAATACATCCGTTTAATACTTCTGGGCAGGTGGCCATTGTACCATATAATAATAACAACTTTATTTGTACAGCACTTTTCAAGCATACAGTACAAAGTGCTTTACAACAGTAAAACACTATAAAACACTATACAACACTATAAAAAAACACACACAGTAACGCAAAAGAACACAATAAAAAGACTTAAAATCAAATAAAATTATAAAATCTAATAAAAAAAAACACAAAATAGGAGACAGCAAATAGAGTAATCCAAATAAAGAAAAACACATAAAACAGAAGTCAAGTACAGATCATGCATTGTAAAATGCAAGCACTTAGAGAGAAAATGGGACTTAGGAAGGGATTTAAAGGAGGCCACTGACTCAACAGGGGATGTTTCAGAATATGATGCGATGCAGGGTGGTTTTCTGAATACACTCTAAGACTGCAGCTGAAGTTGGTCTTCATGACACAATCATCAGCGCTGAAGGATAGTATGACCCTTGTCATAAGCTTCCAATGAGCATTATGGCTTTCCCTTCAGCTGTCAGTGAGATCTGGGGCTGAATCAAAACTAACAGTGATTGGACTGGCCAGTTTTGCAGATGGGACAGGCCCTCAACGATTGGACAGGCCCATTTGCAGCCTGGACTGACCCACTGCCGTAGGACAATCTGTTTTCGCGGATAGGCAGACCCACAGCAATCGGACATGCCTATTTGTAGATTGGGCAGGTCCAGGGCTATTGGACAGGCCAATTTTCAGATTGGACAGGCCCACTGCGATTGGACACGTCAATTTGCAGATTGGACAGGTCGGCAGCGATTGGACACGGCAATTTGCAGATTGGACAGGGCCGCAGCGATCGGACAGACCGATTCGCAGATTGACTCGTTAATTAGTAAAGCACATAGACCACGCAGGACTGCATTTCTCCCTGCCTGGTGTTGTAGTATTGTCTTTAGGAACTGTGGTCGCAGAGGGAGGGAGCATGTTGCTGCTGTCAGTGCCTGACCGGGCATGATGGTGAGGTCTGTCACCGTAAAAGCCGGATCACTCTCACGCATTAGGTCTTGGTTTTATTCTTCAGAATTTTTTGTACAGAAGAGGAACAGAGAAGAGTGTCTTGGTTGCATAATTTAACAAGAGCAGCAGGAGTAAGAGACAAAGACATCACGTTCATAAGATAGAGCACAGCACAGCGGCACTGCTGCACAGCGGAACCTGAGGATGTGCGAGATAAGAAAGAGGAGGACTGACTGTTGGCAAAAATCATATGAGTATATGGCTTTGAAGAACTAGATTCTAAATTATGTACTGTACTGTACCTGTATCTCATTGACCCCCCCCACCCTCCTCCAAACAAAGCTGAATTCTAAATTTAGGAATGAAGCACACAGGCTGCTGGGGGTGATGGACGTTCCGTGATATATACACGTCACAGAGCCATTCAAACGCTGAACTACAGCGCTTGTTCCAGATTGTTCCAGCGCTTGTTCCAGGATGACCTCATCAGATGAATAAATTACTGCAGATGTAATGGCTGTGTTAGAGATATGTCGTTGTAACGGTAATATATCCGACACGCGCCGCGGCAGGGCTGTTAGCCAGGCTGTTAAATTTTACTCCTTTCTATAAACTTTGTTAGGAATGTGATGATCTGGAAGGCAGCTACAGACAGATAACATGAAATGGCCGTTTAACTGCCGGGAACTTTCAGCCTAATTCCCGTTTCTCCTTTTACCTGGGGCAAATTCCCGTTTTCTCTTTTTCCAGGAGCAAATTTCCCAGTTCTATCTTTACCTGGGGCGAATGTCCATTTCTTTTTCAGTGTAAAGTCAACACTGACAGCCAGGTCCCCTTGGTAAAGATGCACAGATATGGGCTGTATTGTTATTTTAGTGCTTTCATTGAGATTGGCAGTTACTCTGTGCCTGGCTGCAGAGGGCTTTAACCTCTCTGGCTCTGAGTACTTTCAACTCTAGTCAAGAACATTTGGTCCCTAATGGACTCATACAGATCATGTTATTGACTTAACATGATCATTTTGGTCAGTGTACGGGGTAGGGGCAGTTGATGATGACAGTGGGCAAGGGCAGTTGTTTGGGGAAGAGGGCAAGGATGCTTGTTAGTGACAGAGGGCAGGGGCAGTTGAAAGGGGCAATTGTTGGCGACAGTGGGTAGGGGCAGTTGGCAGGACCAGTTGTTATGGGCAGTTGTTTGGGATAGCTGGTTGGGGCAGGGTGCAGTTGTTTGGGATAGTCATTCCGGACAGTGGGCAGGGGTCAGTTGTTGGTGACTGTGGGTATGGGCAGCGGACAGGGCCAGTCGACATAGGCAGTTGTTTGGGATAGTTGTTAAGGGCAGTTGTTTGGGATAGTTGTTAAGGGCAGTTGTTTAGGATAGTTGGGATAGAGACAATGGGAAGGTGGCAGTTGAAAGGGGCAATCGTTAGTGGGCAGGAGCAATAGTTATGTGCCAGTGGACAGGGGCACTTGTAGGAGCAGTTGCCAGTGTCAGTAGCTGGGCTATGGGTGCTGTTAACTCGGAACCAGATGAAATGCAGCAGGTGAATTTCATCACAACTCTGTTATTAAGCTTTTGTTCTGTATCTCTTTCATGGCTCCGTCCCTTCCTATTCAGACAGAAAGCACAGAGGCTTTGATCATGGCCTGAAAGCAGGGGGAAAGCTTCTTCTTTGAGCCGCATTTCCCATTACAGATATGAGAGAAGTTTACTGTTTATCTCCTTCAACCCTGCTCCCTTCCCTCCCACAGAGAAGAGAGGCTTTGTCATTTTAATTGACCTGCAGTGCATTCTGAAGATGATACACACACTGTTTTCATATTCTGCTCTCTATAACCTTCTGTGCCTCTGATTAAGAAACATCTTTGTGTACAAGGAGTGTGTGGATGAAGTTCATTTTGTGGGAATAGCCATTCTGAACTGGGAGAGGGACAGAGAAAGAGAGAGAGAAACTGATAATAATAATAATATTGAATTACTAGATTTATAGATTCGTTATGTATGCTGTTCTATTATGAAATATTAAATATGATTCATCACTGTCATCATAGTAGCAACCAAACCATTATTATTATTATTATTATTATTATTATTATTATTATTATTATTATTATTATCAAATTACTAGATTAATAGATTCATAATCTATTGTTCTATTGTTAAACATTAAATAATAATCATCATCCTTATCATCATAACATCAACAATAACATTCTTATTTTTCTTTGTCTAATTACTATTATTATTATAATTATTATTATTAGTGTTAAGCACATATAATTTTATTGAATTTGTTAACTGTAAAAGTCATATTTTTACATACATATGACATATACATACTGTATTGTACAACGTACAGTACCAAATAATACTAATCATATAAAGCAAACTCTGAAACATCAAAATGCAAATTGTTTTGATTACTCTCACCAGTTTTTAAAGCGGGTGAAATAATTGTGTAATTAAACGTACAATCCCAGGGGATTTGCTGAAACGCTTCATACCGCGCCTGCAAACACACCAGGCTCTATGAATAAATCATCTTTACTCCCCGATGGAACAACATGTTGGATCATCATTTTTCAGACAACAACCTAGGGTATAAACTGTGCTTGTGCATTACCTATGGTTTGAATGAGGATATCCCTTAAGATTTAAATAAATAATTTCATGAAAATGTGAAATTGTGTGTTTCAGTGGGGCTTGATAAGTTGGATCTGTGAGTAAAAAGTGTTTGCCAGAATCTGTCCTGAAAATGAGAATGGTGCCATTTCTACTCCTCCTGTGTTCCTTGTAAGATAGGAGAAAAGGCAGAATATGTAATTAATCTCACCGGATGCTCCGTAAATCATTGAGGGGCTTGTTGACAGGCCACAGATACTGTAGGTATGGTTAGTGAGGTATCTTCTAACATGCAAAGAACTTCTTTAAACTGAAGGAATTTCACCAGGGTTTCTGTAACGCAGCATTGCCTGGAAAATGTCGTCTAATGGCAGCTGGTCAATTGTGTTTCTGTTCCTGTTTGCATATAAATGTCTTCAAACTCATTTTCTTTGATTTATTTCTTCATATTCCTGAGAGTCAGATGATTTATCATCCATTACATTTGAAACATTACGGATCAAGGATTGGTCCATCGTTTTAATGGAGAAATCCGTTTTCTCCCCATAAATTTCAAATGTAAATTGAAGGGTTGTGGCAGGATTAAGGTTATGTTTACGAGTAAGGAAAAGGGTTAGACAAAGAGAAAGACACAGACTGAAGAAGGATCCGGGCTGTGTTTACACGCTCATATAATGGTTAGGATAAGGGCAACTGTTTGATTTATGATTACCCAAGACTCACCATTTTTATACCCTGGGAATGAAAACTGTAGCCTTACAGATTTTTGTATGATTTCAGTGAAATACATATTTAGACCTATATGGCTACAAACACATTTCCATTGATTTATTATAGAATATATATATATTGAATTCTGATATGTATATTGTTTTCATCTGCCTGAATAAAAAGGTACATTTTCAAGATGTCTTTGAGGGCTAGGGTTAGATTTAGGAATATAGTAAGGGGTGAGGTTTACTTAATTTTTTAAGGTAGGATAATCACATTTCTAAGATGACTCCAAGGGCTAGAAATCATACTCCAAATTAGATTTAGGATTACAGTTAGGGTTAGGAATACAGTTTGTGTAAGGGTTGAGTCAAGATTAGGGTTGTGTTCTTGAGCTTGATTTTGGATTTTTGATGATCCAATAATAAATAAATAAATATTTAGAATTCTAGCATTTTATGAACTTTTGAACAGGAGAATATAATTTTTAATATAATTTTCCAATGAAATGTATTTTTCATCATAAATGTTTTAATTTGTTCATTTCACCATGATTGTTGAAAAATGTGCTGTTTTCCACCAAAAAAATATTTTTACTGTAATTATTACTGAAACACATTTTTATTTGGTTATGCTGTCATGCTTGTTAAACTAAGATAATTTCTCATCTATCTGGAAAAAAACATGTTTTGTATTTTTTTTTTTTTTTTTTTTGCATTTCCTGGATCTAAGCCTATATAGACTTTTGTATTTTGTTTTGGATTAAATAGATTTTCCTCCATAATTGTCTTCAAACACAATTTCCTTAATTCATTTGTGTTCCTTCACCAATGCGTATACCACAGCCACACAAATCTGTCTGTGTTTCTGTTTTTATGTTTCAGATCCTTGTTCACACACAGCCCTCTATGTGCCAGCTCTCCACTCATTAGCCTCCAGTCAGAAATAGCTGCAGCTGAAACATCCCGCATTCCGACCCTCAGATTCATCCCAGATTGTGTGCCACCTCGCTCCTGTCACTCAAAGACAAAATCGCCGAGCGCCTGCTAATCAAAGAACAATCTGTCCCGAGCCACTCCCCACCCAGCCTCTGTCTGCCCGGAGGAAAGAGCTGTTTCTCCCTCAAAGCGGCTATATTCCCTCTCAGTAGATTAAATGCTGCTTGGCAGTAAATCCTGCCACTGGCTCTGCACCGTCTCGTTCTCTGCGTAGGGGCTGGGGTTCTATCTGCAGCTCTGAGTCAGTCTTCCTGCAGGATTGTCTGGCAGGCTTGGAGCAGGCAGGAGCCACTGCCCTACGGGGGTGGAGCGCTTTTATGCGATGCAACGGAGCCTCTGTTTACACAGTTTCTGTTTTAAAAATACCTAATTTTCTGACACGCTGCTGTACACTGTACAGAGAAAAGATGCTGCTCCCTGGCATAACTGCAGTGGATGTAATAAATGCCTTTGTTCAGCATCGCACAGTGTGGCTTGTTCATCTGGCTGTGTTTTGCTTGCTGCTGTCTAGTTGAGTAGAAGCATATTTTTAACTGGGCTAATTGAGCAGAAGTGTGTGTTTTGAGCTGGTCGATTTGAGTCCATTTGAGTAAAAACATGCTTCCAAAAAAACATCCTTCTTAGTCCGTCTAATTGAGTAGAAGCATGTGTTTCTGGTTGGGTAAAAGTATGTGTTCTTAGCTGGTCTTTTTCAGTAGACGCCTGAGTGTTTTTAGCTGGTCTAGTTGAGTAGATGCGTGTGCTTTCAGTTGGTCTACAGTAGTTGAGTAGAAGCCTGTATTTTAGCCAGTCTAGTTGAATAGAAGCAGGTGTCTAGCTAGTCTAGTTCAATATGAGCCTCTGTTTTTAGCTAGTAGAAGAGTGTCTTATTAGCTAATCTACTTAAGTAGTAGCATGTTTTTACGTGGTCTAGTTTAGTAGACCTATGTGATTTTAACTGGTCTAATTTAGTGGAGATGTGTGACTATAACACACCTGGCCTCCATCCCCCAAGCTATATTTTACACCCTCAGTCAGAATCACTGTTATAGTACAACGCACAGCAGCTCACATGTAATTGGTAAATATCACTGGTGAACATATTTTCATAGAAATTAGGTCAAGGTAGGCATGACTTTGTTACCACCATCAACAGAAGTTCACCCTACCTGATTTGTGGCCTTCCGGTCCTTCATGGTAAAAAATGAATTGAAGCCTGCAGTATGTGATGTGTAGCATTATCCAGGCCAGTTTTATCTTATGCCAGCAGACAGATTTCAATGTGTGCTGAGGATTATGGGCCTTGACAAAAGAACTCTGCTTTCAGAGGAATGTAGGGGAGCTCAACAGGTGATGTTTTTTCACATTTTTATTTTACTATGTATTTACTAACCAGGATTTATGCACTTTATTATGTATTTATTAGACTTATTTTTTTGACTTAAGTCTGCTGCTGTAGCCTATCCACTTAGTGGTTTGACACGTAGTGCGTTCAGAGATGCTCTTCTGCATAGCACTGTTGTAATGTGTGGTTATTTGCATTACTGTCACCTTCCTGTAAGCTTCAACCAGTCTGGCCTTCTCCGTTGACCTTTCTCATCAACATGGCATATCTGTCCACAGAACTGCCACTCTTTTTTTGTTTTTTTGCACCATGCTGAGAAAACTAGAGACTGTTGTGCATGAAAACCACAGGAGTTCAGCAGCTCCAGAAATACTCAAACCAGCCTGTCTGGCACCAACAATCGTATGACGGTTGAAATCACTGAGATCACATTTTTTCCCCATTCTGGTGGTTGATGTCAACATTACCTGGAGCTCCTGACCGGCATCTGCATGATTTTATGCATTGCAGTGCATTGGATAATAGCATGAATAAGTAGGTGTACAGGTGTTCCTAGTAAGTGTATAGCTATCAAACTGAATGATATGGCAAAATGAACAGAATTCACTCATGAACAGGATTGTTCTATATAAAATAGGGGCTGTCTGGGGGGGTGGGGTAGTATCCTCCACTGATGGCTCACTGGCCCCCACTTTTCTGTAGAATTTCTTGTCTCTTATCGCCTGAAGGAAACCTTGAAATGAAGCGATTTTCATGAATGAAACATTGCCCAGATGAAAAGAGGTGCAGACCTTTCACTTAATTTATGTTTTTAAAGGTTGGACAGGCATTACCAATTCTAGGTTGCCTGGGGGTTGACTGGATGGGGGAGGAGGGGGGGGACTGCCATTTTGGGCTTTGAAAGTCACCTAAGATAACAGGTCAGACTTTACAATAACTTTCATGGATTGGCATTAACTGATGTTGTTAACATGAATTAATGAATTAACAAATACATTAATTAAGCATACAATTAACTGTTCATTAGTTAATGCATTTGTTCATAACTAACTAATGTAATTACAATTAGGAAACCATAGGATGAGCTTATAATTAGTTAACAATTAACAAATACATTAACTGACTTTTTCATTGCAATATGAAGTGGCAATAACTAATTTAGTTGTTAACATGAATACATGATGTACAAATACTACATTAACAGAGCAGTACAGATTAACTTCTCAGTAGTAGTTAGTTAACAGCTATATTAGATCATGACATGCCAAAGTGTTACCAAATAACAGAGTCATTAGAGTCCATTAGTAACAGCAACTCAATTTTGTTATATCACAGTTCACCCCTACATGCTCAGATGCTTAATTAATGTCAGCCATCTTATGTTACGCGTCTAAATAATCATACACACATCCTGAGACAAGTTGTGGGCTGAGATAATACGACAGGATCTAAACTTCTTTTTTCACGTGTGAGTATCACCAATTAAAGTTGTGTTGGAATTCATAAGCGTGCAGGCTTTCTTATGATTGGCAGTTTCGTGTTTGCCTTCCTGTGTTATTTGTTTTGAGTATTGTTTTACAGTAATACATTTAACTCCTGTTAAGGGGGGAACTTTCCAGTGCAGTGCACCCTGGGCACTGATTCACCGGAGGAAGAATGAGGTTGTTCTGTCCTCAGTATGGTTATGGTAATGGTAATGGACTGTGTTTATAAAGCATTTTTATCCAAAGCACTTTACAATTGATGCCTCTGATTCACCCTTTCACACACACACACACACACACACACACACACACACACACACACACTCACACACCAACAGCAATAGGCTGCCATGCAAGGTACCAATCAGCTCTTCAGGAGCAATTACATTACATTACATTACATTATTGGCATTTGGCAGATGCTCTTATCCAGAGAGACATACAGTTGATTAGACGAAGCAGGAGACAATCCTCCCCTGGAGCAATGCAGGGTTAAGGGCCTTGCTCAAGGGCCCAACGGCTGTGCAGATCTTATTGTGGCTACACCGGGATCAGAGCCACTGGCCTTGTGTGTGCCTGTCATTTACCTTAACCAGTACGCTACAGGCCGCCCCATTTGGGAGAAAATGTTGCCCCCTGTGGAAGGGTGAGGTGTGGGACTTGTAGTTTTGTAGTTGTAGTTTCATCCGTAGTCAGCCTGGAGAGAGCGGACTCCAACAAAGGGTTTGGGGAGGGGAGGGGTGAGGTGGCAGGGGTTATACCTGGCAATTGAACCCCAGAACTGTGGGAGGAACCCTTACTCTAATGTGTATGCTCACTTTCCCACTGAGAATTGAACACGGAGACGTGGATGCGCTCACTCACACAGCACAGTGCCCACGCATTATCCTGAGAGCCGCAGTTTTGCCTCCCCGTCTCTTTCATCTGTCCGTCACACATCATCAACTTGTTGCTTTTAAACAGGCTCTGAAGGAACGGCAGAGAATGACTGTCGTTGATGTTTTTTAAAAAGCCGATCCTTTCACTTGTTGATTGCTCATGGGAAGGAGAATGTTAAGCGGTGACGTTAAAATGAATAAATATCAGCCTGGATGGTCTGTGAATGGCCTGTTCTCAGCATCAAACCGTCTTATGTTCTTAAGAATGTTGTTTTTAGTATATGTAATCCTAATACCGTAAATCCCTGAAAATGGCCTTATGTCGGATTATACTAAATCAATCAGCACTTTGCTATTGCCTTCCAGATGAAATAATGACTGTCTTGGCTTATTTACCTGCTTTTGTGCTCTTACCTGTTGTGTGCATGAGACATTTTGTATTTGTTTGAATTGAGGATGTCTCAGGGAGAGAGAGGGAAGACCAGAAATCCCTGTTGCAGCCTTGAGCAGACACAGTTTACACATCGCACTCTACTTTCTCAGACTGTTTGCTAACAACAGCAAATGTTCAAAGCAAACTGAACAAAAAAGAAAGGAAGCTTCTGTTCCTTGTGGCTTCGGTGCAAACAGTCGGCTGGCTGCTCTGGATGAGTCCATCTCTCCGGGGCTAGAGAGGAACTCTCAGGTCAGCCCCAGGACTTACATACACATTTCAACAGGCCTAACGCAGAGCCAGACTCTGAGCCATAGACACTGCCAACCCTGAGCAGTACAGAGAAAAGATAAGATGAGATATACTTTATTGAACCCTGTGGGGTAATGTGTCCTCTGCGTTTGACCCATCCTAGTTACTTAGTAGCAGTGGGCAGCCACAGTGCAGCGCCCGGGGACCAACTCCAGTTCTGAGGCCAGTGCCTTGGTCAAGGGCAATGGCAGGAGCACACCTAACCTGACATGCATGTCTTTCATTGTGGGAGGAAACCAGAGTACTTGGAGTGAATCAATATGAACACAGGGAAAATATGCAAACACGCAGAGAAGAGTTTGGGATTCTAACCTATCTATGCCACCATGCCGCCAGCATGCACCACTACAGACCAGCCAAATGAATACAGACCAGCACAGACCAATACAGACATTAAGCCCACATTAATACAGATCTGCACAGACCACTATAGGGCAGGACATATCAGCACTGAGCAGTACTAACCAGCACAGAGAGTATCTGATAAATGCTTGTGATAAGCCACTTCTGCTGTCCTGAATGGTGGTACATAATACCTGTAATACCTCACAGAGAGCTGCAGCGTAGGAGGAACACCCCTCCCCAAACCCCACCAACAGAGGCTTTTTCTCCACTCCACTGTCCCACATTTACATTACATTACATTTACATTTTACATTTAGTCACAAGTAAGTACATGGGAACGACAGAAGAACAGTGCGGAACCTAAAATATGCGACTGTAGTTTGAGTCAACTGTAGAGGCAGGCACAAGAATAAAAGCAAGAATGAGATGAAGTTTCTTTTTTTTTTTATATGTTCCACAGAGAAATGCTGGTACGTATTGCATTTCATATTAAGTGACTGCACTTTGTACCATGTAGCGTTTAGTGGAGGAGGGAATAGATGAAAAAGCAGCTGAGATGTTTTCTGAAGAGGAGAGTTTTAGTTTTATAGTGGAAATCAAGTGCACACAGTCCAGTTCTCCTGCTGCTCTATATTCCCAATCCTCTCTAGAGCAAATGGCTGTTAGTGTATCCGAATCCCTGTCTGTGGGCTGGGAAGTGATGTAGGCGGATCCCTGTGTTATTACATAAGGATATTAACTGCATAATAACAAGGATACAATTATAAGAAGATATCAGGTGCTCTTATTCAGTGTGACTGAAACAGCTGACATTATTTTAAATGCAAGCCATTCATACAGCTGGATCTTAACTGAAACAATTCTGTTTAAGCACATCGCTCAAGGGTAAAATGGCTGTGCTCCACCTAAACTGGCTACCTCTCAAATGCAAGCTCAGCGTCCCAAACCACTATACTACACTGATTCCATTATCATTATTTTGTGCAGTAGTAGTAGTAATAATAATAATATTACTTTAGTATTAATAAATAAGATAATAATAATAATAATAATAATAATAATAATAATAATATAATCATAATAATAATCATAATAATAATCATAATAATAATAATGATTATTATTATTATTATCATTATTATTATCATAATTATTATTATCTTTAGCATTTAGCACATTTTATCTTATTATTTAAAAGCACTTTGCAGGTAAGTTGAGTGGGGGGGCCCGAATCAACACCAGCTTGTAGCTCCCACCAGGGTAAGACAGTACATGGCAGCCATTTTGTGCCAGACAACACAGCTTAGGTAGAAGTTACTGAACCACCATGGTGCGTTGAGCTGTGATCTCAAGTCGTTTACATTTGTAGGTCATTGTGTGGAGATGAGTTCTGGTCTGCTCTGGTACCCCAAAACATGTACTGCAGTGGCACATGTAAGTAATTCATATTCTCTGACATATTCCACATTCGATTCAATTGTGCTGATCGCTGTAAAATCCCCACAGTAAGCTTGTGGAAGTAAGAGGTTTTGTATATGTACTATGTGGATTTTTGGAAGTGATTTTTGGATGTTTCAGACAGTGGTATTCTGGCTGAAGTGTGTGCAGCTGTGTCTGTGATGGTTGTGTTGGTAGTTATGCTTTCACATGGAGAGGGGTGAGAGGTTTGTATTGAACTGACAGCAGTTTATTGGTGGATGAAGCAGGTGAGAAAATGAAGGACTGAAAGATGCATCCTTGGTGGTAAAAGAAGAGGGGAGAGCTGAACTGTGACTGGATTTGATAATAAACTCAGTCCCAGGAGGATGGGTTAGCTGTGTATGAGGTGAGTAGTCTCTCTCTGCCACTGCCATCCCCCTCTACCAGAATTCACCCACCTCATTAGGTAGAGGATGTATTTATGTGAGGGTGTGTTTGCATGCCTGTGCTTGTGTATTATTGTGAATATGCCATCATAGTTTTTACTTCACACGCCCACTGACCACCCTCTATCTCTCCATTCCCCTCCTTTTTATTCCTGCTTTCTCTCTCTCTCTCCCCCTCTGTCTTTCCCCCCTCTCCTTCAAATGTTTCTCTGTGTGAATCAGTCTAATTGCTACTGCCCATCAGGGAGTAACATGCTGGGCTCTGCAGCACTACACACACCAGCCACTCTTAACCAAAGCCAACACTCAAACACCCTCCTCTGCAATGTCACATTCCTCCCTAAGGCAGAGTCACAGTAGAGTCATGTTCCTACATAAAGCAGAGTCACAGTAGAGGCATGTTCCTACCTAAAGCAGAGTCACAGTTGAGTTGTGCTCCTCCCTAAAGCAGAGTCACAGTAGAGTCATGTTCCTACCTAAAGCAGAGTCACAGTAGAGTCATGTTCCTACCTAAAGCAGAGTCACAGTTGAGTTGTGCTCCTCCCTAAAGCAGAGTCACAGTAGAGTCATGTTCCTACCTAAAGCAGAGTCACAGTAGAGTCATGTTCCTACCAAAAGCAGAGTCACAGTTGAGTTGTGCTCCTCCCTAAAGCAGAGTCACAGTAGAGTCATGTTCCTACCTAAAGCAGAGTCACAGTAGAGTCATGTTCCTACCTAAAGCAGAGTCACAGTTGAGTTGTGCTCCTCCCTAAAGCAGAGTCACAGTAGAGTCATGTTCCTACCTAAAGCAGAGTCACAGTAGAGTCATGTTCCTACCTAAAGCAGAGTCACAGTTGAGTTGTGCTCCTCCCTAAAGCAGAGTCACAGTAGAGTCATGTTCCTACCTAAAGCAGAGTCACAGTAGAGTCATGTTCCTACCTAAAGCAGAGTCACAGTTGAGTTGTGCTCCTCCCTAAAGCAGAGTCACAGTAGAGTCATGTTCCTACATAAAGCAGAGTCACAGTAGAGTCATGCTTCTCCCTAAAGTGGAGTCACAGTAGAGTCATGCCCCTCCCAAATGCAGAGTCACAGTAGAGTCATGCTCCTCCCAAATGCAAAGTCATACTATTCCCTAAGGTAGAGTCACAGCACAGTCGGTCAGCCCTATTCTGAGTCTGTGACATTTTTTTCCCTGCTGTTCTATTTGCAGAGTGTCAGTGTCACTGAGCAGCTGTGCTTATCCTGCCTCTTATCTGCCCTGGATCAGCCAGTGTGCTGTGCAGAGTTTAAAGCATATCACAGTTACTGCTTATGGAAGTCCATCATTATAAATGATGACTTCAGACCTCCCACGGATAGATACCCCTGGTCTCTCTCTCAGACACACACACACACACACACACACACACACACACACGCAAACAAACACTATCGGATGCGATTCCACCGTTTCCTGTCAAAGCAGAAGCAGCAGGTGATGGCGTTTGCTGAATGGCTGCAGAGAAAGCGAGAGAATAAGTCTGCACTGCATTTTTCGCTTAGCCGAAAGATTAAATGCATTTGCACTGTGATGAAATGGAGTTTGTTCACACACCAGTGAAAGTGTGCAATATCAGCAGTCTAACAGGTGCGAAACTGACAAGAAGCTCAGGATTATGGGACATAATATGCAAGTCAAGCGGAATTAGGAAGAAGCTGCTAAGCATTTTGTTCTGCATATTTGTGTGTGCAGGCCTGCCATAGAGCACTGTACCTATGCTCAGTTTCTCTACAAGCCTACAGCAGTTGCTTTATGTTTATGTACCTACCTGTCACCACACAGGAAATCCTCTGGCATGAAAAATAGTGCTATTGTGAACTGATCTGATTTGATTCGAAACCAAACAAAATAAATCAATGGAATGGAAGAGCACGAGGCGGATCAGAAACAGGAGATAATACCTGCCGTTTGGACAGTCACCCAGATGCTTTTGTTTGTTCCAGGCGTAATGCTTCAAATGGATTCATAGGCTTGAGGATTTTCCTGTAGACAGCTGGGAGGAAGGTTTATATATAAACACACACTCATACGCACACACACACTTTGAATATGTGCTTGTATGTGTGCAATGTATGTGTGTCCATGTGTGTCTGGCATATACATTTTCCAGCTTTCTGGAGCAGTCAAGTGTTACTGTGAAGAAGACACCCACTCCTGTACTGTAGCTACTTCCAGAACAATGCTAATGAATTCATAATGGATGTGCAGTTTTAAGCAAATGTTTGTGTGCTCCTTGCCAACACTGCAGGGACGTGTGCCAAAATTCCTCTTTTTGATAAAACGGCAGTGAAGAGCATTCATCACGGCTGTAACCCATAAATCCGAACACAGAAAACATCCCAATGTAAAAACATATTTGCTAATAATAATAATGACCGAACTTTATCACAAAGACATTAAATAAGGGACAAAAATTTAGAGACCCTGCGCAGTCAGAATAATAATTTTTAGTAGCTACACATATAGAGACAATGTAAACAAATACCATGATATTAAGCCTATTTTATTCAGCTGAAATATTAAACAAGGGTTTGATACTGAAAGAAGCAAAGTTCTTATACGAGCCATTACAGGAGGGTTTTAAATTCTGTTGGAAGCAATGTTACTTACATAAGTAAGTACATAAGTCAGTAGGCTTAAATTCTAACCAATCAGCATTGATTCTGTTTACTTGGCTGCCAATCAGAGGTGAAATTGCAGTGCCAAAGTGGACGTGCTGCATCAGACCTACAGTGCTCATGTTTATAAATTACACGCTTCACATAATAGCATAATTTTATAATTTTCTTGTTTATGAATTTTGAAAAAGCTATTTTCTGATTTTATCTTGCTGCTTAGTGAACACTTTAATTCAAGAATGAAAAATATGATTGCGGAGGGTCTTTAGGATTCTCAAAATATATTAGAGTATTTTTGAAATTATATATTTAAATGGTCATTGCAGGTATAATTAATTTGTGTATAGACCAATAAATAAAGTATCTGTACATGAAACTGTGAAATCTACCAGGTTCCTGAAACAGCCTCTCTGACATGTTCAACTAACAGGGAATACTAATATCCATAAATGATTTTTCCACTAGCAGGGAATGCTGATATCCGTAAATGATTTTAAAGCCACAATAAATTGTCATATTGTAGATGACTAATACTTCCGGAGGCTTCTAATGTATGCGTCAGCCGTTCCGTGTAATCTAATCTGTTAATTGTGATGTATGAATTGTTTCTATACTGCGAGGGAGTTGGGCTCGGGCCTTGGAGAGATGCGGCGTCTGCAGATTTCTGTAGTCTCCTTTCAATCAGCAACCACTTTGGGACTTGGAAACAAGGTGTGCGGACTTGTTAGCCAATCAGTGACTTCAATTAATCACTTAAGTGCTGAAACACGCCAAAAAGCAGCAGTCGCCATAGCCACTAGTACTGGAGTTTGAGATCCCTGATGCATGCATATGGAGTCACAGCTCCTTCAATCACACTTTCTTTGAAGGGCTCTACATAAGAGCTGTATATGATGTACAAAGCATTTGCCTATTAGCCTATTAGCCCATTACCGGTTATTAGTATAAGTGCTTATGAATGCTTGTGTAGTTCTATGAATATGCTATCTAGTGCTTATGAAGGAATTATATAGCTCTTATTGCATGTAGGACACTTCAAAGAAACTGTACTCACTGCATGCTGCAATTGCAGTGTATTAATTGTTCCTATAATTCTGAAATACTCGCTGTTTGTATTCTTGACCAGGTATCTCAGGTATCTCACACTTTAATAAAGACCAAAGTAAAACGTACTGAGCAGACCAAGGCATCACATACACATCCTAAAATGTCACCCGAACGCTCAAAATATTATTTTTGTCATAGACAAATGGTGTATCTGAAGCTTTTTTAAAAAGTTACTTATAAAAAAGATTACAGTTTTTTTTGTTTGCTGTAGTAAGCTTTTTCTTAAAAGAAGAATATTTCCTATGAGACTTTCTCACTTTTTCAATAATAAATCATGTTTTCAGTGAAGGACTGACAGGCGACTCCTTAGACTGTGTGCATGTGTGCGTCTGTGCGCGTGTGTGTGTGTGTGTGTCTGTGTGTGTGAGTGTGTGAGTGTGTCTGTGAGTGTATGTGCGTGCCTGTGTGTGTCTGTGTGTGTGTGTGTATTTCTGTCTGTGTGTGTTTGCGCTTGTTTGTTTACCCTGCAAAACAGCACTGCATTACACAGGCATAAACACGTATTTTCTGTGAACATTTATTTGAAATATTGTAAAGAATATATGTCCAAACAGCAGCACTTGCCCTTTGCGGCAGCTGTGCGGTGCTTAGCAGCCGCGACACGGGCCGGGCCAGAAAGCAACGCGTAACCTAATTATCCGGCCCACATGGTGCTGTGCCTTTCACTGCCTTTAATGTCAGCGGGGTCAATATTAATGGCATCCCCACAGGCTCACAGGATGATTAAAAACACAAAGTCTAAATTTGGAGAACAATACGCGTGGAGAATAACCAGCCCTGCGAGCTGTTTTCTAAAGGACGAAACGGCCACTGTTTGCAAGCTCAGACGCAGGGATCGATGTTGAACAGCTGAATGGGTAATCACCTGACCATGTGAACGTGCAAGTCGGGGTCCCGGGGGGGAGGGTTGGGTGGGTGCCAGGGTGCTAGGTGTTGGGGGGTGTGGGCAGTGAGGGTGGAAGTGGATTGAGACCATCCAGCAGGGACCCAGAACATTCTCTGAAAGTTATTGGAAATGCAATGCGCAAATTCCTTGGTTATCTCCTGAATGCAAATTCTGAGCCAAGTGCCAGGAGTGGTCATGAAATGCTGCTCAGTTCTTCCACTTAAACGAGAATTAGAAACCGATTTGGATATGGAAATTCAAATTAATGTAATTGGAAAAATGAATGATAGTCAACACATTTACCATGTCAATGAACAAGTAATTCCCCTAACCAAACTGGAATCTAACTGGGATTTTTCTGTTGGCTGGTATCTCTGCCTCTTAATATACCATACCAAAAGCTGCTTTTGATACCTGGAGGATATGAATATTATATAAACTGAATGAATATTGAAATGATGTAATAAATTATTTAAATGATAGTATGAATAATTATATGAGAACTTGAGTGTTGTTTTCTCAAAGTTGCGTGAGCTGCTTTGCTGTAAGAAAGATGTCTGAGCGAAAGCTTGGAAAATGAGGCAATGAGAAGCAGCATGTCGCTGCACAAGGACACTTCCTGTCAAGAGAGGAACAGGCGTATCGATCATGCGCCATTTTTGGAACAGAAGCACAGCATTTCACTGTCATCCTGAGGGTGAACTGAGCGCTGATTGTGCGTCTTATCTCCACCGTGCCTCTGAACGCTGACTGCTGAATGTTCCAGAATTGGAAACAGGGCCTCTGCCCTCCAGACTTGGGCCACATTTTAATATTTGTAATACTTCAGCGGTTGAACCCTTGAAACAACAGTAAAAGTCCTTGCAGATTAATTACAATTTAAAATTAATCAATTTGCAGGCTTGCAATTGCTGAGAACAAAATACATTTTTCACACGATTGTATATTTTGATCTATTTTATTTTTAATTCTCAGGGATCTGTGGGACTGTTTGCAAATTGACTAGCTGATAAATAATGAATGCATTTCAAATACATATTTGACTCAAGTCTGTTCCTTTTAATCTTTCAGTGCAAATAGGGAAAGAATCAATACCTGTCCAACATGTTCTATCACATTGTGATGAATATGAATCTATTATAATTAAGTGATTATTTGTCTGTCCCTTATTGGATTTGATAGAAACTAATTTTGTGCTGTAGTTTTTTTTTTTTCACAATATACACACCTTGCTATAATCACTTACATTCCTTTATCACCATTAATAGTTTTTAAATATATTACTGGAGCCGCAGTGGCGCACAGCTAAAGCAACTGACCTTGCACACTGAGGACATGGGTTTGTGTCCTGGTTCTGCCAAAGCTGAGTTTGGCCGGCTCTTGTGGAGCGGCATAATTGGCTCACGGCTCTGAAGGAGGGACTCAGCAGGGGTTAGTAGGAATCGGCGCGTACAACAGTGCCCCAGTTGCGTCGGAATCACAGTCAAGGGTTATGAGACAATACGGCTTGAACAAGGCGTGCCGTTCTCAGGAACGGCAGATCTCTCCGGGCCACCCATGGGGCTGGGGTCGTAAGCGGTGTATCCCCAGCTAACATGAACATATATATTTTGGAACTGATTTTCATTGCAATTGACTGAAATCTCCATTGATCGTTCTGTCTCAGATCATTCACTGTTAACTGAATCGTGTTTAGTAAATCGTATGGATTAGAAACATGGCATGTGCTTTCCGGGTTTAAACAAAACAGTCAGAGCTTTATCCTACTTCATCCTAAAGTAACTCGGAGAGCTGCGTGGAGCTCAAAATGCACGTTTTCGGGTGTCTATTTGTTATTTCAGAATGTCTCTATCATCTCCTCTTCCATTTCAACATAGCCTCTCTCCATAACAAATCTCACTGCTGTAACATTCATCTCCTCTCTGTAGCACAGTCTTTCTATACCGGTCCTCCTCGATAACGGCTCTCCAGTCTGTAACTGGTCACTTCTGTAACATCTTTTTACAACACTCCACAACTGCAAACTCTGGTGCTACACCATCATTCGCCAAAAAACTAAAAGATTCTGAGCAAGCAGGTTCAATCCTGCATTATTCACATTGTGCACAAAAGTAACTGTAACGTAACTGAACCTGTTATCTCTACATATTTACAGAAATAGAATTTACCGTCATACAGCAGTATTTGTGGCTACGCTGGATGGGGGATGTCATTGGCGGTGTCCACATGCACCTGATGGGCTAGACGGGAAGTTTGTGCAATCATCCAGACCGGACACATTTCATATGCCCATGAAAGCCGGTCCAGGGCTGTTTATTCTAGCTGTCTCTTTATCGCGCTGTGTCAAACGACAAGGAGAATGAACTCTGCAATGTTGTGGGCCATTGCATAGTTACAGGGCCATGGATCATTGCACACAAGGGCTGTCAAAGAACAAAGCCGGCTATTGGCAGAGAGAGAGGGGAGGGAGACGGGCAGAGAGATGGACAGAGAGGGAGGAGGGCGAGAGGCAAAAGTGACGTCCGGAAAGACAGAAAGATGGAGAGGGGGCGACAAAGAAAGAGAGAGAGATTGAGATCGAGAGATGGAGAGAGAGACAGAAGAGAGATAGAGAGGGAAGAGCAATGTTGCAGAGCCCGCAGTAAATTTCATTATGTGATAAAAATCTGGAGTGCCGGGCGCTGGAACTGACCGGACCTGTTATTTACACAATGCGTATCAGCCAGAGACGGGCAGCAAAGCCGACCCCTGATTATCATGCGAAAAAAAAGCCAAAAAAAAAAAAGCCAGTGACACCAATACCGCCACAACCCAGGTCTCACCCTGTCCAATGCTCCTCTGAGTTTCTGTTGGAAAACACTGGGATTTCATTAGCATTTAAACAGCAAGAATGAATGTGATTTATGCCCAAGCTGGTAATGAGGGCTCTAGTCAGTGTGGGAGAAATACATCAATATATCAATATAATGACCAACAAACACAGTAAGCAGATTGTTCTTCAAAGTTGATTGACCCCGTGGTTAAAAAGACCTGTTTGACCTCAAACCTAAAAGTCACTAAGCATCTAAATCTTTCCTGCAGGTCTCCAAAAACAACCAGTGCAGGCCTTTGAAAGCAGTAGGGCATGGATCATCAACTAATGCCCTCAAATCCAAATCCAGCCCAGGTTTTCTTTTCTCCTGGATAATTAGTGCTACTAATTAGCCAGACTGTCTTCACACTTGACTCCCAGGTAGGGAGAGTGGAAAACCAGCAGTTCTCGGCCCTCAAGGGGCTGCTGTTCATTGGTGTAGTGGCTCTTTCCAATCATTTATTTTTACTTCTTCTTGATTCAAGTGCTTTCCTTGCTTCACCCAGGATACAAGGAAAGGAAGCTAGCAAAGGATGTGAGGACGGAGGAATCTTAGGCAAATGGAACGTCCTTGTTCAGTCAAGCATCAGTTTGAAGCCACGTCAATGACAAAGAGATCCACAGGGTAATCATTTATACATAAAGAAGGTAAAAATAACGAATTGGAATGATATTTCAAAGGCTTACACTGGCTGCTTTTGGAGACCTGCAATAAAACAACTAGACACAGCCTGGATACAATGTGTGACTTATATGTCACACATTCTGAAAGAAATACAGCTGCGAAGGATACACTATGTGTTACTTGCTCAAGCATCCTTCAGGAGCCTCCATGTTGAGCCTATCGCCTTCAAGGAGCATTTAACAGGTTGGAATGTCCTTAAAGATGGTGGACATTGATCAATTTCTTTGTCGGACGAGGACCGAGAAGACAACAACGGATAAAATAAGCGATTGGAATGAGCCCCTGGTCTTTAGAAGGAGGTGTGCAGAATCTTTAGCTAATCAATCATAAATAAAATACAAAAAAAACATCAGATACTACATCAGCCCCCCAGGACTGGAGTTTGAAATGCTTGTTCCACCACAAAGGTAATAACAGGTACCTGGCAGGTAATTACACCCACTCAGAGGTTACTAATCAACACCCCACCACCCTTTCTATTTGCAGCACAACACCCCCCAACCACCCTGTGGGGGTGCAGGTATTTTCCATAGCTTATATAGCATATTAGAACATTAGCACATTAGCACATTTGCACATTAACACGTTAGCACGTTAGCACATTAGCATGTGCATCGCATCCAATCTCCAGCTGCCACTAATGCTGCGATTCCCCCACACTCTCTTCGGTTTGGAGTGCTCCTTATCAAATCTGCCTCCCATGGCGCACAACAGGGGGCTTACCACAATCCCCAGCAGCGAACCCCCACCCCTCCCTGCTAGCATCTTCAGAGGGCATGAAAACCACCAATCCATCTCGGCGGTTCACAAGATTCAAACTTTCTGTGATTAAATATTTAATTTGCTCAATCATTTACTTTTTTTTTTTTTTGTCAGCGCTCAAGACTTCACATGTGAGTCCCCAGAGGGAAGATATTTCAGTGTTTGTCCGTTACATAAGCAAACAAATGCCAGTCACAAAGCGAAACCGGCGTTCGAACCCAAAAAGGCCGAAGGCTCCAGACTAAGGACTATTAGCGCTAATGGGGAAGGGGACAGAGTGCCTTTGGGCCTGCTCAATTTACGAGCTCTGTCTGTGATAGTTTTTCCCCAGGTCAGAGAAAGCGCAGCAGAAAGCGTCCCCGCTGGCACGTTTAGACACACTCTATCCTCAAGTACATCCTTAACGCGACGGAAAAAACCCAGGGGTCACAGGCCGGCCGCTGAGTCGCACGGCGAACTGAAAAATGCCTTTGATTATAATGGCGCTTTTGTTTAAGGAACCCGGGGACGGCCTTTTTTTCCCACCGTAAAGGTACTCATCTTCAATCTCGCCTTCAGGCACGGAGGAGCCGCTAATTTGCGCGCCGCTAAAAACAATATGGCGGTCGCGTTCGCCGTCCAGTACATTCCGCTGTCTAATTGCTGCTTGTTCCCTGCTATCTGTCAGGGGGACGGTTTTATAAACCCCCGTCCTGATTAAAGCGCAGAAACGTGGGCCGCAGTCACCCGAGTCCGACGGGGTCTTCGGGAATGTATCGCCGTGGCGCCATTACTCCTTTCCCGCAAATAATCTAATGCCGGTGGGCTTTTCTGTCCTGGCTAATTTGGCAGACCGTTTCCCACATTGCGGTAAAATGTCATTGATTAAACTTTAGCGAGAGGGACGCGGAATCCGAGCCAGGGTCGCTGCAAACACATGCAAATGATTTGCACGAGAGGCGTGTCTCGTATTTCTCATTAATCATACAGGCAGTGAACAAAAACAAATATAGCAAATATATGCAAAGCGGACCCAACCATACAAGTCACATCCATTAATTAAGCAAATAACATCCCAGCATGCATCAGATTGAGTGTAGAAATGCCGGGCAGGCCTGGCTGCCTGTAATTATGGCCAGATTGGCTGAATGGGGACACAGTGACTGTGAAAGAGGGGTGGTTGTCAGAGAGGAGAGCTCAATGACCGAAAAAAAGAGGTGATTGTCATTGCCAGAGAGGAGAGCTCAGTTACTGAAAAAGGGATAATTGTAGGATAGGAGAGCTCAAAGACTGAAAGAGGATGAATTGTTGGGGAGGAGAGCTCAGTGACTGAAAGAGGGATAATTGTTGGAGAGGAGAGCTCAGTGACTGAAAGGGGGATAATTGTTGGAGAGGAGAGCTCAGTGACTGAAAGAGGGATAATTGTTAGAGAGGAGAGCTCAGTGACTGTGAAAGAAGGATAATTGCTGGAGAGGAGAGCTCAGTGACTGTGAAAGAAGGATAATTGCTTGAGAGGAGAGCTCAGTGACTGTGAAAGAGTGATAATTGTTGAAGAGGAGAGCTCAGTGACTGTGAAAGAGAGATAATTGTGGGAGAAGAGAGCTCAATGACTGTGAAAGAGGATTAATTGTTGGGGCGGAGAGCTCAGTGACTGTGGAAGAGAGGTGATTGTCGGAGAGGAGAGCTTAGTGACTGAAAAAGGGATAATTATGGGAAAGGAGAGCTCAATGACTGTGAAAGATGGTGATTATTGGAAAGGAGAGCTCAGCGACTGTGAAAGAGGGGTAATTGTTAGAGGCGGGAGCTCAGTGACTGTGAAAGTGTGTGGTAATTATCGGGGTGTATTTGAAGGAAGCTTCAGTGACAAAGAGAACTGAACTTGGTGATGTTGCAACAGTGTCCAAGGTGATGTCAGCATGGAACTCAGAATGAATGACATAATCAGTAAAATGTAACAGTAGGCAGGAGAGTGTAGCATTAATCTGAAGTGCAAAATTAGCAAGCGACTACCGATCAGGTGACTACAGATCAGATGCCGGCATCCTGTGGTGAGAGCAGGCAGTTTAATCACATAGAGTAGAGGCACACACCCTATTAAAACAGCTGCACTATCCCCACCCCCATGATCCCAATTTAATGTAGGATCAGCACCAGTTCAGCACTCATATATGAATCTACACTCAGTGAGCACTTTATTAGGTATCTATTTTTTTCATTATTGGTCCTCTGCCGTAGCCTAACCAGTTAAGAGGTTTGATGCATTTGATGTGTTCAAAATGCTCTTCTGCATACCACTGTTGTAATGTGTGGTTATTTGCTTTACTGTCAGCTTCCTATCAGCTTTGAGTCTGGCCCTTATTCACTGACCTCTCTCATTAGCAAGGTGTTTTTCCCTGCAGAACTGCTGCTCACTGGATGTTTTTTAGTTTTTCCATACCATTCTCTGCCAGCTCTTGAGACTGCTGTGTGTGAAAATCCCAGGAGATCAGCAGTTTCTGAGATATCCAAACCACCCTGTCTGGCACCAACAATCATTCCACGATCAAATTCACTTAGATCACATTTCTTCCCCATTCTGACATTTGGTTAAAAAAAAATAGCTGAACCTCTTGACCATGTCTGCATGCTTTTATGCCTTTGATGCCACATGGTTGGCTGATTAAATATTTGCATTAAGAAGCTGATGTACAGGTCTTCCTAATAAAGTGCTCAGTGAGTGTATCATCCTGCAGTAGTCGCAGACTGAAATGTAGATATCACAAAGCACTTCAGTGTTTACATTTTTTTTCGTTCACTCCCTGTAGCTTAATTGGAGTGTGCCAATTAGACAGCGAGTTCACACCAACGCAATTTCCCTGTGACATATAGCCTTGCAAATGAGCCCAGCCTCTTATCGGTCTAAAGCAGTTAGCACTGTGAGCTGTTCTTGTCCTTTTCCCCATTACCAACCTACAAGGACAAAACACTCCTCTAGTTATATTTAAGCATATTTATGCATGTATACATTTGTATAGGGGATCTCAGTGGAGAGATGACAACAAGGAAGAACAGCTATCCCATAACTCCTGTCACTGCGCATTCCAGGAAAGGGAGATGGATGTACGAGTGACTCAAACATCAGTGCATAGAATATTAATACAGAATTATTAACCTTCCACCCTTAACTGTACAGTAACAGAATTGGATTCTATTCAGGTAATAGCGTGAAAAAACTGCATTATCTTCTATTCTGGCTGTGTGGTTGTGACGTTAGTAACGAAAATAGGCACTCTTCAGGGTATAGAATCGGTGCCCACTTAAATTTACATTCTCTGGAAAAGAGACCAAGGATAAAATTAAAACCTTGACAGGGACTTGCGCTCCCTTTTGTTGAGGTAAACTCATATTCGCAGCCTCCAAAGGCAGGCTGCGGTTCCTCTGTGTGCTTGGCGGACAGATCTCAGTGCGCTCGGTGGAGGAACATGAAATCAGGCCACACTTGTCAGGCTGTTCTGGGTCTGTGGCTGTTCCAGCGAGACATTTTCGCATCACTAAGGGAAAACAGGGAAGAGGGGAGAGGGTACGAACAGAGGAGGCGCGTGCTTTTTTCTGCCGTGTCTTAATTAAAGCCGGTTGTTTTTCAGAAGGAGAGAGACACAGCAGCAAAGCCTTCCACCAGAACAGCAAAAGTGAATAAACCTAGAGCCCTGCACAATTTGGCACACACAGGGTTAAATGACAGCAGCAAAAATGTTGCAGTCCAAAGGCATTTGGCTGCTAACTTCCGTGCAGCAGACTCTATCTGCACTCCTCCACATCTATCTCAATTCTTCCAAAAAATCCTTTATTGCGTTTTATAACATTTGGCACAGTACAAATTCTTGGTGCTTTCTTTTTTTTTTTACAAGATAAACCAGTAAAGGTTGATTAGGGGGCTTTTTCATTAATGTTTTTAGAAAGAGTTCTCTGTAGAAATCGATATTCTCTGCATCATCTAAAAATTACACAAAGCCCGTTTTTTCAAACACGTTCTCCATTCTTTCACAAAGTTATGACAGATTTTTTTAAACAACTCTCGTTTTTTAAATAGAAGTTACAAGTCAGAAAATAGTTTAGATTTAATTTTCCCCATCTGCTTCTCGTAACCAGCCCGTAGTACATTTATTTATATATTTACGCATTTATATATAATGTACGTTGTGTATTTACGTATGTATTGACATTACATAAGCATGTACACGAAAAAAAAAAAAACAGTCTCAGTTTTGCACTTTGTACAAAAGAAGCTGCTGTGTGTTTGTGTATGTGTGTGTGTGTGTGTGTGTGTGTGCATGCGAATGTGTGTGGGAGTGTGTCTTGCATCATATTGCATGGAGTTTTTATATCTGTGTCTCCTGCACCCTGTCCTTGGCGGTAGTCTTTAAGCTGTAGGTGTCAGGGACAGTGATGATTTCTCTGGGTCTGGATCGAGGCAGCGAGTTGCAGAGGCTGTACTCGGCCCAGGGCGTGGTGTGTGATCCTGTGTAGGTGCTATAGGAGGATTTGAAGGTGCTGTTGTGCTCCCGAACTGCAGGGGGCAGCAACGCTCCCTCCCCGGGTATGCTGGAGGTGGCAGCGCCCGCCGAGGCCGGAGGTGGGATGTCCTCGTCCACCTGTATGATCTCTATGGTCCTGGCTGCCCCCACCGTGCTGCGCTGCTGGTGCCTCTTGCGTAGTTTGTAGAAGACAATCAGCATGACGGCGGCCAGCAGAGTCACCGCCACGAAGCAGCCGATAATGATCTTGGTGGTCTTCATGACCTCGTCGATGCTGTCGGGCTGCTTGCCCTTGGCCGTGGGGCCAGGACTGGGGGTGGAGCCAGAGGGCGGGATGGGGAGCAGGGTGCTGTGGAGGAGGACGGTCGGGGTGGAGATGAAGGCGGGCTGAAAGACGGAGGGGGAGGCGGTCACCGCTGGCGAGTTCGGGGCTTTGGGGTTGACGGGGGGAGTGGCAGGGCCGGGCTTGACCGTGGGGCTCAGCGTTTCCACGGTGACGGTGGTGAAGTAGCTCAGGTTGGAGGTGTTGAGCTCCCCGCCGCTGACGTTCAGAAAGGCGGAGGCGTTGGAGCTGCCCGCGGAGTTAGCCACCATGCAGATGTAGGTGCCCTTGTCCCCTGGCAGGACGTTGGAGAAGGTAAGAGTCCCATCGCTCAGCACCACCATCCGCGGGTGGCTCGAACCGTGGGTCAGGATGGTCCCGTTGGGCAGCAGCCAACGGACGGACCACATGGGGGACGTCCGGCACCTCAGTTCCACCTCCCGTTCCGCCGAAATGTTCAGGTCCCTGGGAGCGTCGCTGATGAACGGGGCGGAACAGCGGTACCCGCCGGGCTCGACCTCCACCAGGTAGCGGCCGCGCATGTGGGCCGGGGTGTGGCAGCGGCCGCAGCAGGTGGAGTTGGAGGCGATGCGCTCCCGCACCCACCCGGCCAGCCACACCGCCTCGCAGTCGCAGCTCCAGGGGTTGTGGTGCAGGTGCAGCTCCACCAGGTGCCTCAAGGTGGCAAAGAGTCCGTGGGGCAGGGAGCTCAGATTGTTGTGGGCCAGGTTCAGCTCCATCAGGGCCGTCAGGTCGTCGAAGGCGTTGCGCTCGATCAGCCTCACCTGCGAGTTCATTATCCAGAGTTTTTTCAGCGTCCGGAGGCCCCGGAACGACCGAGGTCGGATGACCGGGAAGTGGTTCTCTGACACCTCCAGCTCCTCCAGTGCCACCAGGGGGCCCAGCGTGGGAAGTTCGCGCAAATTGCACATCCTCATGTTCAGGTACTTGAGGTTGTGGAGCCCCTCGAAGGCGCCATCCGAGATATACTCCAGCTTCCGAAGCTCGCCCAGGTCCAACCGCATCAGCGACGGCACACGGTTGAAGGCGTAGAACGGGATGCTCTCCACCGGATTGTTCCGGAGCCACAACTCGCGCAGCTTGGACAGGTACTCGAAGGCCCCGCTGGGGATTACCGTCAGCCGGTTGTCGAAGAGTTCCAAGGTGTTGAGGCTAGACAGGCCGTTGAAGGCCCCCACCTCAATCTGCCGGATGGCGTTTCTCCCCAGCTGCAGGACCTCCAGGTGCTGAAGGTTCCGGAAGGTGTCTGCCTGGATGAGCTCAATGGAGTTCTCCATGAGGTTGAGGTGGCGGGCGTTGGGCGGTATGCCCAGGGGCACACGGGTCAGGCCGCGGCGGGTGCACACCACCTTGCCCAGCTGGTTACTGCAGGAGCAGACGGCGGGGCAGGAGTGGGGCAACGAGGCGGCCGACGACGCAGCGCACAAACTCCACGCTCGCACCATCAGGTAGACCACGAAAAGCAGGGCGGCGTTCCAGGTACGGGACACAGTTACCTGCCACAGGAGACTCATGATGTGGCACGGTCATTATTCAACATCACCTGGGGATTCGCCCTGCGGGGGGGGGAGGGGGGCTTGGAGCTGGGGAGGGAGGGATTCGCTGAGAACCGACCCCTACCCTGGGTTAAGCAGAACTCTGGATCTTTCTTCCATCGACGGAGAGAGGGAGACAGAGGGAGAGAGAGGGGGAGAGAGGGGGAGAGAGAGTGGGAGAGTGAGATGAGAGAGAGGGAGAAAAGGAGAGAGGGCGAGGAAAAAGGAGGGGAAAAGAAAGAGTTTTGAATCAGCAGAAAGGTACACCTACCTCTCGAGTTTTGAGAAGTCCTTTTTTGTTTGTTTTTCCTTGTAAATCACACATAAAAGCGGGTATAATTTTTCAATTCACATCCATCATTCCAGAAAGGGATCAGTCTGTCAGGTGTTATTTATCCTGTCTCTGTTTCGGGGGAAAAGTAAAGTCAATCCTGCGCAGACGGTCGCTGGTAAATCCAGAGAGCGAGAGAGTCGGGGAAAGAGCGAGTGGGACAGCAGTGAAGCGGGCTGGTTAACGAGGTAGGGCCCAGCGAGAGGAGCAGGTGTGTGTGTCGCCTCTGCCAGGGACGCATGGCGCGGCCCGCACTGCAGCCAAGCGGCTCTGGCTACCGCCACCAGCGCCACTGGATTCCACAGAATTCCTCTCGCCAAACTCCATCTCTGTAGTCAGGGCGCACGCCAACAAAAATAAAAAATCACGGCAAGGCAAGCGGTTCGATTTCTCTTTTCCTGAACAATCTCCTTCCGATCTGTTAACTGAAGCAGTCCCCCCCCACCACCGACACCCTCCCCCTCCTCCTCACTTTAATGTCAGACACCCCCCCTCTCCTTGTTCCAACACCACTACCCGGCCCACCCCCCTCCCCCCAGTCACTTGGCCAGTTGATTTGCCATGCCTGTCCAAACGAGGAAGGAATTAGAGCTAAAACACACACTGCGCAGTCCTTAGATTTTTTTCTCTTTTTTACCAACTATCTTAGCAACTGCATAGTTGGCAGGAATTCTTCAGTGCGGGGGGGGGGGGGGGATAAGGCAGAAAGAGGTTGGTTGGGGGGGAGCGTGGCGATGTGAGATGGAGGGTTTTTTGCCAGAGAGTGCTCTCGAGAGCTCCGTTCAAATCCGGAAGAGGAGAGAAAAAACGAGGAAAAAAAGACCCAAGTCCTTCTTCGGGGACGCGGCTTCAGTTATTGAAAAGTATCCCCCCCCTCTCCACAAGCGCGTCGGTGTGTCGGCTTGCAGGGGACAGAGAGAGCTGAAAAGAGAGAAGTGAGCCCCAATCTCGCCCTCTCAGGAGTCCCGCGGTTTACCCCCTTTGTCTTGAGGTGCCGAGACGTAGCTGTTAGCCTTTTGTCGCCGTCAAACATCCATCCGGAGGGGAGGACTGCAGCAGATGTCCGAAAGAGGTAATTGAACCAAGGAGCAGAGAGAGAGAGAGAGAGAGTGAGAGAGTGGGGGAGAGAGAGAGAGCGAGAGGAGAGAGGGAGGGAGGGAGAGAGAAAGAGAGCGAGGGAGAGGGAGGGGGAATTTTAACCCTCCCTCCCCACACTTGCGTGTTTAGCGTCCGTAACGTTGGCGGGCGGCAGAGCCGGTCGGTACTCTCGCTCCTGCTTCTGCCCTTCAGTGGGAACGTGACCGTGCAGCAGCTGCATCCTCTACGAAGGAGCCCGGCGGTTTGATGCAGCGTTTCTGCTGCCTTAACATATCCTCCCGCCCTCCCTCCCTCTCCCTCCCTCCCTCCCGCTCTCTAACTCACACTCTCTCTCTCCCTCCGTTCCCTCCAGGGGTTAATGCCGAACACTTGCAGATAGGTTGCCTTGATTTGCTCTTTTTCCTGGTGGAGGGGAGAGGGGGGGGGGGGGGGGGGGCTGAATGGGGTTCTGTCAGCCCCAAGAGCCTCACTCTCTCCCAGCTGAGGGAGGCAGTGGGTGGAGGGGGCAACGTGCAGTCTGGTGTGTGTGCGTGAGAGAGAGAGAGAGAGGGAGAGAGAGAGAGAGAGAGAGAGAAAGAGAATGAAACAGGCAGAATGAGAGTGATTGTGTGTGTGTGAGAGAGAGAGAGTGAGAGAGAAAGAGAGAGAGAGAATGAAACAGGCAGAATGAGAGTGATTGTGTGTGTGTGAGAGAGAGTGAGAGAGTGAGAGAGAGAGAATGAAACAGGCAGAATGAGAGTGATTGTGTGTGAGAGAGAGAGGGAGAGACAGATCAATGTGTGTACTGTATACGTGAATACACATGCACAGTGATACTGGTGCCATGCGTATTTATTATTTGAGTGTGTGTCTATGCAGGTGACCTCTGCGGTCTGTTTCATCTCAGTAACAGTGATATTTCTCTTTCCCTCTTCACCCCCCGTGGGAATAAACCACAGCTTCTCTTACACAAGAAGAGGTGCCAAAATGAGGAGGAGGAAGAGAGACATGAGACATACAGTATATGCAGATGGGACAGGAGGTATCGGCGAGATAGCAGTGCGTGTAATGTCGTGGCGAGGGGAAGTCGCGCTGTAAATCAGGGGCTAGCTTCGGGGTGCCTGAGCCGTGTGGGCTTATATGAATGCAGGACCCACTGGGCCCCTCAGTCTGCGCTTAGCAACCACCTGCAGCAGGCTCGCAATCTCCCGTCCCGTGTGCTACACTGCACTGCATGCGTGGGAATGCAGAATAATAAAGGATTCAATGATTCGAAACCATCCAGCACTGAGCATCACTTGTGGAATGTTTAACCCTAGAATGGACCCGGGCGAGTTTCTTTTTGTTGTATTTTTTAAATTAAATAATTTTATCATTCAGGATGCTAGGGCATCTTCATTTAATTAGCTTTTTTTATGATGAAATACCATTATTTACATTCCAAATAAAGTGTTTTTGTACATTTACATTGTATTACCCCTAGAACACATAACATGGGTACAAATGGACCCAAATTTATTTCCTATGGAATTTTATGCATAGGTGAGGGTCACTATGTTACCTCTTTTTAATTAAATTATCTTCTCATTTGATATTCAAGGTATTCATTTATTATCTTGTTTTTGGTGATCACAAATCATATTTGTTTTTCCTTCCAATAGGTTTTGAATAAAAATCATTCTTGTATTACGACTCCAAATTTGACAACATGGGTCATAAAAGACTCATATTAATGTCTGATGTTATTTGATGTATGTCTGTGTGGCTAAATTGCTGAAATAAATTAATTTAATCATTTCAAAATCCCATAACTCATTAGATAATGTTTTTGATCATCACAGATCATTATTTGAATTATTTCAACATTATTATTGTTTATGTAGGAGGCTCTTTATGGGCATGCCTCTTTGCATGCTTTACTATGTGATGTTGTGTACGCTGGCTCTCCATAAACTGCACTCACTTTTTGGTCTTCATTTGGCCCACAAGCCGCTTCTTCTGGCCAACAGCAGTGCAGTGGCTAAGATGTAGCGTAGTTGGCTATAGAGGACTTTGCATGGGAGTCTTGGTATACGAATGACATTCCCAAGCCACCTGGTTCAGGGTGGATTCCAGCACCTCTGTGTGAGGCACTCTGTCCTTCCAAGTGATGCCAAAGATCTTCTGAAGGCATCTTACATGGAAGGCCACCAGGCTTCTGAGATGGTGGCTGTAGATGGTCCATGACTCACATCATGTGTGGGTTTTTGGTGATCACAAATCATATTTGTTTTTCCTTCCAATAGGTTTTGAATAAAAATCATTCTTGTATTACGACTCCAAATTTGACAACATGGGTCATAAAAGACTCATATTAATGTCTGATGTTATTTGATGTATGTCTGTGTGGCTAAATTGCTGAAATAAATTAATTTAATCATTTCAAAATCCCGCCTCACAGCAAGGAGGTCCTGGGTTCGAATCCCCGTCGGCCGGGGCCTCTCTGTGCGGAGTTTGCATGTTCTCCCCGTGTCTGCATGGGTTTCCTCCGGGAACTCCGGTTTCCTCCCACAGTCCAAAGACATGCAGGTTAGGCGGATTGGAGAGTCTAAATTGCCCATAGGTATGAGTGTGTGAGTGAATGGTGTGTGTGCCCTGTGATGAACTGGCGACCTGTCCAGGATGTATTCCTGCCTTTCACCCAATGTATGCTGGGATAGGCTCCAGCCCCCCTGCGACCCTGTTCAGGATAAGCGGGTTAAGATAATGGATGGATGGATGGATTTCAAAATCCCATAACTCATTAGATAATGTTTTTGGTCATCACAGATCATTATTTGAATTATTTCAACATTATTATTGTTTATGTAGGAGGCTCTTTATAGGCATGCCTCTTTGCATGCTTTGCTATGTGATGTTGTGTACGCTGGCTCTCCATAAACTGCACTCACTTTTTGGTCTTCATTTGGCCCACGAGCCGCTTCTTCTGGCCAACAGCAGTGCAGTGGCTAAGATGTAGCGTAGTTGGCTATAGAGGACTTTGCATGGGAGTCTTGGTATATGAATAACATTCCCAAGCCACCTGGTTCAGGGTGGATTCCAGCACCTCTGTGTGAGGCACTCTGTCCTTCCAAGTGATGCCAAAGATCTTCTGAAGGCATCTTACATGGAAGGCCACCAGGCTTCTGAGATGGTGGCTGTAGATGGTCCATGCCTCACATCATGTGTGGGTTTCCCAAAAGCCTCTTAACCCTAAGAACCTCTTTAAATGCATCTTACGATCCCTCTTAAAATAATGGGCGTTTCCCGAAACAGATCTGTAACAAAAGTGTCTCTTTAGTTCCCTCCTAAATTAGAAGCGATCAGGATAACTTGTTCACAGCAAAGAACCTCTTTAACCTCTCTGGCAGCTCACAGAATGTGCATGCACTTTCTATTCCTGCTTACAATCACCTGAAAAGTGTAGTCGCCTCCTAGTTAATTCTTTTTCATGTCACCTATACTGAGTATAAACATCATAAGAATATAAAATGTATAGCCTACCCATAAAAACTATCTGAATAGCCTATGAGTTGGAATGAGTATATGAAATTATTATTTTTAGTCCAATTACATGTAATTAATAAGACCATTGTCATTTAATAGTGTTCCATTAATAAAACAATTGCTGCACCTGTATAAATAAGGCCAAAACACTTGCCATCGCTGCAATGTGGAGAATATGTCAAATTGTCATGGCCGTACTATAGAAAATCAAGCGCCTAAACCTAAAGTGCATAATATTACATAGAGGATGCAGGAAAGCCGTGACACTGGATGGACTAATCAGAGTACATTTTAAACCACTAGCCACTTCACAGATGACACATAGGGTGAGTAATGTTCGGGAATCTTTTTTTGGCAGCTTTATATCTAATTATCCATTGTTTACTTGGTTCCCAAGTACTTGAAGGTAGGAATGGTGGCTAGCGGTTGGCCTTCTACTGTGAAGGTTGTTGGGTGGTGGGGAAGGCTGGCACTCATCAGGCACTCATCAGGCTGGCACTGTTATCTCTGTTTTCTGGGTGTTGACGGTCGATCCCTTTCCCCTGTGTGCAGTTGCAACTGCTGAGAGGGCATTTTGTAGGGCCTCTGAGCTTCTAGGGCACAATCATCGGCATACTGTAGCTCGATGATATCCTCTGAGGTCAATTTGATCGTTGCTCATAACGTCCTGATGTTGAATACACTCACACAGGCACACAAGCTCTAGTATCGAATGAGGAAGAGCACTTTTCATGATCAAAGCCAGATTTTCTATTAATGTATATACGTATCAATGCACAATGAAAATAATTTATCTCAGAGATATAGCAAAGAGCCACTCAGCTATACATGAAATAACATTTATTTCAGAGATATAGCAAAGAGCCATTCAGCCATACATCAAATAACATGGGAAATGAATACAAAAATATAAACACAAAATTTATATTCAAAAATACATTTGATGATTTCTGATCATCAAAAACAATATCATTAATTAATATCTTGAACATTAAATGAGTACATTAATTAATTAAAAAGAGGTAACAAAGAGACCCTGAACTATGCATCAAATTCCATAGGAAATGAACACGGGTCCGTTTGGACCCATGATGTACATTCTAGGGGTATTCAATATGTTGTACATTCTAGGGTTACAAAAAAAGAAAAAAGGAAAATGTTTGTTTCTAAATGAGGGAAAAATTTTGTCCAAAAACACTGTAAAGGTAGCATCTTCCACCAGGGCTGGACTGGCTATATAGTATATAGTCTACATGCTGGGCATGTGGGCCGGTCTAGTTTTGGGCCCGTTTGGGCCGGTATGATTTATTTATTTATAAAAAAAAAAAAAAAAAAACATTTTTAATGTTTCTGTTATTGAGCGGCCCCCAAAAAATGGACAGCGGCCCATTGGCTTATTTTGTATACTGACAGTGGGCCGGCCCAATCACATGCTTAAGCCCAACCCCTCCCGTCTGGTAGGCTCAACCCTGACCCCTCCTCCCTATTGTCAAGTTGTTGTCAGAAATGGATCGAAATGGATCGAAAGCGCAAAGGAGGTGCCCAGAAAATTAGAGACAAGAAAGTCCAAAAGATGGTAGAGGATGCTTCAAAATGTAGAAAGAACTGCTGCAAGTAGCAGTAACAGTAGCAGTAACGTTAACGTTAACGTTAGTCAGCAGCAACGCGAGTCGGACAGTGACACAGACTCAGTTGTGACAGTGGAGGATATAGCTAGCACTAAAGCGATAAGCTAAGCAGTCACTCGGTCAGTCAGTCACTCGGTCTCACTAAGCAACGTTACGTTAGCATAATTTTTTATTTCTTATGAATGTTAGCACAGAATGGCTAATGCTATTGCTAACTCTAGTTGAGCCTAGTCCAACAACAGCACGAGCGCGCTGATTTTGACAGACCATTTGAGCGCTCTTTTCAAACAAAACCCTTGACAGATTTATTTAGTACAGTATCGTACGTTATCGCAGGGGGTTTCAGGAACAATATTATGTGCTGTTATTATTAACTATTGTCGACGCGATCGAGGATTTACCGCGACTAGACTGATGTAAAATGTAGCTAACTAGCCAGGGAGTCTGGCAGCTTGAGCATCTTAAAATTAAATCATTTGAATTATTCCTATGACTTTGAGCAGAGCTTTTTCTTTAACAATTACTTAACAGTATGAGTATGGGTATTGTTTGCTCAGCAGCCATGTCTCATCACCTTGGAATAAGTCGACAGTGAGTGAGTACACTGGTCCACACTTGCATTGGTATACTTGATCTGTTCATGACACTGATGATTTGATGAATGGTAGATATCCATCATATGCATATTGAACAGACTGCAAGGATGTTGTAGTGATGGGCGGTGTCCGACCGATTGTGGTGGGCCGGTCTGAGCCAAATGGCAGGGCCTATTTTTTGCCCCAGTCCAGCCCTGTCTTCCACCAAGCCACGATCAAATATTGACAATGTTGAACTTTAAATTATTATTTTTTAAATGAAATAGCTCTCAAGTATTACTGTAGGAACTGGTCCTCCTACAGTAAATGCACAAAGACAAGTAGAATGAATGCAGTCACTAGAGTGCAGACCTCCACCTCCAAAAAGGCAAAACAAAACCTCACATGAATGTACACAGCAAATGTCTTGGCAATCCAATTATCACTTTTTGAGATATGTTTGGCGTGATGGTAGCGCTAGAGGAAAGGTCGTGGGGTACAAAAATCAATATATAACATCCTCTTCAGAACATGAATGTGCACAGAACATTTCATGGCAGAATAGCCATTACTTTTTGAGATATGTCAATTGCAAATTAAACGTTTGGCCTCATGGTGGTGCTAAAGCAAGGGTCACGGGGTCACCAAAATTAAATGTTTTTTTCCTCTTGGCTACATGAATATGCAGAGCCGATTTCATGGCAGTCTGGCATTACTTTTCCAGATATGTCTGTCACAAACAGGCGGAGGAATGGACGGATGGACGGACGGGCGGGTGTCATTACATAACCTCTTTGGTAGAGGTAGAAATAATGACCTCCCCAGCGAAGGCCGGATTGTTCCAGAACAGGGCTATAGACCCGTCGGCGCATCATGGCAGATCACAATGCGAGAGACTTTCAGGGCTAGTGTACAAAATCTAACTTATTCAGGTTTGCAGAAAATGATTGCAAACAAACACTGACCTTGAGATGCTGTCTGTATTCTTTCAGTGTTTCACAGTGTGGAAAATATCACATCAGAAAGAGCAGAAGAGCTGTGAGTTTCTGCCGTTTGACACGTGGGAAGTATCTGCGAATGCAAAAGACGAAGAAAAAAAAAATCACAGCCCACATTGTGATAAACCCGAGAACAGTTAGCGATGTCTGGAGAGACACAGGGCTTCTGGGCTCTCAGTGGAAAAGCTGTCTTATCTTAATATTTGTGAGCTGACACCTTAATTAATTATACGTTGTGTGTGTCTGTTACATTATACACTATATAAACATGTGTGTGGTATGTGAAAGCATATAAGGGAGAGTAAGACCATCCATGTGGTGTGTGTGCATTTTGTGTGAGTAGGAATGTAAACACATACAGGTGTGTGTAGACATCAACACATTGGTATGAGCCATTCAATCATTTTGTATTCTACCTACTGTATGGTATGCACATGCCTGCGTGTGTGCTTCGTTATCTGGGGACCAATTCTCTAAACAGGCCCCTACACTCTTAGTCCCTTTCCTGTATTATCCGTATGTAAATTCTGCCTTTATACATGGCTAGGCTATTGGCACTGCGCTATTAGCATTCAATAAACGTGTGGTTTCATCACTGCTCCGTTGCCGTGCCAACAGAGAGCTGTAAAATGGGACCTGATGTTTCATGAGGAAATGGTCATTCTGGATATGAGATCCTCTAAATCACTCAGTGACTTTCCACCGATGCAGAAGCGTGATTGGATCAAGAGTTCAGGCCATTGCTTTGGGGAGCTGGTTGGGAGGGAAAGAACTTGGCATTGCTAGAGTTTCTCGTCCTGCCTCAATGAGAATCACCTTATTAATTGTCAAATTAAAAATAATTAACTGCTAACATAACAAGCTCAAGAGGAAGGCTGATGTTAGATGTTCACTGTAAATGTCAGTTGTTTATGGACAGTCGGCAATTATCATTTCAGCTTTTAGAATTGTGACACTGCTTCAAATTGAATGTATCTGTGTGTTCTTGTCACAGCTAATTAAAAGCTGGAGGGTTTCATTAACAGCGTGATGCATTTTTGCATGCTGGGATGTGTCTTCTGCCTGTACCTCAGTCCTCCAGCCAGTTGGTGCCAGTGCAGGCATGTGGATGGTAACAAAAATATTCTGCGTTCCAGGTTCCATTTATTGCAGTGTTCCACATCATCCACTGGATAGTTTGTTTGTCACAGGAGTGGAGACATCCCAAGCAAGATAAAAAAAAAGCCTCCACCATAGCTTGGAGCTTAGAGTAGAGCCCTGCATTGGGTTGGATGTCCAGGGACACTTGTGGATAACAGCTGGCAGGTGGATAGAACCATATTAAACTTGCGGTTCCGTACGCAGGTGGAAAGATGAATGGCATGGGTCAATTTATAATTCTTTTGAAAAACTTATACTGAGCTCTGAGTTTTTCGTGCTGTTTTAACCCGATTTTCCCTTTGTGTCTTAGGGGAGTGTAAGGGTTGAAAACACAGTTTAATGAGAAAGAGAGAGAGTTTGTGTGGTTGTGGGCTGGGGTGGGGGGGATAGAGTACAAGCGAACTCTTTTAGCCAAACAACGGAACAAAATGAATTTCCACAAACATTCAGCACAGTTGATTTCTTTTGCACTGTTTTTAGCGTCCATGTTATTATGTAATTTGTTTTTGTTCACCGAATAGAGTGTACTCAGAAAATAAATTCAGATATGAGGAATTGCTTTGCTTCTTGTGCAAACCTCTGCCTCAGTCAATATTAAAATCCTCATTTTTCATGGCATGGTGTTCCTGAATACAGTCTCAGAAAGAAATATAAAATCCTCCAGAGGTGGGGATATTGTGCAATAGGCCTTATTGTGAAGGGTATCTAACTTCTGGCCTTGGATTCCTGTTTTTGAACAGTTTTTTTGCAGATTAGTGAATCCAAAAGGCGGGGTAGGGGGTAAGTGCGGCTGGGGCAGCGGTAAGTACAGGACAGAGCTGAATATGAGAGCCTTCTGTCCCATGCCCGGACATGCCCCAGCTTAGAGCCGTTTGACGCACAGGATAATGGTCATTAATATACAACCTTTTGCCAGTGACACCAACCAATAGGGCGGCTCCCTGCTGGCCTGATGTGAACGCAGCAGAGCTCCCAGAAGGCACGCTGGCCGCAAGCCTGTCTGAGGATTCGTCACTGTGTGGGTTGCACAGTCTCCACTCATGAGAACTCCACTCATAAGTGCACTACTCACGACTGCAGCAGGTAGGCTGCAGTATCACAAATAGGTGGGCTGTTTTCAGCAAACAGGGGTAACTGCAGGACAACAACATCGCTCTTTAAAAAAAAAAAAACACATTACATAACGTCCTTTGATTCGATTACGGTTTTGTTCATCACTGTGTAGTGAACGCCCCCACTTTATGTGCAAATGTTTCTGGCTTTAGAATATTAAAAGCTGTACTGTCCTTACAATTTATTAACTGGACTCCCTGCAGTGCATGAATGTACAGAAATGTAAATATAAATTATATCACTACAAAGCGTAGTCTATTTTTCACCAGCACGGTTACAGCTATTTCAGTTCTAACACTAGAAAGGCCAAGGGTTTTGGCTTCTTAGAACCACCAAGCCTGACAACCAGTGGCATCAAGCTTGTCCAGCATTACAGCATTGATTTCTGCACCCATAATTTCATGAAGGCTATTAAACCAAATGTTGCACAACTATTTTCTTGAAATAAACGACACAACTGAATTGATTTTAACTATTTTTATTTCTAAATTATAGTGGTTTTGTTACATAGTATATATAAAGGAAAAATGTGCGAAGGCATATTACAGGCAGACTGAGAAAAGCACTAAAATGTGCGAATCAAGACAGAACACAAAATGGAAAAAGTGAAGAAATAAAAAGTGCAATATGTATTAAAAATGTCAATTATAAAAGTTTTAAAAAGTAAAGTAATTTCTTCAGTCATAACAACTGTAGCGCACTTCTACTCCCATCCCCTGCTCACACCGCTTTGAGTGCCCTCTCATTTCTCTTACTCATCAGTTACACAGAGAACGCATAGCTTTGGTGGTCACGCAATTGTTTGTGTAGTCTACAGTATATTCAGTTACAGTGGTGTGAAAAAGTGTTTGCCCCCTTCCTGATTTCTTATTTTTTTGCATGTTTGTCACACTTAAATGTTTCAGATCATCAAACAAATTTAAATATTAGTCAAAGACAACACAAGTAAACACAAAATGCAGTTTTTAAATGAAGGTTTTTATTATAAAGGGAGAAAAAAAATCCAAACCTACATGGCCCTGTGTGAAAAAGTGATTGCCCCCCCTGTTAACATAACTTAACTGTGGTTTATCAAACCTGAGTTCAATTTCTCTAGCCACACCCAGGCCTGATTACTGCCATACCTGTTCTCAATCAAGAAATCACTTAAATAGGACCTGCCTGACAAAGTGAAGTAGACCAAATGATCCTCAAAAGCTAGACATCATACCGAGATCTAAAGAAATTCAGGAACAAATTAGAAAGAAAGTAATTGAGATCTATCAGTCTGGAAAAGGTTATAAAGCCATTTCTAAAGCTTTGGGACTCCAGCGAACCACAGTGAGAGCCATTATCCACAAATGGCGAAAACATGGAACAGTGGTGAACCTTCCCAGGAGTGGCCGGCCGACCAAAATTACCCCAAGAGCGCAGCGACGACTCATCCAAGAGGTCACAAAAGACCCCACAACAACATCCAAAGAACTGCAGGCCTCACTTGCCTCAGTTAAGGTCAGTGTTCATGACTCCACCATAAGAAAGAGACTGGGCAAAAATGGCCTGCATGGCAGAGTTCCAAGACGAAAACCACTGCTGAGCAAAAAGAACATTAAGGCTCATCTCAATTTTGCCAGAAAACATCTTGATGATCCCCAAGAATTTTGGGGAAATACTCAGTGGTCTGACAAAAGTTGAACTTTTTGGAAGGTGTGTGTCCCATTACATCTGGCGTAAAAGTAACACCGCATTTCAGAAAAAGAACATCATACCAACAGTAAGATATGGTAGTGGTAGTGTGATGGTCTGGGGCTGTTTTGCTGCTTCAGGACCTGGAAGACTTGCTGTGATAAATGGAACCATGAATTCTGCTGTCTACCAAAAAAATCCTGAAGGAAAATGTCCAGCCATCTGTTCGTGACCTCAAGCTGAAACGAACATCGGTTCTGCAGCAGGACAATGATCCAAAACACACCAGCAAGTCCACCTCTGAATGGCTGAAGAAAAACAAAATGAAGACTTTGGAGTGGCCTAGTCAAAGTCCTGACCTGAATCCTATTGAGATGCTGTGGCATGACCTTAAAAAGGCGGTTCATGCTCGAAAACCCTCCAATGTGGCTGAATTACAACAATCCTGCAAAGATGAGTGGGCCAAAATTCCTCCACAGCGCTGTAAGAGACTCATTGCAAGTTATCGCAAACGCTTGATTGCAGTTGTTGCTGCTAAGGGTGGCCCAACCAGTTATTAGGTTTAGGGGGCAATCACTTTTTCACACAGGGCCACCTAGGTTTGGATTTTTTTTCTCCCTTAATAATAAAAACCTTCATTTAAAAACTGCATTTTGTGTTTACTTGTGTTGTCTTTGACTAATATTTAAATTTGTTTGATGATCTGAAACATTTAAGTGTGACAAACATGCAAAAAAATAAGAAATCAGGAAGGGGGCAAACACTTTTTCACACCACAGTATATACTCAGTATATAGTCTCAGTATCAGTGAAAAACAGAAAATATGTCGACAGAGTTATAAATATATTTCTATAACTACAATGTACAATGTCCATAATTATTCATCGCCACCCTAAAGTCTATCAACTTCATTACCACATAGCAATGATTTTTGTGTGCTTATATGTGCAAAATGAGTTTTGATAGAGCTTGACGGAGCAATTCATATCAAACTGTCGGTTATTTACTTGCTGAATAGTGCACTGGATAAAGGCTCAGATTCACACCTGGGTACCAGTACCTGCTGCCCATTGTCAGAAAATATAACAAATTGAGAAGTGAAGGTTTTTTGAATTTCAATGGAAGGAGGAGGGTATTGCATTCACAGTGTTGGAGTCATTTTAATTTCAAAGCCTAAATGCCCAATGGCGTCAGCTCTGGCCTTTCTATTGCTAACATAGTTCAACTTCAACTTTGGAATACCTGATGAATGATGAATGATCTTTCCTTCATTTCAGTGGTTTAGCGCTTGCTTGCTGACAATGAAAGTAAAAGAATAAGTCTTGGAAGTGTAAAGACACGGGTCTCCTTGTGTGATCGAGTGAGACAGTTTTCTCGTCTCTGTGTTTTTAATGTGTGACACCTCATCGTTTCGAAGCCCTTCATCCAGCCTCATGTGGCACTGCATACATGGGAAAATGAGAGCGTTTCATCAGCCGAAGTGCAGTTGTCCTGAAGAGACTTACAGGCTGACTGTGGATGCTCCATTGGCCCTGTCATCGGTAATTGCTGGCTCTGCAAGAGAGAAAGGTTCATGAATCAAACTGTCAGCGCTCTCATATTCAAAGAGTGATTGAAATTATTTTTAGCAGTGTCATTTGGGAAAGGCTGATTTGCAGGCCGATCTACTGTCATTTGATACACCGGCCCTTCCCTTTCCTGCAGTCGAACCTGCACCCAGCCCTTTCGACAGTAACATTTGAAATATGAAATATGAAATATTACATTTGTCCTCAAACAGTTTAACACAGCGGGACTGAGCGGTCGCTTGGGACCGTTTGTGAATAAATCCCCCAAACTGCAGGTTCTGGCCTTTTTGTAAAATGTTTCCTATGGCAGTGAAATTTGAGATTTCCCAAAGGTGCTCTACAGACCTATGAAGGCAAATACATCTCCACGGAAACCCAACACAACTGCGGCCCTTCATTTCGGCTCTTGGTATGAAGGCAGCTCTAGAGGGTTTGAGGGGATAAAATGATAAATACAGAAAACGTGCAAACTGAGGGTCTCCTTTTTCTCACGACAGTGAAGCTGACGCCCCCACCCGCCTCTTAACACAAATCAAATCTAGATACCGGCACTGATTGTGGGGATGAGGTCACACAGGTCAGTGTAAGATTGGGCGTAGTTTTGCCCAGGGAGGGTTTCAGTTAAAAACCCTCTTCCTTTCATTAGGGCTTGTTTACATGAGTAGACATGGCCCAGTACCTTGCTCCCAGGTGCGGGATGGAAGGGGGGGAGGGATTCCCATCCTGTTCATGATGAAGATGGGATGTAGCACCATATGGGTGACAGTACAGGATAATACTTAGGGACCTGGCCAACTGAGGAGTCGCTGTAACAAGACTCATTAAACACTATCTTACAGCACACTGCTCTCGCTAACAGTACAAAGGAAAAAAAAAACTGCTCTCGGTGACACACGTACGATGAATCATTAACTTGTATTCCATTGGTGCAGATGTCTGTGTGTGTGTGTGTCTGTGAGTGTCTGTGTGTCTCTTGGGTTTATTAGTAGAAAGGACTAGACAAGCAGAAACACACACACTGCACTTACGCTTTCTTACGTCTGTGTTTATTTTTGGGTTTTCTTTATTTTATTATTTTGTACAAGCGTGATGTTTAAACGTGTCGCAGGTATTTCATCAGTACTTTCTCGACAATGAGGAGGTTCATCTGAGGGGCTATTTATAGTAAAATCCACTAATCTAAATTGATTCTTGCACCGCAATTAAGTGTGGATATTATACATGTTTGAGCAATGGGAAATCTGTCGTGTTATTGCATCATGTTAAAGTCACCTTCAAAGGTCCTCCTGTAGCACCTGCCTTCTTCAGATCTGCACTGGAAAATAAGGTCACCAGTTCTACTTCCAGGTGCACCAGTGCACCCTTAAGGAAGGACGGTAAACCTCCCGTAACTACCCAGCTGTAGAAACAGATTAAAAAAATGCATTAAGCTGCGCAAGTCTCTCATGACAAGTCAGTCTGATAAATGTACAAATGTAATAATGTAAATGTGAAAGAAAAACGCCTACTGAAGTGCCTGGTTCTGTGCTTGTTCTGTCCTCAACACTGATAGTGTGCTTTATTCATTCATTTTGACTTAACTCAATGTTTACCGAGGATTCATTTTTTCCACAATAACTTAAACAACTGAGATGTAAAAATCTTATGTTGAGCGCACCTGCTAGTTGAACAAACAAGTGTACCCTATGCACAGTGTTTCATAGAGACTCAACCTGCATGGCAATTAAAACCTCTTTTAGATGTGAGGCCTTGTTAAAACTTGGTCAAAAACCTGGATACTGTGTTCTGTTGGGGAGCTCCCTGTCATCTGTCCCTGTGCATAGAGCCAATTTCTGTATTCATGATACACAGTAAACATCCGCTGATACCTAGGCCCTTTGCAAATTTGAAATGAAATCCTTTTCCGGGCAGAAAACGTGCAGCCATGAGTTATTTTAGCAGCATTCCCCAAACAGGGAGTGCAAGCACCTTGCACAAGGGTACAGCGGCAATGCCCCACCTGGAATTTGACGAAAGCAGTCCCTTAACGATCACGATTCAGTTCTTACAGCACTACCCATTGTACTGTTACTATACCCACCCATTAAACTACCCGGCCATACATGGAAACACAGGAAAGAGGGCACTAACGTGGTTATGGAGGAAGTTTGAAGACTGTATCCCAATACATCATTTTTCCCCTTCACAGTTTCACAGTGATTATCTATCAATCTAATTCTGAGAGGATTAAAAGGTTTTCTTCTTAGCCTGTGGTCCCAGTTTGCATATCCGCGTCGCTATGGAAACTGGCAACGAGTTCTGCGGCTCCATTGTTTGATTGGTGAATCACTTCCCTCTCCATATTCCCAGGACTTTCATAACAGAAAAAGAGCTTAACTTCAGGTCTTTAACTTCTACACATTTACCCTGAATGAAATTGCAATTATAGACAGCGTCAATAGAGGCTAAACTGAAAATCAGATGTTTCGTGTTAAGTGCGTGAGTCATGTTCAGTGCTGGTCCACTGGCGAGAAGTTTGTTTGAGGAAATGGAAAATTCTGCATCCTTTCAGCAGTTAGAATGACAGCCTGTCTCTATGTGAGCTGTCTTCCCATCATGCCCAGCACCCTGATTGAGGCACACAAACTGGCTGTGTCTCATTTCTCTTCAGCACTGTAAGCAATTCTTCTAGTCGTGCACGTGCACAATCACGCACGTGCATACGCATAACCTTGTGCGTTATGACACGTACAGTACGCACACTCACATACATGACACGCATGAGAAAACACAAACGCACATGGAAGACCATACAAAGACATACATCTCATGTACGCACCTGTAGTGGCTCACACAATGAACACACACAATTAGGTTTTTCTCTGAATCGTATTGCATACACAATTCTGGAAAATAGTTCTCTGACTGACACACAGTGCAATGGGAGTGTGTCAGAAGCTACAAATGCTTGGGAGGAGCCATTTTAGAATGAGACATACGAAGGACAACTGCCAACTGTCAAGCAGGAAGAAAAGGGTAAAATATGTTCAATTAAATTAATAGATAGTCAATTAATGTGTAATTTTGCTCTTAATGTATTCTGTATATAAATATACATACCCACATGCTCTTTATCAAATGGTAGACTGAACACATGTTCACATGTTGTTTTGTATGCCCTGTGACTCAGACATCAGACAGCTTGGCTCACTTAAAAGTCATTTCGGTTTCAGAACTGTGCAGTCGATGCGTCTCGTGGCTTATATCTCTTCCTCCTTTTTGTCATTTCAAATTCTCCTCAGCACTCCTCCACAACCGTGCTAATACCATATTGAGGACATGCGAGCACGTCCTGCTCTTACACAGCTACGCTATTGGCCTAGCTAATCCCCTTGACCCTCATTGGGCCAGTAGGGGTAAAGAGGCGTGGTCATGGTCAAGGACCATGTTTTATCACATGTAGTTTGTTATAAAAATATGGATGTTAGCGGTCGTGATTCAATGCGGCTGTAACTCCATCACCTAGGAGATATAGCATTTGGCATGTGATTTAGAGAGGATTCTGTCCCTTTGGTGTGAGGCTTTAGGCGTGAACTTACTCAAGATTTTTACTGCACCTGTCTATGGAAATATGACTATTGTCATAAAGCAAGCATCTCAGACCCTAAACCTCAGTCACTGATTAACTAAAGGCATCCAAACACCTCGTTTCCAAGGCCTAAATGCTTTTGGCTAAGAAAAAAAAGCACAAAAATCTGCCAGGACTTTGAGATCCCTGTCGTAAAGAAAACCTTTACTTATTATTTACTGGGGATAGTGTGTCATTCATTAGAGAAGTTTGTGAACAGAGATCCTTTCTCAGTTAGAGTGTCGTTATCAATCCTGTCAGGTCCTGCTGACTTCCTGTGGTTTGGCATTTAAGGACAGTCCGATAAACAGGCTTTGCTGAAGATAACAGTCTGTGTGTCTGTTTGATAAGAAAGCATTCACAGCAGAGTGTTTGGGAGAGTAGATCGTGATTTGCAGAGCATCCTCGGGCTTAAACAGAGACCGTGTAACATACTGGTTTTATATTTCCTACATCTCCCATCATCCTTTGCTCCGCTGAAACAGTTTACCTTATGCAAACTCTGGCACACTTTACATGTTCTACATCTCCCATCATCCTTTGCTCCGCTGAAACAGTTTACCTTATGCAAACTCTGGCACACTGTACATGTCCTACATCTCCCATCATCCTTTGCTCCGCTGAAACAGTTTACCTTATGCAAACTCTGGCACAATTTACATCTCCCATCATCCCATCTCCATTGATTCCTCAATAGGCCCCAGGGCTTTGTTGGCCCCAATGCATGGGGGGGAGAGAGGGAAGTGTTGTCAGCGGGGTGGGGGTGGGGGGGGAGGGTGTTGTCAGCAGTGATTGCAGACCAGGGAACCAGCGAAAGAAAATAGCAAAAATTATACATACCTTCTGAATACTACACAATTAAAATGTCTTTAAAAAATAAAAAAAGGGTTGATTATGTCAAAGACTTGGCAGACTTGGCTGGGAGAAAAGAAAAGAAAAAACACCCAAATCTAATAGAACCACTGCTTGTACAGTACCTTCATGGAAGGTCAGGTCTGCTGACGTCAGTGTTTCACAACCATGTACAATTTCCTTGGGGTCTAGCGTGACGCCAGGAGTCCAGACGAGAGATGTAACACAGCAGGAGTTCCTGAACGCATGCTAAAGTTCCCCATCACCTCCCTCAATATCAAAGTATCAAAGCGCTCCGTTCCTCCCCGCTGCAATCTGTGCCGCTGACGCCATTGACAGAAAGGTCCTTGAAGCTGAAAGGGAGGTTTTTCCTTTGATTTTGGGGGAGTTTGCTTTACCCTGTCAGTCTTTCCCCCCTCCCTCTCCAGCTGCCGGACTCACGCAGCATTCATAAGACAGACTCCGTCTCCTTCCACTCATTAATCACGCTTGGCGGGTGTCATTAGTCAGATCCGGGCCCCGGCTGACGGGGGGAGACAGAGGCACCTGCATGCCGCCCAGGTTGGGACAGGTGTAATTACCTTGATTAGAGGATTACAGTACCTCCACCTGGAGCGCTTACTTTTACCTCCACGGCATCCCTGTGAGATCCACTGCTGCTCCGAGAAACCATTTATCTTTGACCCAAAATGGCCCCTGCGCATTCTGCTCCAGGATAAAGTCCAGTTATGATCCTATTTTGGGGATCCGTTCTGAGTGTCGGCCCAAAGTCAAACCGAGACGGAATTTATTTTCAGAATTGATTTTTTTTTTTTTTCCTTTCCTCCAAATTTGGAATGCGCGGTTGTATTTCGAGGCTTAATTCATCACTGCAAACTCTGAGACTCCTGTGTGTGTGTGTGTGTGTGTGTGTGTGCGTGTGCTGTGTGTGAGTGTGTTTGTGTCTTTGTGTGTGTGTGTGTGTGTGTGTGTGAGAGAGAGAGAAAGAGTGAGAGTGAGACTATGTGTATGTGTGTCTGTCCATAGTATCTGCGTGTGATTGTGTGTATGTTTGTTTGTGTGTGTGTGTGTGTGTGTGTGTGTGTCTGTCTGTCTATAGCTAGATAGCAGGAACACACACACTGCACTTGCACTTTCTCTCTCCCATTGATCCATTTCAAACACAACAAAAACATCTTTTCAGCAGGCTTAAACAGCAGCTGTGAAGCTTCCTTACCCCTTAAATATGTATTTAAGAACTTTTTGTCAACTCGTTTGACAAGGAGCTAAGTGTAGACTCACATTGATTTGTCTCTGTTGAAATCCTCCTTCCACGAAAAAAAGAATTACATGCGGCCTTACACGTATAATTTCAATTGATTGTGTTCAAAGTCATTCTGTAAAAGAGGGGTTGTAGTTATTGGTATTGATTTAATAACTGCCCTGTAACAGATGATTCAGAGAAAACTTCAGAGTTCAGCAAGAAATGTGAGTGAGTGGCAGTGTGTTACCTAATTGTGTTAATTCAGTCTCTTTACCTGCAACATGAGTGCAATGTGTTACTTCTTCCAGTAGACATCATTAAAATCGTGCATGGCATCTTCATCAGGTTTTCTTACATATGTATCATCATATCTTAGTATATGAGTGAAGACCTCAAATACTACACATGATTGGGAAGGGATTTGTGTATTTTGTAGTGAGTAATGTGTCAATCGTCTTGCTAGATTGCTTTGGAGATGATGAGAGTCTGACAGCGACCTGGTAAACAGTACTGATGGGTTGACATGTTGGCATTGTGTTATATTTTAAATCACATGATCAGCATCAACATCACACTACACTATGATCAACATCCCACACACGTGCACATGCCCACACACAAGTATGTACATAAACTTGAATATACACATATACACACACTCAAGCATGCACGCATGCAGATACTTACAAACAACCTACATACAAGTACATACAAACTGTAGCATATACACGCACACTCTGACACACTTGTACACACACAAACAGTAACATACATGTACACACAAACACACACATAGCTTTCGCATAGACATGTGGGGGTGACATGGCTCAGGCAGTAAGAGCAGTCGTCTAGCTGTCGGAGGGTTGCCGGGTCGATCCCCCGCCTGGGCAGTGTCGAAGTGTCCTTGAGCAAGACACCTAACCCCCCAAATGCTCCTGATGAGCTGGTTGGTGCCTTGCATGGCAGCCAATCACCGTCAGTGTGTGAGTGTTTGTATGAATGGGTGAATGAGAAGCATCAATTGTACTGTGCTTTGGATAAAGGCGCTATATAAATGCCAACCGTTTTCATGTATTGTATTTCTTTGTAGCTGTGCCCTGTCCTTAAAACGCACACAAGCCAGCCAGATACCTCCCATTCATCGTGACTCATCCAGTGTTTTTACTGAGCGGTCAACCGACCCCCTGGCAGACTACGTGTCTCACAGTATGTGCAGTAGCTACAGAATGTCTGTGTCCAGACGTACTTAACCTGCGGTTCAGACATCTTGACTCAAAGCCCCTGTCAACCAGGCATGAATAATAAATTATTGTTTTTTAGTTTAGATTTGGGTTAAGATTTTTTCTTCTCTCTGTTTGCCCAGCCAGTGGAAACTCAGCCTTGGGTAAAGTCCTGGTGTCTGTTTGTGGAAACTGATATTTTACTGATTTAATATTGCACTCTAAATGAGGTTTGCCTTCAAGAATTACGCAGAACTAGTGAAAATTTGATAAATGCGTGCTGCAGCAAAGGCAACATAGTGTGTTAAAAGTAAAATAGAGATTATTGAGACCCTGCCGAGGAGAACCTGACGTGCACACACCTTGTTTATTTGTTATTATTTTTTATTTCCTCCAGCCGAAAGCGAAATATAAACTGTCAGCTCTTATTTTCCCTGGTTTTATATAAAACCAGAAACAATGAAATCCAGAAATAGACACATTCCCCCTTGCCTGCCCCTGAACTAGAGACAGAATCTCTCTAATTACTAGCTCTCAAACACCAGCCAGGCGACAACTAAACTCTAAAATCTCCACATCTACAATGCTGCACAAGCTGTTCACAAAATAACAGAGGTCTGTTAAAAAATAAAATGGAGGAAGCATTGCACAGTGCCATAAACCAATCAAATGGTGTGTCGTCAAGCAGCAGGTTGAGATCTAACTGGCACAATGTCTTAAGGGTGAAAGATTCCAGGAAAGAAGTTAAAGTCACTGGATGCCAGAACAGTATTTTGTGCTATTTCCATCTCTGCAGCTGGCACCTGCGTTCATATCAAAGTCCAAGGAATGATTGGTCAGCTGTTTCAAAGACAGGGTTGTGATTTGCCCTCTGTTCAGAAATAAGTGAGCTGATTGGCCCACTGTTAAAATGGCAGGGATGCGATTGGGCCTCTGTTAGAGCGTTAAGGGAGTAATTTGGTCACAAGGCTGACAGGCTCCATTTCACGAGAGACCTACCAACCCCATCATTGCAGTGTTTTTATACGTTATGATTTCAAGCAGCAATTATCGCCAGACATTAAGATGTCTTCTCACCTAGTGATGATTTTCGCATGGCCACCTTTACAACAACTGTTAAAAATGCATTAGCATTGGTAATAGAACTGTGTAGGATGAGGCTTAAAAAGATTAATCTCAAATTATCTTTTCTAGCTCTGGTTCTAAGGTAGCATGTTTCATACATGCAGCTGTACTGCACACATAATACATAATAATCTATGAAATCAATTTTTAAAATTGGACATGATGGCTTCTGGACCTGAATCACATTCATATACAAATCTTTTGAAGATAAATATGTGGATTTTAGTATAGCTCCCTAAAGTGGCATTCTGATGCATAGTGTTGCTTCTTTTTGAAATTATATCTAGCTTTCTTCATTATTAATGAAGCATTAGTCATGAGAAAAATATCTGACTTCTTTGGGATTTTGCTAATAATTGTTTTTTTTAAATGTGTTGCTCAATGTCAAAGTTCCCACTTCTTGAAGTATTTAAAAAAGTATTCAACAAAAACATGAAAAGAAACAAAGAAACAAAGAAACAAACAAAGGAAAAATCTGATAATCCAGCCGTTTCCGTGTGAAGTCCTGTGTGTCCTTAAATCACTCTGAAACAGACAGCTTCTTTGTCTGAGTCAGGGAGCTTAGAGGGAAGTGACATTCGAGACCTCCTCTGACTGGAGAATCGCACAACACAAAAAGAGCCCTACTGCTATTCTCTCAGCCGTCAGGGGATATCGTAGCGCATTTGTATGCGACACGCCCGCAACATATTTCTGTGACTTTGACAGAATGTGTGCGGAAAAAATAAAATGCGCAAAGGCTGTTTGGGGAATGCTCTCATCATAACACTGTCTCGCAACCAAACGGGAATCCGCAGTTTCTGGAATTTCGCTCGCCGATGTGGGAACGCCAAGCAAGGCATGGTGCTGCAAATAATGAAAGGATTAACACGTTCTCTGCAAACACATTGCCCTCACATGGGCAGAATAAAAAAAAAACATATTTCATATCTTTTCATGTTTATGAAAGAAAATAATGTGGCTTTGCGCTGTAATGAACAAATGATTTATGAGTGCGGTTTGTTTTTTTGTGGGGTTTTTTGTCTTTTAGCGGAAATGTTTCCGATGACAGCGGCCTTGATTAAAATTCATCAGAGGTATTTAAAGCTTGCGGAAACCTGCTGCTAAAGGATGTTGTGAAAGCTGGGCTTTGAGTGAGATGTGAACAGAACTCATTCTGCTCCGTTCATCCTTACAGCAGATACACCTCTCATTAGAACGTGCTGTGTTCAACCCGTCAAATATGACGGCTTATATTCACTGTGTTTAATAGGGCCTGCCTGAATTAGTATGTTGTGTACCACAACTTATTCAATACCATATTCTAATTTTTTATATTTGGTTTGTGTTATGCCATGCATGCAAATGCATTTTTCCACTTTACCATGTGGTGTATATGAAAAAATTGAAAGTATAATTAATTTTTAACAAATATTTTTTTGTGAATGTATACGATAAATCAGCCCTCAATGTTATTTTATTTATGAGAGAATAACAGGTTTTTTTTGAGTGGTTAAATTGGTTTGTTTCGTGTGTGTGTCTCTGTGTGAGTGTCTGTGTGTGTTCTGATTGAAACTTTGTCTGTGTAATTACATTTTCAGAGTCATTCAACCAGAACATATCTATACCTTACAATCTAGGCTGCAGAAATCCTAATATCTTTCACTATGTCTGGTCTGGATACTGTTTTAAATTATTTGCTTTACCATTCAGTGGCTACAACCTGTCAATCAGCATATTTTTAATAAAAGCAAAATACTGATTAAAGATAAATCTATATGAGTCTCTATCGGTCTCCGCTCCATTTTCCCTAAAAATCATTATGCTACGCTTTCAAAACTTGACCTTTAAGTTATTTTATTTGGTAGGTTTTATTGTTTATTTATTTTATATTTTATCTATTTATATTTTACTGAATGTATTAAATTTATATAATTTAATTTCTATTTGTATTTCTTTTCATTCCTACATTTTTCTTTTAAAAAGCCACTTAGGTTAAATAGAGAGGTTATTGAGTGGTCTCTTTGTGTGGTAGAATTAATTGAGTGCAGTCACTCTGTGTGGTAGAATCAATTAAATGTGGTCACTTTGTGTGGTGGAATTAATTGAGTGCGGTTGCTTTGTGTGGTAGAATGAGTTGCGAGCGGTCTTTGTGTGGTAGAATGAGTTCAGAGAGGTCTTTCTGTGGTAGAATGAGTTGCGAGCGGTCGCTTTGTGTGGTAGAATGAGTTGGGAGCGGTCTTTGTGTGGTAGAATGAGTTGCGAGCGGTCTTTGTGTGGTAGAATGAGTTGCGAGCGGTCTTTGTGTGGTAGAATGAGTTCAGAGTGGTCACTTTGTGTGGTAGAATGAGTTGGGAGCGGTCTTTGTGTGGTAGAATGAGTTGGGAGCGGTCTTTGTGTGGTAGAATGAGTTGGGAGCGGTCTTTGTGTGGTAGAATGAGTTGCGAGCGGTCTTTGTGTGGTAGAATGAGTTGCGAGAGGTCTTTGTGTGGTAGAATGAGTTCAGAGCGGTCTTTGTGTAGTAGAATGAGTTGCGAGAGGTCTTTGTGTGGTAGAATGAGTTCAGAGCGGTCTTTGTGTGGTAGAATGAGTTCAGAGCGGTCGCTTTGTGTGGTAGAATGAGTTGCGAGAGGTCTTTGTGTGGTAGAATGAGTTCAGAGCGGTCTTTGTGTGGTAGAATGAGTTCAGAGCGGTCTTTGTGTGGTAGAATGAGTTGAGCGCAGTCGCTTTGTGTGGCTGATTCCCTCTCCTCCTCCCTCTTCTATACCTTACAATCTAGGCTGCAGAAATCCTAATATCTTTCACTATGTCTGGTCTGGATACTGTTTTAAATTATTTGCTTTACCATTCAGTGGCTACAACCTGTCAATCAGCATATTTTTAATAAAAGCAAAATTCTGATTAAAGATAAATCTATATGAGTCTCTATCGGTCTCCGCTCCATTTTCCCTAAAAATCATTATGCTACGCTTTCAAAACAGAAAGAGCGGTCTTTGTGTGGTAAAATGAGTTGCGAGCGGTCTTTGTGTGGTAGAATGAGTTCAGAGCGGTTGCTTTGTGTGGTAGAATGAGTTCAGAGCGGTCTTTGTGTGGTAGAATGAGTTGCGAGCGGTCTTTGTGTGGTAGAATGAGTTGCGAGCGGTCTTTGTGTGGTAGAGTGAGTTCAGAGCGGTTGCTTTGTGTGGTAGAATGAGTTCAGAGCGGTCGCTTTGTGTGGTAGAATGAGTTCAGAGCGGTTGCTTTGTGTGGTAGAATGAGTTGGGAGCGGTCTTTGTGTGGTAGAATGAGTTGCGAGCGGTCTTTGTGTGGTAGAGTGAGTTCAGAGCGGTTGCTTTGTGTGGTAGAATGAGTTCAGAGCGGTCGCTTTGTGTGGTAGAATGAGTTCAGAGCAGTTGCTTTGTGTGGTAGAATGAGTTCAGAGCGGTTGCTTTGTGTGGTAGAATGAGTTGGGAGCGGTCTTTGTGTGGTAGAATGAGTTGCGATCGGTCTTTGTGTGGTAGAATGAGTTCAGAGCGGTTGCTTTGTGTGGTAGAATGAGTTCAGAGCGGTCGCTTTGTGTGGTAGAATGAGTTCAGAGCGGTCTTTGTGCGGTAGAATGAGTTCAGAGCGGTCGCTTTGTGTGGTAGAATGAGTTCAGAGCGGTTGCTTTGTGTGGTAGAATGAGTTGCGAGCGGTCTTTGTGTGGTAGAATGAGTTCAGAGCGGTCTTTGTGTGGTAGAATGAGTTCAGAGCGGTCTTTGTGTGGTAGAATGAGTTGCGAGCGGTCTTTGTGTGGTAGAATGAGTTGCGAGCGGTCTTTGTGTGGTAGAGTGAGTTCAGAGCGGTTGCTTTGTGTGGTAGAATGAGTTCAGAGCGGTCGCTTTGTGTGGTAGAATGAGTTCAGAGCGGTTGCTTTGTGTGGTAGAATGAGTTGGGAGCGGTCTTTGTGTGGTAGAATGAGTTGCGAGCGGTCTTTGTGTGGTAGAGTGAGTTCAGAGCGGTTGCTTTGTGTGGTAGAATGAGTTCAGAGCGGTCGCTTTGTGTGGTAGAATGAGTTCAGAGCAGTTGCTTTGTGTGGTAGAATGAGTTCAGAGCGGTTGCTTTGTGTGGTAGAATGAGTAGGGAGCGGTCTTTGTGTGGTAGAATGAGTTGCGAGCGGTCTTTGTGTGGTAGAATGAGTTCAGAGCGGTTGCTTTGTGTGGTAGAATGAGTTCAGAGCGGTCGCTTTGTGTGGTAGAATGAGTTCAGAGCGGTCTTTGTGCGGTAGAATGAGTTCAGAGCGGTCGCTTTGTGTGGTAGAATGAGTTCAGAGCGGTCGCTTTGTGTGGTAGAATGAGTTGCGAGCGGTCTTTGTGTGGTAGAATGAGTTCAGAGCGGTCTTTGTGTGGTAGAATGAGTTCAGAGCGGTCGCTTTGTGTGGTAGAATGAGTTCAGAGCGGTCGCTTTGTGTGGTAGAATGAGTTGAGCGCAGTGGCTTTGTGTGGCTGATTCCCTCTCCTCCTCCCTCTTCCCCTGCGGACCCGGAGTTGGAAGGGAAAGCAGGGCAGTGTGGAAGCAGATGAGCTCATTTCACACACAGTCCCTGTGATTTTATCCTCCCTGATTGCTGCCGTATAAACAGCTGCTGCTCTGCAGAAAAATGTAAATACAGAGATGTCCATGATCGAGTGCCACGTAAATCTCCCTGGAAAATGTTGGACAAAACTCCTTCAGCGCTCAAACTTTGAAATCCTCAAATGTGCCCAAGAAAAGAGAGCTGGGTGGAGAGCCTGTGTATGCTAATTCCAGTTGTTAGAGGCCAATACCAGCTGGGAGATGCTAATTCCAGCTGTGAGATGCTAATGTGAGCTTGGAGATGCTATTCCTGCTGTGGTATGCTAATGCCAGCTTGGAGATGCTATTCCTGCTGTGGGATGCTAATGCCAGCTGGAAAATGCTACTGCCAGCTGTAAGATGCTAATGCCAGCTGTGAGAGGCCAATGCCAACTGGGAGATGCTACTCCTCCTGTGAGATGCTAATTCCAGCAGGGCGATGCTCATTCCAGCAGTGAGAGGCTATCAGAACCTAATGCTAGCCGGAAATTTTTTCAGTGAGTGAGCAAGACTAGTGCCAGTTACGTCCACAGCCTGTAGCTACTACAGTTGCACTTCTTTTGAAGCACCAGTTTTCTCTCTTTCAAGGAGACATGTTTCTCTAACTTCCTCCCCGGCTCTTTTGACCCTAACCAGCAGCTCAGCAGTGGGTGTGTCACTGTGCCAGCTCTGTAAAGAGCAGCTCTCTAGAGCAGTGCAGTGTATTTCCACATCAAAGTTCACCCAGGGAAGGGAAAGCAAACTGCTGATTCTACAGCACAGACTCCAGCTGTGACTCATTAGCCCCAGGAGCTTCAACAGTACAGACTAGGGCTATGACTCACTCTCCCCAGGAACTTTCACAGTGATGCATTATGGGTAGCGTAGTTCTGTTTTAACTGCCGCTGTCTACGTCTCCTGCCTTGGGGGCTTTTTGCACTTCCATTTTTCCATGCATGCTGTTTTTATTGCATAACCATATAATGCGCAATATGTATTCATCTCCGCGTCGTTTTCTGTTGCAGCTCAATTGGCAAATGAGCCGATTTCAAAATAAACCTTTCCACGCCATGAACTTTTAATACTTTCTGCACGAGGCAGGGGAAACAAGGAAGAGCTCTCTGTACTTTATTATCAAGGGCATGCCTTATATTCATGTGAAATTCATGAGGATTGTGGATTATACTGCTGTAGCTACATTTTCTGGGGGGAAAGTAGGGTGTAGTTTTACAGAGGCCAGAGCCCTACATCTCTGAAATATATACAAACATATTTAGGTCGGGGAAACCCCTGCAGTCACCTACCCGCGCGGTACAGTCTGTGTAATTCCTAATGCATTACATACTGCTCGTGTAAGTGCTAATCAATAACTGTACTGTCCAGGGTATTACTGAACTCAACAATACTTTGCTGTTTCATTGTTTCCAATGATATTGATCTCTTAGAGCTTCTTCATTAACTCTGCACCCAGTTCCCCTGCCATGTAAAATATCTGATGTGGCAGAGTAAAATAAGTATATTAATAAATAAATAGCAAAAAGAAAAAGCTTGTGCCACACAGCTATGAATGAAGTAAGTGCCTCTGCTTTCGCTGTTGCTGCAACCTGTCAGTTTTCAAGTTTTTTTTTTTAATAAATAAAGAATGAAACAAAATAAAACTGTTCATAAAACAAATGTCAGAGTTACTACAGCGTGTGAATCAATCTGCATACAAATAAAACTCCTGACAGGCCTCGGTCAGCCTTGTGTTTCAGATGAAACAAGAGCAGATATGAAAGAATTAGTAATCATAACAGGTTCCATTGTTGGTAGCGAGCCACAACAATCAGATGTCTAATGTATCTGTCTACTGAGCCACCTAAGGGGATGTTAGACACCTTAGATCTGAAACAAAAGTGTTTGTTCAGACAAGCCTCTGTTTGCCAGCAGTATTAAATCCATGCAGGTCAGAAGAATGTCACCAAGAACAACCGACAAAATGGCAACGTCTGAGAATAGAAATGAAATGTAGGGAATTCTACTCACGGTTTCTTCCCCGAAGTCAGCGCTGCCTGCTTTTAAAACCCGCCCTAATCTGTCAGCGGAGACCCTGCGCTAGCTAACGAGCTAATAAGGCAGCCAACGTTCTCATCTGTGACTGCAGCCTCTGGCCTTGGAAGGCTTGCCAGCTCTCAGAAGCTCTGTTTCGGCTGTTTTAGTGAGACCTGAGTCAGTGTGGGGCCCTCAGAGGGACTGGTTTGATCACTAATTGTAGCCAGGTGGGATAAAAACACATCCCACGCCATAGGGTCAGTGTAATTCTTCGACAGACCACAGGGGGTGCTAACGCAACCACCACCTGCTCCTGCCTGGTCCCCAGAACCTGTGTTGTATTTACAGATTGCGCCCTGAACACTGGAGATATTGTATATTGCAGCAATGTTGGGATTGGTCGCAGGCCGTCTGTTTAATTTGGGGAGGAACGCCTAGCCAATAGCAACGAGGGTTCCAACGTATCTACAGAGACTCTGGGTGGGCGCGAGACGGAGCCGAAGAGCACATACAGGAAATCTCAAAAGTAAGATTAACGACAGCAAAGGAGCATTAGCTGACCATCAAAACAAAGGCCAGAGGCTCGTGCTGCAGAATATGAGAAGTGGCACTGAGTCAGAGGTAATTAAACAAAGGCTCTCTCACCCTGGCATCCCCGGGAGCGGACCCCTAATGCAAGCCGCCTCAGCAGCTGCCACCATTAGCAATGAGCTACAGCTGCTGCTACGCCTGGTGCTGTCGTTCTGTGCCTGTGGTGCTGCGGCACTGCTGAGAGAAGGGATCGGTGCTGGTCATGGGGCTGTGGCTCTGCTGTGAATGGGGATCGGTGCTGGCCATGTGGCTGTGGCACTGCTGTGAGAGGGCATTGGTGCTGGTCGTGGGGCTGTGGCTCTGCTGTGAATGGGGATCGGTGCTGGTCATGTGGCTGTGGCACTGCTGTGAGAGGGGATTGGTGCTGGTCATGGGGCTGTGGCTCTGCTGTGAATGAAGATCGGTGCTGGTCATGTGGCTGTGGCACTGCTGTGAGAGGGGATTGGTGCTGGTCGTGGGGCTGTGGCTCTGCTGTGAATGAAGATCGGCGCTGGTCATGTGGCTGTGGCTCTGCTGTGAGAGGGGATCGGTGCTGGCCATGGGACTGTGGCTCTGCTGTGAATGGGGATCGGTGCTGGTCATGTGGCTGTGGCTCTGCTGTGAGAGGGGATCGGTGCTGGCCGTGTGGCTGTGGCACTGCTGTGAGAGGGGATTGGTGCTGGCCATGGGGCTGTTTTCCTGTGAGTCATGTGATTGGAGGTGATCACTGTCAGTGGTATTGTCCATGCTGCATCTATTGCAATTGGCAGAAATGACCTTACAAATGTTTAGAGAGAGGCAAAACTTGCTATCGCTAACAATTAGCCACAAATGCATGTGCAGTCAAATTAATAGTTTAATAATTCCCCATAAGGTACTTGACTAATGACTAACAATGATAATTCTTTGAAAAAAATAAATGTGACATTTACTCTACAAGACAACAAATTACTTTGACTACACAGAGGTAGTGACCTGCAAGCTCGTTCTGTGTGCGTCTCTCTCAGTGTCGACACTGATGAAATGGCCCAAATCGCGTTCATGAAGGGGAAGTGTCCTCCAACAATCCTCAACCACTGATGAGGTAGAATGAGCTGAAGCATTCAGAATGTATGAAATTAATTTTCTTTTCCAGTTCAGAGGGTCGTAAATGAGCGACGGGTTCTGCTTTTATAAATTAAGTTTGTGAAATTGTATGCTAATGGGGTTTATGTAACAATGTGATTAAAACATAAATGGGTTTAGTCATTGAAGCAAGGCAGAAGAACATGGTTACCCTGTATTTCACTTTTTAAACTTTTCTCACTTTACTTATTGTCATTTTATTTCATATACATGTTTCATCCATGTGCCCTTAGTGTTACACTCTGTGGGGGACATGCTGAACAGAGGGAAGTGTGCCCCTACTGGCCTACCCACTCCACTACAAGCAGAACCTTAGTTTTCCCAAGAGGCCTCCCTTCTACTGGAGTACTAACCAGCCCACACCTGCTGAGCTTCGGTAGCTTGACATGAGAAGGGCACACTCATGCATGCACCCACGCATGGACACACAGGCACACATACACAAACACACTCATGCATGCACACAAGCACGGACACACAGGCACACAGGCACACATGCACAGACTCACAGGCACACATACACACACATAAATGCATACACATGCACTCATGCATGCACGTACACACAAAGAAACACACACAGAGCTTGGCTGCATTCCCCCAGATTTCCGGAATAGGTTGCAGTGATGAATTTAGCCTAGAAATACAACTGTGCATTCCAAATTTGGAGGAAAGGGAAAACAAATCAGATTGAAAAAATTCAGTCCTGGTTTGACTTTGGGTCGACTTTTTAATTTTATTTTTTGCAATGCATCCCCGCAGCCGGGAAGAAATAAGCTAACAGGCGAACATTTCATCAGAGAACATTTCATCAGAGAAAATACTGTGGGCTGTCTCCAAGAAAATTCATAATAAGTACTACCTTTGAACAGCACTGATATCGCTATGGTAACACCATGGCAACAGATACTGTACACTCATTTTAAAAGAAGACGATTACTTGTATATTAATTGTCCATTAGTAGTGCGGCTGTTATTCCCACATTGACAGTAATTTTCCCCAGCACCCCAGAAATTGGCAGATGTAATGGTGTTTAAAATGATTCACTCATGTTTTTATGTGCAAGACTACATTATCGATTATTATTATTTTCATAGAAGATGTATTGATCACGGTGGTGCAGTGAATAGCACTGTCATCTCACAGCAAGAACGTGCGACTCTGGGCCAGATCTACAGCCATATGTTGGCTGTATAGATTACTATGATTCCTTTAACTACCTAGTTGTGCTGTGACTGGCTGCACTCACAAAAAAAACTCCGCAAAATCACAGTGGATTGAGGTGCATGAGTATGTGTGTGTCCGAATGTGTATATGTAAATGGTTGTCTTAGGCACCCTAGACTTTATTATATTATTATATGTTAGTATAAAATAACACATTTGAGATTTCCAAATATTCATTTTCCAAAAGATTTAATTTTACAGAGACATGTATTTAATTTAAAAAAGTAACATATTACTGTAAGCAATTGACTACTTTTACATAAAAACTTGATCAAGGCTGTCTCAGATCAGAAGCAAGGAGCCAACCAAAGTCTGCAGAAGAACTGTGGCAAGTTCTCCAACATGCTTGGAACAACCTCCCTGCTGATTGTCTGCAGGACAGTGTTGATGCAGTTTTAATGCTGAAGGGTGGTCACAAAAAATATTGATTTGATTCAGTTTTTAACTATTCTGCCAAATTACTAAAATGTAACGTAAAATGTATAGTACGTTTATTTAGGACCTTTCATTGAATTATTTTTGAAAGAATCTTATCTGTACAGAATTTTATACAGGTGCCTAAAACTTTTGCACAGTGCTGTATATAGTGCCTTTACCCAAAGTGCTGTACAATTGATGCTTTGCATACAATTTCACCCATTCATACACACACTCACACACCAACACCGATTGGCTGCCATGCAAGGCACCAACCAGCTAGACAGGAGCATTTGGGGGTTAGGTATCTTGCTTAGGGACACTTCGACACACCCAGGGCGGGATCAAACCAGCAATCCTCTGACTGCCAGACAATTGCTCTCACTGCCTGAGCCAATGTCGCCTCATATGTGTATGTCTTCTGAAAGCCATTATGTACACAAAAGTCGATATAAAATTTGCTTTTTGACCGAAGCTGGGGGAATCACCTTGTTCATAAAAGCTGGACATGTGTGAAGATCCCCTCTGTGCCCCTGCCAAGGTGGAGACCCCATAAACCCCACCAACAAGAGGCCGCCATTAAACATGGAGCCCCTGACTTTCCTCCTGGCTGGGAGTTAGTGTTCAGAGAGAGAGCAGGAAATTGAACCTTCTACACCTCTTCATCCTGTCCCTGTAGACGGGAATATGTCCACAGCACAGGTGTTTACACGCACATAAACCCACCGAAGCCTCAGCAAGTCTATGTTTGTTTATTTATTATTTAATTCAGCACTGAATAATTCATGTCTGTTTTCTATTCTTTTTTCACCTTGCACACTGGTTTACTGCCTGCTTTCGCGATTATTTTTGTTTGTATGACGTTATTCAATCAGTTCAATCAGATGATGCCAACTTTCTGGTCAGGTCATGCAAATAGACAGACTGAATAACATAGCTCAATTATGATAATTTTGATAACTGATCGACTGACAATAATGTGGATAGAATCCCAATATAATCACAGCTGGGATTTCAGAATGCGGTTGGGGTAGGCTTTGACCGTGCTTGATGGTTCAGCCATCCCAGTGTTTGCGTTTGCCAATACAACGATAAAAGTGAAAAATAGATTACACATGGATTTCATGTTTTACTGCTATGCACACACACCATTTCAAACCCCCATACAGTGCCACAGATGAAAAACCGTTAAATTTGAACTGGTTTTGGAGAAGGGTGTTTTATGGATGATGATGCGCTGCATTCATTTTGTGTGGGCTGCGTTAAAATGCAGATGTATGTACATGCGTCCTGTTTATGAACCCACAGTGCGCAAAATCTATCCGTCACCTGGAGCGTGAGATCCATTATTAAACACCTGCTAGTATTACATTTACATTACATTACATTTACATTCACGCACCTCGAAGACACTCTTATCCTGAGTGCCTCATGCAATTTACATTTATTTATATTTTTACATATCATTCCTATGATTGCATGCATACTAGCAGGGCCACACTTCAGGTCACTAAAACTCAATGTCCCATCTGCCCTTACTATGAAAGGCTAACCTTGGAATGCAGCTGCCAGTTATAATGGCATAATGACAATGACGACTGAAACATTCACAGACTTTGTATGTCATTCACCGAACAAAATACCTTGTAAGGACAGTACACATGTGTGGTTTACATGGCTAATTTAACTCTGAGGCTATGTCACATTCTGTCTAAATCCTTTTTTAATTAGGGGAGAAAAGCCCAGGCAAAGAGGTGCTGCAGCCAACAGCAATGAGGGCTCTGGTCTACAGAGACTCGCTGGGTGGGTGTGAGACAGAGCTAAAATAAGCAAATATAGGATACCTCAAAAGTAAGACTAATGACCACAAAGGAGCATTAACTGACCATTTGATGATTGATTGATTGATTGATTGATTGATTGATTGATTGATTGACTGGCAGATGGGTATTGCAGCTCCACGGGGTCAAAGGTTAGAATCTTACCCACTCCCGTGTAAGGACCCAAAGCTAACTCATTTCCAGCGTTAGTTTTTGGTTCAGAATATTACTTCTTTTGTGTAGAATCGTGTTTTCTGAGACAGCTGACGACCAGGTGACAGTGCCCCTGAATGCATGAGATACTCTGTTTGAGTTCATCACTTTAAACAGCACTTTAACAGATGGAATATGCATATACTGATAATAAAACACATTTAATATGCATTCAGACCGGGATGCGCGGAAACGGAGCGGAACAGAGACTAAATTGCATGCATTAGCCGTCTTGAAAGGGTTTTATAACCAACATTATGAAAGCTAAACTGATTGAACAAAATGCAGTATTATTAACAGAATATAAGTTTGCATTGATTTCTTTCAGTTCTCTTGTTCAAATGAAACAAATGAAGGATGAAGAAGTTTGTATGTTAATAAAAACGAGCTATAAAAAATCCTCGTAAATGTCATGCTTTCTTAGTTGAAACTATGGTGATGCTATGGTAACAACAAATCCTTCCCTTTCGTTGTGATACTGTCACATCCTGACACTGTGCTACACCAAGGCCCTGTCTCAAGAAGCAGAATTACTGAGTTAGCTGAATAACTGCACTGACCTGGAACCCTCCCAAATCTGGAAAATGGACTGAAATAAAATGGTTTCCAGGGTTTTCCGGCTAATCCTGCTTTGTGACAGACCACCCTAGCATCAGATATCCTACAGAAAAGGAAAAACATGTGAGAGCTAACTCACCATGAATGTCATTTCCTGCAATGTGATGGAAACAGAGCATGTGCCTGTCTGCTTGCAACTAAGAGAGCCAAAATGGCAACAGGGCTAACAGTCTTTATTAAATATTTCCTGCAGTTGGAAACTACAAGCCTCAGTAGAGCTGGACCAAGAGCCAAAATGGTAGTCCTGCCAGCACCTGCCATACCTTGGACAACACAACAAGATATCAACTGCAGATTAAACACTTAAATACTCACTCAAGTGAGCAGGAATGGCTGCAGGGAGCTTGTGCTGTTTAATCAGACAGCGGATTAAAAGCGCTGCCTCTTTTAATCCGAGTGTGGAATGTTCAGCATCTCCCTGCTCACGGGCGTCCATTACGGCTCCTCTTGTGTGAATCAGATGTGCTTCATTAGCACACTCTTTACTGAGAGAGCCCAGAAGAGGCCCTCAGTCCCACCATTGTGGGGCTTTGCTTTGGATGAGATGTCAAGGGCTGTTTACCTCACAATTCAAACTGTAATTTGCTGCAAAGTGGCCCTTAAGCAGCCAAATAGTGAAGAGGAGCAGCCCTCGGTATGTATGTGGAATTCTTTCCGTCTGCATATGCACAGCTCTGTGTGTATGCGCAGTGCTCTCTGTCTGCGCATGTGCAGCTCTGTGTGGCTCTGTGTGTTTGTGGAGAGCTCTCTGTCTGCATATGCACAGCTCTGTGTGTATTTGTAGAGCTCTCTGTCTGCGCATGTGCAGCTCTGTGTGTATTTGTAGAGCTCTCTATCTGTGCATGCGCAGCTCTGTGTGGCTCTGTGTGTTTGTGGAGAGCTCTCTGTCTGCGCATGCACAGCTCTGTGTGTATTTGTAGTGTTATCTGTCTGCGCATTCGCAGCTCTGTGTGTATTTGTAGTGCTTTCTGTCTGCGCATTCGCAGCTCTGTGTGTATGTTGTGTGCTCTCTGTCTGCGTATGCGCAGCTCTGTGTGTATGTTGCGTGCTCTCTGTCTGCGTATGCGCAGCTCTGTGTGTATTTGTAGTGCTCTCTGTCTGTGCATGCACAGCTCTGTGTGTATGTTGCGTGCTCTCTGTCTGCGTATGCGCAGCTCTGTGTGTATTTGTAGTGCTCTCTGTCTGTGCATGCACAGCTCTCTGTGTATTTGTAGTGCTCTCTGTCTGCGCATGCGCAGCTCTCTGTGTATGTTGCGTGCTCTCTGTCTGTGCATGCACAGCTCTGTGTGTATGTTGCATGCTCTCTGTCTGCACATTCGCAGCTCTGTGTGTATGTTGCGTGCTCTCTGTCTGCGCGTTCGCAGATCTCGTATTATGGTGTGTGCTCTGTAGCTCCGGATAGATACTGCGCGCTCCTCTGTCTCTGATGCGAGTGCGAGGTGTCATCTGTTCTGCCACGTCTAGTGCTCCGTCACCTGCAATCATCTGTCTGTCTCTATCTTTCTCTGCCTCTCTCCCTCAATCCCCCCTCTACCCTCTTTCTCTCGCTCCGTCTCTGCCTCTCTCTCTCTCATCCCCCCACCCCCTCTCTCTCTCCCTCTTTCTCTCTCTCAGCATCTGCCTCTCTCTCAACCCCCACCCCCCTCCTCCCTCCCTCTCTCCTTCTCCATATCTCCCTCTCAGCGATATTCCCTGAGTCCCATCACTCAGTCGCGACTCCTCCGGTGACCGGACCGCCGCAGGCTGCCTGCGCTGACTGCACACTCCACTCCCAGGACTGCGCAGCTGAGCTGCAGGGCTCGGCCTGCTCTTAAATGAAATGTTTTAACCTGTCCATTATTTATTAATCGATGTGCTTCCCCTAGGCGGCATTCATTTGCTTGGCACACTCCCTGCTTTCAGTGAGGAAAGGCCGCAAGATGAGTGGACCGGTGTCTGGTTTTCCTCTTACCGTTTAACTGAGTTACTGTAGAGGAAGCTCAAAGTTGTTATTTATATCACTTCCCCCCCGCTTGCCTAAGCTAATTCTCTACTTCATTAATGTATCCCTCATCTCCTCTTGGAGAACACGGCTCCAGTGGCGTCTGTGCAAAAGCACTCGTTGTATTGGAAAATGCAAGCTGGCAACTTAAATCAGGATTTAAGACCAAGTTTCATATCTGCGGCTTAGAAGGGTGTGGGGAAAGTACATCACATCATGCAGTACGTCACAAGATAGCCAATTACCATCCCCCATCGACAGTTGTAGCCCAATCACAGCACAGCCTATGGTGTTGGAAGTGGGGAGCATAGTCGGTATTGAGGATTGGTGTTTATTCATTATTGTGATTAATGTGTTGATTCATAATAGTGATGCCATGCATTATTCAGGGTATAATTTACGAACGGGTCGCAAAGGTAATGTTGACACAATTACAAATGGTGCCACACATACGGTTTTAATGGGTACAGCTGTGTCTGTCTAATGCTGGAGTGTAATTATGTGTAATATCCGTAGGAAAGTGGACATAATAGCAAAAGATAGCAGTGTGGTATAATGCTAAGGTGGCTATGCTCGCCATTGAGAAGTTGCAGGCTCAAATCCCACGTGGGGACATTGCTGTTTTACCCTTGAGCAAAGGCACTTAGGCTAAATTGCTTCTGTAAATATCCAGCTGTATCAATGGATAGTGTTTCTCAGGAAAACACCATCTGCTAATACTTAAATGTAAATGTAGAGCACAGCGCAAAAAGCTAGAGTAAAGGTATCCTCTTTTAGTGAAATTGTACTGCTTTGTGAGAGCCAAGATGGAGCCAGCTGCTGTAACTTTTCACCTCCACGAGAGCCAAGATGGAGCCAGCTGCTGTAACTTCTCACCTTTGTGAGAGCCAAGATGGAGCCAGCTGCTGTAACTTTTCACCTGATCAGCTGACCTGCACCTGCGCTGGAGTGCACACTGGTGGGTGTAGTTTCTCGGAGGAGGATGTGCTCCGGGGATGAACTTCCTACCCAGCTGTCCTGACCGCAGAGCCGCATGTACCCTGGAATGAATCACAAGTGTTGTGAATGTTTTCTGCTAATCTGTGACCATGGCAACTAGAACAGAGCAATGCTGGAGATGAAATCGATGTTCTGTTTGATAATTACGAAGGAAAATGCAGTCTATATATAAATGTTTTTTTAATAGAACCTGTACATTTCAGGAAAAGTATCAGTTGGCATTAGTAACGCATGGCCGTGTGTTTGGTTTAAATTGATTGATGCATTTCCAGAATAATGAGGAAGCTACCTCATGAAGCAGCTACTGTATATTTAGGTCCTCATAAATCTCGCTATTGTGGATATTCTCAGAATCTCATTGTATCTCCTTTGCAAATGCTTCTGGCTTTTTGAGCTCTCCTTTCACGCTTTGCAGAAGAGTGTTTTCATAGTCTTGTTTGCAGTGTACAGTGGCTTTTGATTTACCCGTTACATAAAGAACAGAACACGTCTTTCGCTAGTACAGGATATGATTTCCTTTGGAGTGGAAAATGCACTACACAACGTTTCGGAAAACTCGTAAGAGGCTGACTGAAATGCGAGAAAGGACACTTTGCCGAGAGCTTCATCATACAGCTCTCCAACATTTCAACAGAGCTACCACACTGTAAAGGTTTTATGGAATTTTTATGGTAAAAGTCTATAAAGTACTCTCGGAAAAAAAATTGTTCCAAAAGGAAACCTGTGATTTGGTAGAAGAATCCTATCTAGTTCAAGGGTAAAATGGCTCTTTGTCTGGGGGCTCTCACACTCCTATGATATAAGGTTCCAACTGAAAAGGTTGCGCAATAGAGACATCCAACTAAATATTCTTTTTGAGAGTGGAGGTGCTACATTGTAAACAGCTGAAATGTAAATATTCATATTATTTGCGGTGAAACACCATAATACATTTGCAGTAACATTTGTTAGATATACAGCCTGCTACTATATGCTTAGCTTATTGTTACCGTTACTTGTACAGTAATGTTTTCATAACCCAGTTGCTGATTTTTTACAATAAAATGCACAATGTTTTACAGTATGATGTACTGTTGACACTGCATTTCTGTGAGATTCTGCTGAGCTACTGAGGAACACAACCTCTGTAAAAAATCTGAAATCTGAAAACCCAGACCAGGGGTAAGGGACAATCTGCACCATGGAATCAGTCAACATTCATGCTTAATTCTGACTCAAAATTAAATGTCATTTTTTCCTCCCAGATACAATTTGTCAAGGCCACTCTATCACCAAATCTTGGCTGTCTGTCTCTGTGGGGAAAAACACATTTCAATTGCACTTATTTGTAAGTCAAAGTTAAATTTGAATGTTGACTAACTGTGCGTGTATGAGAAAAACAGACTTCTCAATGAAATGCACTGGCTGTAAATACCTACCTTTTTATTCATTAATTAATTTCAAGTAGGTTTTCCTCCTTAAATGTCAAGGGTGTTATTTAAAGTGTGCATGTATTGCATATCAAATACTTTTCATATGAACATAGACTCTTGTCGCCAGCTGTTTAATCAAGCCTCTCTCCTGATTGGGCTGGCACCAGCGTGTCCTTCATTACCAGTAGTTTTATGTACAAGCCTGAATTAACAGCCTGGGATCTTATTCAGAATGCAAATATACTATATTCAGGACTTAAAAACAAAACAAATCTGAACTTTACATTTTCTAACGGCTACTTGTCGCACACAGTTAAATAGACCTTGGTGTGAACTGTTTGAACTGTCACACTGTGATGTCCTTTAAATGTTAAATGAAGGGCTTGTTAAACCTCTCCTCCCTTCACCACACACTTCACATTACAGAGAACTGGACTGACTCCCCTGTTCAAAGTCAGTTCTTTAAAGGTGTAAAATGCAAAGACCGGAACGTTGACTTTCATCCTGACTTTTGTTTTTAATTAATTTCATTACTAAATTAATGTTGTGCTAATCAGGCTTATCAGCCCTCAGGATGGAGAGTCCCATCCGCTACCACAGCAGTTATCGCCCTGAGACACGCACATGCAGATGCATTCTCAGAGAAGCTTTTTATCCCTACTGTATATAAACAGGACCTCCCAGAACTCCTAAACTGAATCTGCCAGCAAAATGGTGGAAGGGTGACTCACCCTGGTAAGGCACTGAGTGTGGATGGGCCCCATAGTTTGGTATCTGTTAAGATGCTGTTCTAGTGTGTGGATGGGCCCCATAGTCTGGTATCTGTTAAGGCACTGTTGTAGTGTGTGGATGGGCCCCATGGTCTGGTATGTGTTAAGGCACTGTGCCAGTGTGTGGATGGGCCCCAAGGTCTGGTATGTGTTAAGGCACTGTTGCAGTGTGTGGATGGGCCCGAAGGTCTGGTATATGTCAAGGCTCTGAAGGAGTGTATGGATGGGCCCCAAGGTCTGGTATGTGTTAAGGCTCTGATGCAGTGTATGGATGGGCCCCAAGGTCTGTTATGTGTTAAGGCACTGTTGCGGTGTGTGGATGGGCCCCAAGGTCTGGTATGTGTTAAGGCACTGTTGCAGTGTGTGGATGGGCCCCAAGGTCTGGTATGTGTTAAGGCACTGTTGCAGTGTGTGGATGGGCCCCAAGGTCTGGTATATGTTAAGGCACTGTTCCAGTGCAGACAGGTCATCCCCTCATTCAGTCTGCATCATAACTGGACCCAGGCTGCAACATAACACAATTACAGCACCTCCAATCTCCAATATAAACCCTGCTCCCTCTACCCTCTACCATAACCAAACCATGCCCACAACAACCTTCACTATAACCGGACCCCACCATAGCCTGAGTCCTCCCCCTCCAAACTCCAGTGGAACCTGTCCTATCTAGACCCTGGGTTTAGCCATTGAGGAATTATTTAGAAACGCTGTCTAGTTTTGCCACGATGACAGTTACAGTCAGGGTGTGTGACAGATGGCGTCTATATAAAGGCATCGGGGTTAATTACCTCAGGTTATTCTGCAGGACTAATTACCCAGAATATTGAAACACCATCATATTTGAGAGAATGCTGTGCTTTGAGATCTGGGCTGCAGAGAATATTCCCCTGGGGCAGGCTTGCTGGTTGTGCTGGAACAGACACAACCTTGGAGATTTGTGTGATCAACACTTGAAAATCGACAAGGTGTTTCCTCAAGCTTAAGCCATTCCCTGGGGGTTCTTTTCAAAAACCTTTTGAACCCTTAAACCTGAAACATAAATCATCTTAAAATAATCTACATATCTACAGCAATCTACACATTCTTGGAGTTTCTGCTCTTGGTTACACTGCATTAGACCTGGGTAGTATCCATATTTTAAGTACATACTTGAAGCTTTATTTAGATACTGAAAAGGTTGCTCTATAAATAAAAATAGTTAAATATGAAAACACTGCTACAATCCTTGAGAGAGTTTTCAACGAAAGAAGTAGCTATCAAAAATGCAGAAATGTAGAAATATGTATCCTTGTAAAACATTCATTAACCTGTAGTGATTTTACCAACGTGTAAATTGTTAAAGCATTTTAAACAACGATTCCGCCCAGTTCTCCTGCACTGATGACCATCGCTGCGTGATGAACGGAAGTCTGGGAACACAGCAAAGACGGACGGGTCACTTCTCCACTTTTCTGACCTTTTCTGTAACTTCGGGAGGCTGCGGGAGGCCGCATTCCGCGGCGCTCGAACGCGAGACGAAGCGCGCGGGGGTCAAACAAACAGGAGCAGGAGAAGGAGAAGCAGTCAGAGGGGTTTTACATTCCTGCTCTGTTCCTCCATCGCCGATCATCCGTCTGCAGCCAGGCGGAGTAACCGCCGGCCTCCCATCACGCCACTCCTCGCCCTTTCATCTCCGAGATGAGAAGAGTCTTATTCCCAGGACTGCATCTGTACGGCACCGGCACAACTCCTGCTACCGACAGAATAATTAGCAAACACTGCAGCTATGCATATTTTAAGGAGGCATCTACTTTATTTGCATGGACCTACAGTCTGCTACATCGTACTCACCCGCTGTCGAATAAAGAGTATCTTAAAGGTACGATAGGTCATTTCAGACGTTGAAACACCATTTGCTGTGGTAATTAGAACCAATGTTCAACCAATGAACTTGAATTATTGTACAGATATACACTGTTTCGGTACAGAGTGTTAAGGACTATAAACACAGGCAAAGGGTGAGTCAACATGTCAGTGGGCCTTTTTCAATGATAGGACGGGATTTACAATGTAAGTAACAATGGTTTAGCACAAAAGTCTTACATATTGTACATTACATTACATTATTGGCATTTGGCAGACACTCTTATCCAGAGCGACTTACAGTTCATTAGACTAAGCAGGAGACAATCCTCCAGTGGAGCAATGCAGGGTTAAGGGCCTTGCTCAAGGGCCCAACGGCTGTGCGGAGCTTATCATGGCTACACCGGGATTAGAACCACCAACCTTGCGTCTCCCAGTCATTTACCTTAACCACTATGCTACAGGCCGCCCCCTTGTACTTTTAAATAAGTGTGGCCCGTGTGCACCATTTTGAAGAGCTTGAAGACCCCTGATCTGTAGAAAGATTGCGACTGTTACGGCGTGATAGTATTCTCAGTGCTGTGTAAGGTCACGGCTGGCACAGCGACCTGATCAGCCGGGCGCAGCAGTTTAGATAAATGACGCCCTGTAAACATGGATAAAGCTGTAATATCATTTCTCTCGTTTCGGGAAATCTCTCTCCTGGGATTGGTCGCATTCTTTTCCCGTTTTCCCCAGTTTTCAATTAGTCAGATTTAATTACTCTGAGTGTAATTTGTGGGTCGAGGAGAGGCAGTGTGGCGCGTGGCCGCCTGTTGTTTGGGAATGAGAATGTTATAGGTTTATACACCCTCCTGGTGCTCAAGCCCATTAGTTTCTCTGTGGAGCCTGTACAGATAGGTCTCCCAGAGAGGCCAGAACTTAAAGAACCAGTCCCAGTCTCCCTCTCTCAGTCTCTCTCTCTCTCTCTCTCTCTCTCTCTCACACACACACACACAAACACACACAGACACACACTCTTTGGAAAGTACATGAAAGTTACAGTAATATAATATAATAAACTGACATGCCATGACAATGCTCTACAGTGGGCAGTGATGGTATTGTAATACTACAATAGATAGCAATTACATGGCAATCGAGTGTAACAAACGGTGACTCCATCCGTGGCAGTTAAATTACAAAATAGGCCATAATCACATGGAAAATTTTAGAATATATGATTATAAAAAGGTTTTTAGAAAGCAAAAAACAGAATTCTATAACACTGTAGAATAAGATAGTTAACTATAATTCTATTGTAATACTGTAATTAAATACTGTAACATATTTACAATAATATGATATATATAATTATATTTTAATGCTGTATAATAAAAACAGGCTATTTCAGGCTGTATAATCACAGAGATACAGTGCAATCTATAAGTATTTGGACAGTGGTACAATTTCTGTTATTTTGGCTCCTTCCCCAGCATATTGGATTTGAAATGAAACAATGAACTCTGGTTCTCATGTTGACCAACAACAATAATGGGACTCCAGCAACTAAACAGCAATCAAACCCCTAGAATCAACACTAGTGATTGAAAGCTTTCTTGTAGGGGCGACATGGCTCAGGCAGTAAGAGCCATCGTCTGGCAGTCGGAGGGTTGCCGGTTTGATCCCCCGCCCGAGCTGTGTTGAAGTGTCCCTGAGCAAGACACCTAACCCCTAAATGCTCCTGACGAGCTGGTCGGTGCCTTGCATGGCAGCCAATCGCCGTGAGTCTGTGTATGAATGGGTGAATGAGAAGCATCAATTGTACAGTGCCTTGGATAAAGGCGCTATATGAATGCCGACCATATACCATTTATACCTGCTTAAGGATGCAGAGAAGTCAACTGGCCAACTACTTTTTGTGCCCTAATATGCTGGACTGCACAGCCAAAATAACAGGAATTGTCTTATTGTCAAAACATGTACAGACTGCACTGTATAATGATAAAATAAGCTATCTTGTAACATTGTGTAATACGCAGTTACAGTATGGTTATACTGTATATAACAGGACAAAAGATTTGCCAGCAAATTAAAAGAATACCACAGCTGGACATTTCATATTTCAGATTTATCAGCAAACATTTAGGTTCCACATACAGTGATTCCAGTGCCTTAATGAATGTATCAGTTGGAATTTTACCACGTGCAGCTTCAATGGCAATGCACGTAGAATTAAATGTAAAACTTATTGTTTTAAAGGTCACATCTCCTCTGAAGACAGCACGCAATCGAGGACTTCCACTACTCATCTCTCGCTGACACTTAAAATCATCCGCTGCTAAATTATGTTTGCTCAATGTGCCATAAAGCCCACTTTCCAAAAGTCGATAATGGGGGTTTTATCCCGTACGGGACGGGGGAAAAGACAGGTCAAACGTCATTAGCCATCCATTTTTCTCCAGTTCCATCCTGGAAGTATCTGAGTATTTAAATGGTACTGACAGCAACAAAAGCGACTTCATAGCATGTTTTTCTTTAATGGCATGCCCGTCACTGACCTCAGTGAGCCTGTGCAACGTTTTTGTGTGACACATAAAGAAATGTGAAATTAAATTGACAACTGTGGCAATAAAAGACGGCTGAATACATCCCATTTATTTTTCTTGCTGTATCTCCAGGCACACCAGGGCAAGGAACTCTCCTCCCTTGAGAAGCACACATCCTCTCTGTGGAGGTAGACGGAAAATTGCTGCATCGTAGAATGACTACATTAAAACGCCGATCCAGTTATAAGGTCATTGATACATTACGGAAGAATGCGACCATGTTAGGATACACATTAATGCCATTTTGCGAGCTGCAACAGTACCTCTAGCCCTGAAACACCCACTCCAGCTTTGTGGCCGTTGTATGTTTTCAGGCAGGCGGTTTGTAACTGCATTTTTGGCTATATGATTGACTGAAGCGTTCATATTACCTGAATATACTGGTAAGTAAAGACTGATTTGTGGTTGCAAGTGAAACCCTGTTCATTTGGAATTATCCGCCTGAACATAACAAATGAACATCATTATTGACAACAAAAAACAACTGAAGAAAAGAACATTGATTTTTTTTTTTAAATGAAATGAAATTCAGCTTTCAAAGCTAGTGAGAGAAAAAGTGGATACTCATCATATTTTGAAGTATTTCTTTAAAATTCTAAATTCAGCACCATTGTCATTTTGCAAGGCAGCAAGTCAAAGGTCAAAGTTCCACAATGGATGCAGGCGCAGAAGCTGGATTAGCCCATCGACTGCAGGAAAAATATGGACCAAGTGTCTGTGATGTCACCTATTGCTTCTTCATTTTCCCATGGGAAAATATTATTGACTTTGTATTTTATCGTATTGTAACCATTGACTTACACTGAAGCTGGTGCCAGACGCACCTATATTGGAACCAACCGTCTTGCCACAAGACCAGGAAATAAGCTAAAAAAATAAAGCCGAATTAGCCCAGTACGTAAACCTAAACGTGAGCAGAGTCCCGTTAGCTTAGCAACGGCACGAGGAGAGTCCTGTTAGCCTGTACAGCAAAGACCCTTCAGAATTCAGCTAGGGGCTGTCATTCCAGAGAAAAACAAATGAGCTCCAGTTCAGTTGACAGAAAGTGTGTATTGTTTCCCATTTCCTTTTGTTCTTTTCAGCAGAGCTGATTTTGTTTGGAGTGATTTTACAGGATCGAGGCGAATCCTGGCGTGAAATGCTGACAGGCCTTTTGTGAAGGAAGCTGCGTGGCTGACTAATGTGTGGGGGCTGAAACGCAGAGAGGAGGGTGTTTGAGTAAGGCTGAAACACAGAGAAGGGTGTTTGAGTAAGGCTGAAACACAGATAAGGGTGTTTGAGTAAGGCTGAAACACCGATAAGGGTGTTTGAGTAAGGCTGAAACACAGAGAGGAGGGTGTTTGAGTAAGGCTGAAACACAGAGAGGAGGGTGTTTGAGTAAGGCTGAAACACAGATAAGGGTGTTTGAGTAAGGCTGAAACACAGAGAGGAGGGTGTTTGAGTAAGGCTGAAACACAGATAAGGGTGTTTGAGTAAGGCTGAAACACAGAGAGGAGGGTGTTTGAGTAAGGCTGAAACACAGATAATGGTGTTTGAGTAAGGCTGAAACACAGAGAGGAGGGTGTTTGAGTCAGACTGAAACACAGAGAGGAGGGTGTTTGAGTAAGGCTGAAACACAGAGAGGAGGGTGTTTGAGTAAGGCTGAAACACAGAGAAGAGGGTGTTTAAGTAAGGCTGAAACACAGATAAGGGTGTTTGAGTAAGGCTGAAACACAGAGAGGAAGGTGTATGAGTAAGGCTGAAACACAGATAAGGGTGTTTGAGTAAGGCTGAAACACAGAGAGGAGGGTGTTTGAGTAAGGCTGAAAGACAGATAGGAGGGTGTTTGAGTACGGCTGAAACACAGAGAGGAAGGTGTTTGAGTAAGGCTGAAACACAGATAAGGGTGTTTGAGTAAGGCTGAAACGCAGAGAGGAGGGTGTTTGAGTCAGGCTGAAACACAGAGAGGAGGGTGTTTGAGTCAGGCTGAAACACAGATAAGGGTGTTTGAGTAAGGCTGAAACACAGAGAGGAAGGTGTTTCAGTAAGGCTGAAACACAGAGAGGAGGGTGTTTGAGTCAGGCTGAAACACAGAGAGGAGGGTGTTTGAGTAAGGCTGAAACACAGAGAGGAGGGTGTTTGAGTAAGGCTGAAACACAGATAAGGGTGTTTGAGTCAGGCTGAGACACAGAGAGGAGGGTGTTTGAGTGAGGCTATAACACAGAAGAGTGTGATGAAGTCTTTGCATATTTTGTCTCAGTATGTTTGTGCATTTGCAGCTGCTCTGACTGATCATAATAAAGCATCTGTCCCAAAAAGCATCTGAATTATTCGACACCCCCTCCCAACTGAGGGCCAAATGCGATTTGGCCCATTGTCCCAGCCAAAGAAAAAAATAAGGCTGAAGCCAAGCATCCTGTGATGAGAAGCGGCAATGACATCACCCCATTCATTTCCAATGGGAAGAGAGATGTTTTGCATCCGCAAGACCTGGCGACGCGAGGCAAGCAGGCGAAGCAATTAACAATCAAACAATTGATTCACACAGCATTTTCCTATCAACATGTAGCCTGTGATTGCATAAAATGTGAATATTCCATTTGAAGACTTTCAGTTTAAAGACTTTCGTAAATTTGTTTGATACACCTGAACCGTTTCACACCTGAAATCGTTTTGACTAAATGGAGTGCCGTCTTAATTAATTAGCCTATATTCTGTAATACGATGAGAAAAAAACACTACAAAATCAGATAGAATTCAGAAATCTTTGGGATTTTTTTGGCCTATTATTCTAATTATTCTCAGTGCTTTGTTAAACAATCTCATGTTTATCTCTTTGTCATGATAATTTCTCAATCACATATTGGTCTTGATTATTCAGCAAATTAGTTTTATTGTTAATCCTGCAAAATAAACAGGTTGAGTAGGGTAGGCTACTGCTCATTTTTAAGATTTTTTCAGTGCACCGGCTGCCACTACATATGCTGGCCCTATATATTAAATGCTACACAATTTTATGACACAAAGAAAACTGCTAGCCTAGTAGGTTACACATAATCGCCATATTTATTGATACTTGTTATTCACCTATTTAATTGCTTGATTCATCATCAAACGGCATTGGAAACAGGTGTAGAGAAATCATCTGTTTTGGTTCCTGAAAGTTTTTTCTTCATACCGTGGTACGGCACTGCTACTGTATTGATATGAAGAACACAAACACGCCCATAAGCGACCAATTGTGGGAGGCCTGAGTGATGCGATACAATTTAATTGCAGAAAGTGTGGCTTCAGGTTGAGAAGCCACTGTATCACTACAATTGATAAGCATCACAGTAAAATTAAATTAACCGAACTTGGTGTTTTTTTGTGTGAAAATGGCTCTCTTCCACCTCTATTTTCTTTGTCTAGGCTGGATCTGATAATTAATTAGAACGAAAACTCGTATTTAATAAAACACTTATTCTGGAAGGTGGAGACTATCAACTTTTATCAGTTATCAGCACTCATGCTTCATTAAAACAGAATGAGATTATAATCATTGAGAAACTGCTTTTTCTTTACAACAGTACAACTTTTCACCTGAAGGGGCAAAAAAGCTTACAATTCATCTACAAGCAAGGGCTCTGCAGATGATAACCGTAATCACTTTTCATGTCAACATATAAAAACGGGCATTTACCGAAGGTGTTTTGGACATCATCCAACATTAGATATCTGTTTACAATAACACATTTTGCTCTATTTTCCGTTGTTTTTCTTATCCCTAACCCTAACTCCCGACATTGATGAGGCATGTAAATAATTGTCTGCCTGGTGTCATGGTTCACCAATGAGAAATACACAGCAAATGAAGTTGTTCAGGCTTAAATCAGTTCTGTTAGAGTACATTTACCCGGACATAATACATTTGACTCCTGTAAACTCCGTTAGAGTTGATTTAACACCAGGATGCACTCTTCGGTTTATTCCAGACTGTTAAATGGTACATGTTTAATGAGAGCAATTTAATTTTTAAGCTCATTTCACTTCTTCTCCTCTTTGGCTCCTCAGGGGGCCAAGGGCTGGAATGTGGCTGTTTCTCCCATCATCCTCCCCATAATGCACTTGGCCTGTCAGGTTTCAGAAAGGCCAAGTAATTATCCCAGCCTGCACTGCTCCTGCCTGTGCGCACTGGCATTCTTTCTCACAAAGATAATTAGACATTCGCACTGAAGAGATATTCAGGAAATGAAGGGGACAGGATTGCCTTATTTACAGAACTTTCCACCTCTCATTTTGCCTCAGTTTCTGGCATTTTAATTTTGCTCTCTGCCTCTAATTTCTGAGCAGTCTGGTGTTTCACTCTAGAGAGGTTAGCTTGGAGACGTGATGAATATATGTTGTATAGAGTGTCGTTTATGACAACAGTAAATACAGAGGTTTGAAATACAGCGCACCCTTTGGCCAGCCAACGCCATAGCCCTTTCCTAAATATAAAGGTGTTCCTAAAAATTAGATTCAGAGGTTGCCTAAAGTTTGGGAATGAAAAGCTAAACATTTTTTTTTTAATGGAATGAAGCATGGGCCTTCAGCATTATGTCCAACTGAATGAAGCGATTGAAGCAGTACAGTTTTCTCAGTGGAACTCAATCCATTTTAAGTGAATCCATGATTAAACCCATACTCAGGAATCCTCAGGAAATTCGTCTGACTTGGTTTCTTAGATGAACAACGATTGGTTATTTTTGAGAGCGAAAGTTTCACAAGAAAAGCACAAGCTCATCTCGACCAGGTATCCCAAACTCTGGCCCTAGAGCAGCGCTACTCAACTCCACGTCCTGTGGGCTGTAGTGTCTGCAGGCATTTGCTTCAACCGTGACCTACCTCACCTGATTTCACTAATTAGCTATTATCTGAACCAAGCAGGGAAAATAATGAGTGAAATCAGGTGGTGTAGCTGACGGTTGAAGCAAATTCCTGCAGACACTATGGCCCACAGGACGTGGAGTTGAGTAGCACTGCCCTAGAGGGTTGCGATGTCTGCAAGCGTAACTATGGTCCTGGAGGGCCTCAGTGTCTGCGGGTTTAACTCCAGTCCCGCAGGTCCGCAAAATCTGCAGGTTCGCCTACACTGCAGGACTGCAGTGTCTGCGTTTTTTGTGGTTTCCTTTCAATCAGTAATCAGTTTAGTGCACCGAAGTACGTTGTGCGGACCCTTTAGCAAATAGAATAAACCTTGAGGCAGCAGAAACTGCACTGCTCCAGACCGTGAGTTTTAGACGCCTGTTCTCGAGCAATGACTGGCCAGCCTGGCGTGATGAGGAAAGTGGGTTCCGTGCAGCAGTTTAGCTGCGTTACTGCGGGGAGGAAATTAGTTTCTGCTGTCTTTAGCAACGTGGGGAGCCGGCAGAATTAAATTGTACTCAGCAGTCAGCTTTCATTTCCCAAATATAAACAAGAATCCGCCTCAGACCTTCCGTAATGTAGCTTACTCTATTCACAACCTGTCTATGTGCAGCATCACTGCTCCTCTGAAATTCCATGGAGCCACATGGTCTCCCAGCAGGAAAGAATGCAATAACGTATGGTACTCATCTCTCATTCTCTCACACTCTCTCTATTTTACCTGCTCTTGCTTCAGTTTGAGGGAATGAACATCCTTGGAGAGCGCAGAATCATCAGGGAAAATTTGTGTTTAATAACTATTCATAGTGAGACAATATCAAGCATTATTATTCATGAGATATCTTTGTAAGCATGTGTGTGCTCATTCATGTGAGTGAGCACGAGTGCATGTGCATGTGTGTGTATTTGTTTGTGTGTGTGTGTCCAAGGACAAGTGCATCTCTGGTTGTCATGGAGATGGGCCCGGATGTGGATGAATGACCACACCATATCTGCAGATGAAGATTGAGCTCTTTTCCTTGCGTGTGTGCATGTGTGCATGTGTGTGTGTGTGTGTGTGTGCATCTGTACTGTGTGCATATGTTATATGTGTGTATGTGTGTGTGTGAATGCATGAGTGTTTGTGTGTGTGTGTGTGTGTGTGTGTGTGCATCTGTACTGTGTGCATATGTCATATGTGTGTGTCTGGTTTTTTTGGTGTACTGTACATGTGTGTTTGCGCACGCTTGAGTGTTTGTGTGTGTGTGTACGTGTGTCAGTGCTGTGTCTGTCTGTCAGTTCTGCTAAGGACTGTGTCCCTGTACATATCTCAATAAGCTCTCTCTCTCCCTACCTTCCCTCCCCCACTCTCCATCTCTCTCCCCTCTGTCTTTCTCTCTCTCTACTCCCCCCTCCCTCTCTGTCCTCTTCTCTCCCCCTCTTTCTTTCTGTCACACTCTCAAACTCTTTCTCTCCTTTGATCCCTGTTTCTCATTCTCCCTTTCCATACTCTTTGACTTTGTCTCTTTCTATCTCTCTTATCTTTGCGGCTTACAGTCTCCCCTCAGAGCTACCCTGATATTTTAGTCTCTGATATAAAATACATTGATATTTAGTCTCTGATATGAAATACATTGATATTTAGTCTCTGATATGTACTACACTGATATTTACTCTCTGATATGAACTACATTGATATTCTTAAGTTTTTGTTATGAAATAGTCAGATATTGTAAAATGCCCTGCTTGAGAAACATTTGTAATTGTAAACGAACTCACTGATAATGTAGTTCCCTACTGTATAGACTCAGTGAGACTTAGTTTTTAGACTTATTAGTCTTCTGCTGCTGTAGCCTATCCACTTAAGATGTTTGACGTGTTGTGTGTTCAGAGATGCTCTTCTGCATACCACTGTTGTAATGAGTAGTTACTTGTGTTATTGTCACCTTCCTGTCAGCTATGACCAGTATGGCCCTTCTCCACTGACCTCTCTCATTAACAAGGTGTTTTTTCCCGCGGAACTATTGCTCACTGGATTTTATTTTTATTTTTTATGCACCACTCTCTGCAAACTCTAGAGCCTGTTGTGTGTGAAAATCCCAGGAGATCAGCTGTTTCTGAGATATTGAAACCATCCTGTCTGGCACCAAAAATCATTCCACGGTCAAAATCACTTAGATCACATTTCTTCCTCATTCTGCCATTTGGTCTGAAAAACAGGCAAACCTCTTGATCATGTCTGCATGCTTTTATGCATTTAGTTGCTGCAGGTCTACCTAATCAAATGAGTGTATATTCAACACAAAAACTATGTTTTAAAGAAGTGATAATGATTGGCAAAAGCCGAAAAAGACATTATCTTGACCTATGCACTGACAAGGCTTCCAACACACAATGCATTAATACCTGCTATGGGTACTGAAACGATGGTGGTCTACTTCAAACAACATGTACCACTGGGCAGGCTGCTGAGGATTCAATCAAATATTCTCTTTGAATCAACAACCAAATAGATTACAGTACTGTGCAAAAGTCTTATATAACTTATATAACCTATATAACTTTCTGTGCAGATAAGAAAAAAAAATCAATGAAAGGTCCTAAATAAACGTACTACACATTTTACATTACATTTTAGTAATTTGGCAGAATATTTAAAAACTGAATCACTTCTCTGAGATAGCCAACGCTGTCCTGCAGTTCTATAAGACAAGCAGCAGGGAGGTTGTTCCAAGCATGTTGGAGAACTTTCTTCCACAGTTCTTCTGCAGACTTTGGTTGGCACCTTGTTTTGATCTCAGACAGCCTTGATCATGTTTGTATGTAAAAAGTAGTGAATTGCTTACAGTAATATGTTACTTTTCTTAAATGAAATACAAAAATGTCTCTGTAAAATTAAATCTTTTAGAAAAGGAATATTTGGAAATCTCAAATGTGTTCTTTTATGCTAACACAGACAACAAAATAAACAAATATATAATAAAGTCTATGGCGGCACGGATGGTGCTGTGGTTAGCACTGCCACCTCACAGCAAGAGGTCCTGGGTTTGAATCCCGGTCGGCTGGGGCCTCTCTGTGTGGAGTTTACATGTTCTGCCCATGTTCGTGTGGGTTTCCTCCCACAGTCCAAAGAGTCTAAATTGCCCGTGGGTATGAGTGTGTGAGTGAATGGTGTGTATGCCCTGCGATGGACTGGCGACCTGTCCAGGGTGTATTCCTGCCTTTCGCCCAATGCATGCTGGGATAGACTCCAGGGACCCTGTTCAGGATAAGCGGGTTAGGATAATGGAGATAATGGATAATAAAGTCTAGGGCGCTTAAGACTTCTGCCCAGTACTGTATTTTCAGAGGAACAGAGTTGATACATTTCTTGAAATCAATTAGCATTTACAACTGTATAAAGCTGTAACAGTACACGGTGTTGAGATCGGACACATTGGGATTCTGGGATTAGTTTATGGAGCTGGTCCAACTGGTCAACCAGCTGTTTCAAAACCTGGCTCAAAATTTTTTTTTCAGCAGGGGTCGATATTGGCTCTTGAAATGGACAGGGATGTAACGTCATACAAGCAACGAGAAAACAAGGTCCAGGTCTTGTTTGGTTGTAGCCTATCAAGATAGCAAAGTATGCCTTTGAACTACACACAAGCTAAATGACACGAAAAACACTGCCTGCTATTCACACTCCTGGATGTCAAGAGGCACCATTTTGGCTCCATGTGGCTCTGGCAATGTATAATCCGTATGTTCCGTGAGGTGCGGGGATCGCAGTTGCGCAATGCCTTGTCTGTGTCTTGTCTGTTAGCCCATGACATTACAGAGCTTAAAAAAGTTTGTAGAAGAGCGCAAAAATAACAAAGATAACGAAAATGCTAATATTTTCTCTCATCTTTTTAATGGAAACTACCAAACAGATTTTTATGAGATTTTCTGGATTCATTGGAATAGTCTGCCTAATTTTTTGCATGCAAGCGTGGTTCGGACATTATCTACGACCTCTTAACGTCTGTTAATAGGGTGATATTTTACGTTCCCCTATACAACATACACTGATAATTTTTTATTGATGTATAAAAGTCTTCTCCAAGAAATGTGTTAACATCTTGTTATAAAACATTATATGTAACTTGCTTTGAAAGTAATTTGCTCGACAAGCTGCCTATCAATGAATTGCTAATCGGTTATGAGTTTTATGAGACATTAAACATTTATTTTAAACATTTGTGGTGTGAAGTGCTTCAGCAGGATAATTCATTTGGGATCAGTGGAAGTTCCTTGTTCATGTGTCTCTTCAACCTTTATAATTTAGCCTTATACTCTACCCTAAAAACAATCAAAGTTGCTAAGGACAAAACACTACAAAACAAACTAAATATTCATTTTTAAACATTTCATAGTGCTTTAGGTTAAGAAGAAGCAGCTGCTTGATGGGGTTCACCAGTTCAGTGTTTTCAATATACTGTACAAGCAAAATCAGATGTTATTTCATTTCTGCATTTTCAGGGTTTTCTTTTATATGCTGTTCTTGGGTTCTCTTGGGCCCTGAACCACTATGCACTTTCATTCAGTATGTTCAAATTGCCAACATCATTTTATTTTATCCTGAAGCTTCGCATTTGTATTTGTTTTGTATTCAACTCAATTTTTTATTGGTGTGATGAGTGCAGTGCAACAGTGTCAATGTGAAAGCACCTCTAACAGTGGTTACATTGGTATGAGCCCAATAAGGACCCAATTATAGTTAACTGTGCTCTGTCAGAGTTAATGACTTCACTGTATCCATTATATATGAACTATAAGTCATCATAACACTGTCATAAGCATAGCATAACACCTGTCATAGACCGTCATGACAGCATATTAAAGCTGCCGATACATATCTGTTACATTATGCTACAACATTCTGAGTACTGCAATCACTTTGTGAGTAATTTCAAAATCTGCTTTGAAAAATACAGCATAATTAAATGCTGCTACAGTGATGGTTTACCAAACCCCCCTCTAGATTGAGACTTTGTTTTGTATAATTTGGGTTCTGTGCAGTCCCTTTGAACTGAAAATATACTGTGAGACTCATCAACATGAAACAGGAGTACTGTAAAATCCCTTTCAACCAGACTGCAGTGGTCTGTCTGAGGCCCTGTCTCTCAGCAGACAGCAAAAATACACTATCAAAAGTGTAACACAAAATGCCTTCCAAAAACATCTATGAAGTATCGTGAAAATTGTGATGGTGTAGTTTTCTCTGCAATAGTCACAGAGGTATAAACCCCAAATAAGAGGCAAGTAGACCTGTACTACTTCAGAAAATACATACATGCAATTCAGATACATACTGTAGATATATACAGTGGGGTCCAAAAGTCTGAGACCACCAGTGAAAATGCTTCTATTTTGCATTATTTTCTAATTTAATACAAACTTTGTCATTACAAATGATATAATCAGCATAATAAATTGTGTGAAATCTACATTCTTTTCAGAATTTCTTCGTATTTGGTATGTCTCCCTTTTTGCTATAATGGCAGCTTGCTCTCAAGCTGGCATGGACTCCACAAATCTGTGCAAAACCTGATGATCCATGTTATCCCAGCATTGTTTGATAATGTTCCAAAGAGCATCTTGTGATGTTACTGAATACTTTGCCTTTGTTATTCTTCCAGTGTTCAGTGGGGTTGAGGTCAGGTGATTGTGGATTGCCCAGCACTCCTTGCTCTTCTTTGGTCTTCGAGTAGTTCTGGCAAAGCTTTGAAGTTACTTTAATTTGTTTGAAATTTTTCAAAATCCTAAAACCTTTCGTTTATTTTCATGATTACTTGGAAAAAAACCCCCTCCAGATTTTCAATGTCGTCTCAGACTTTTGGACCCCACTGTATATACATAATACTTAAAATACTTTGGACGTTTCTTCTCTTCTCTGTTAGCCTTAGCTTGACCTCGGCCTCTGACCTCTTGGTTGGAGGACTCAGGTCCTTTTCTGTCACTTATGAATAATCGATCACTGGTCAAAGTGGATCAGGATCTCTGTCCCTTGCGTATAATCAACAATGAAATGTACAGGCAGGTTACTTCAAGACTTTGGGTGTGAGAGCAGGTGCCTGGGCAGGGTAGGCACCCTGGGGAAGAAATCGGAACGAGCTACCCTCAGAGATGGGTGCTTGCCAACATGGTGGGCAGTACTTGGCGGAGGCATCCTATGGGTGTGTTGGAAGTGTTGGCTTTAGAATTGTTGCCAATAAAGATGAATGCATCAGGAAGTTTCTTCAGAGTTCTCTCTGACTGCCCTTGAGATTTTCTCCCTGTGTGCATGAGAATTGTGTCGATGTCCCAATATTTATGGAACTGACTGTAAATTGTCACTGGTTGGACCTGCTGTTGCTGTCTCATCCTTTGGGGTTCATGATGTCCTGGGGAGTTGGTCACCACATCAGAATCACAGCCTTTTTTATACATGGTTTCCCTATTTTGGGGGACCAACATTAATTTGACAACTGGCTGCTCGGCTGATCTTGGCAAGCTGTGTGTCGCGACATCATTAGTTCATGCACAAGAAAGCTAACAAAAGGTCTCGAGTTGATTCTAGGTGTGAAATGTGCACTTGAGAGTCTGGTGCAGTTAAAAGCAGTTCAATTTGACCCAGACCAAACACAAGGATTAACTGTCTCCTGCAAATTTGTAAATTAAGTTCAGCTCAGTAGCATTTGATTTGTCCTAGACGTCTTCATTTCCAGACATGGCTTCAGATTTCATCTTGTAGCAAAAAATTCTTTCAAAGGGAATACTTTACTGAGCACATTACAGAAAGTATAAAGTATTAGTCTCCTGAGAACTAAGCTGACTGATTTGAAGCCCTTAAATAAATATTGAATATTATGGAATAGTTTTCATTTAAATATCAATACCAACATACATAATGTGGCATTAAGATGGTCCACCATCCTTCAACAAACATTAACAGTCTAATTAAAACAATCAACTGGTCTTTACACTTTAGGAATTGAAATTAGAATACGAGGAGGTAAGCTAGGATCAAGAACCTCCGGACCAGGCTTGGTAGCAGGCATTCTGGGCCCCATGAAAAGGTCTCACATTGGGCCACACCACCCCAGATATGCAGTTCTGATATTTTTTGATGTCCTCTGTCAGTCAGGGCCCTTCAAATCATTCTAACTTCCCGACACCCCCCCAAAGGTACCCCTGCCCTGGACAAGACGAAGTGGAATCACTCACATCTTACCCTTGACTCTGTGACTTACAGTCCCATTAAATATTAAGCATTCCAGAAAGCAGAAACACTGCTGTTGCATTTATAATTGGACATTGGCAGGTAATGAATACAGATGTAGAACGTAATTGCCGACAGCATTAGAAGATCCCTGTGCATCTTAAGGCTATAGCTGAGACCTCATCGGTGCTCTTCTGCGTAATAGACAGGCACGCGAGTTCGCCCGCATTAGCTTTACAACTAATAATCTCAGAAACATCCGTCTTTCAGATGAGATGTCAAACTGGGGTCATTATAGATCCCACAACATTTATTGGAAAGAGTAGGGGGTTCCCCAGTGTCCTGGCTAAATTCCCAACCTGGCTTTCTCAACCTGCCACTTAATCATCCTCAGTTTAATTTGACGAAATTTCTTTCTCTCCCTCTCCACCTCAGCTGATGTGTGTTAAGTGTTCTGGCACAAAATGGCTGCCATTTATAACTCAGATGGGTGTTGCGCATTGGTGGCGATTGAAGAGATTTTCCCCTCATCATTGTAAAGTGCTTTGAGTGCGAGAAAAGCATGATATAAATGCAAGACCTATCATTATTATTAATAACACTAATTACAGACCATCTAAACACCTTAAAATAGGACTCTAAGCTTTTTTTCCAGAATCTGTAAGGCAGAGTTTATATGCTGCAGTTCAAGGCGATTCCTTTCTTTTGTTGAATTATCTTTATTTATAAGCACATACTATCATTTAGATGCAAGCAGGGATGCATTTTAAGGAAATGGAAATTATCTCCATGTAATTGTCATCTCAGGCCCCTGCTGATGCCTACCCCTGAAACCCTGCTGGACTTCCCTGTTTGCTGATTCCAGCACAAAATAATGTGAAAACAACATACTTATGCAAGCAGCCACAGTGTGTTTAACTGCAGAAAACAGATTCCTGGTCTTGGAATTGTTCGATGGATACCATTCCCTTGACCAGCTATGCACACCCACACACACACACACACACGCCCAGTGTGAGCTCTTTTCCTGCCGACTGCTCAATACCTCATTATCAGACTGCATTCTGGGGGAGGTTTCTCATTTAAGTTGTGTTTATTACATTGTTCTATACTATCGACGTCTGCTGTGCTCGAGACTCCCTGAATGACCACGCTGTCCTGTAGGACAGGCACTGTCACACTTGACCTGTAAAACCATTCCTTGACAAACCTGAGAGTCGGGTGGAGAAGAGAAATAAAGAGAAAGAGAGAGAGCAAGAGAGAGAGCTTATTGTGACTATCAGTGTCAGGCAGACACGACACTGACACACACACAGATGCACACGTGATCGGGAGAGAAGAGAGAAAAATGGATAGAGCACAGAGAAAAGCAGGACTCACATATTTTTAAAGCCCCCTTTCTTCTCTTTCTGAGTTCTCTGACACCGGGCAGAACAGAAAAATTAAAAACGGGCGAGAGCAGAAAGAGGCTGAGTCCGGGCATGCCGATTGTAGTGAAAGTAGCCTGATCTTTGGACTACATTTTTCATCCTTGTGTCTGGACTGTTATTGTTCTTCCCCTGCCTAAGAAAGCCTTCTAATCCGTAATAATAATACTGTTATTGGCAGCTGCAGCATGTAGTAGCATTTGTACCCATTTTACAATGTTGTTAATCCTTAAAAAAAAAAAACAGAAATCTGTGTGTTAGCTTGTACTCCAGAAGAGTGTGGGGGTATCCTGACTCTCCCAGGGGCTTATGGGAAATGAGTAAGCTCTGCCAACATAACTGATAGACACACAAAGCTTACTCATTTCCCATAAGCCCCTGGGACTGTCAGGACACCCCTACACTCTTCTGGAGTGTTTTGATAGTCCTAGGGGATTATGGCAAATGAGTAAGCTCGGCCTACACAACAGATAGATGCAGTGATCTATCCCACACATGCAGGGTTACAATGACACATAATACAGTGCCAGGTACCCTACCTTTCACACGAATCAGCATGCATATAGAGCTTTTATCCAAACAACTCATACACACTTTGTATGACTCCCCCTATCCCCCACCAATCACACTCCACACCATTACATCCCAGCCAATCACACTTTACTCCCACCACACTCCATTCAGTCACACTCCACAGTTATTTTTTTTACTTTTTTTTTTTGGACAAACCTTTCAGACACCATGAAATTCTGACTGAAAATTTTATAAGCAACATCTATTTTCACCAATATTCTTCTTTCACACAATAATGCATTTTGGTTAGTAGAATGTTCCCTTGAAGAGCAATCTGGAGGAGTGTTTTTACATTTTCCTGGCATATACAGTCTTAGAAATGAAGAGACAGGTACATTTTTGTTCTTCAAGGATCACATTTTCTAATAGTACTCTGAAATTATTTCAATGTTCTTTCTGAGCGAGAAAGGTATGAATTTGTCATATATTGCTGGGCTAATAAAGTACCACCCCAATGACAAGCATTTGTACATTTCTAAGCACTTATCATAGCTTTATTTCTGAGAGTGTTAAAGTCAGAGATGTGTTTTACATGTTTACTCCCAATATACATACTCCCAGAGCATTTACTTTGATCATGTCCCAAAAAAACAATATTATTCTGTACTTCTGCTGTGTCAGAGCATTAATCACACTCACACACACACTCATGATTGTAATTATTGTACTTCTGCCTAAGTACAATCATTCTGTGGTGAGGTCGAATCATCCAGATGCACTGTCCCTGTTAGATAGACAAAGAATAGCATGTTATATTTAGTAGGGCACTGACAGCTAATAGGCATTAATTAGTGTCAGGTCAAGCCTACAGTACATGTTTTAGAAATGAATAAAATTCTTGTTGTCTTGCTGTGATCATTTACATAAAACTTTATTCCTCTTTTTCAGATGTCAGAGATTCTGGGCCAACAGCCAATATGGATAAAATTAGCTACTGATTACCTCAGCCAAGACACTGCTGTGGTCAGAAAGAAAAAAGATTTTCCACAGAACTACAAGCTCAAAAAAACATGGGAAATGGTTAGAACATGTATACAGTATGTCTGAATATCTGCTACTACATACTGTAGGGAGTGTGTGTGAGTACCTTTCCTTACCTATAACTAATACTGGGTGAATTGGCTGTGTTAAAACATAACTGCACCGCTATGGCAAGTTGTTCCTCTCAACGTTATGATCACTTTTCTAAATTCTCTGCTGGCTATAATCTAGCGCTCTATTAGCTTCCCCTGGCATTGATACCAGCTGTCCTACATAAAGTCATGAGGCAGCTAGCTTATGCCTGTAAAAAAATCAATATCAACTTGTGATTGCAGAAGCTGAAATATAAGATAAAGAACAGTCGTATTGCATCAAATGTCTTAGTTACATCAACACTGAGCTAGAGCTAACAGCTGTTCATTTTGAATCCAAAACGTTCAACAAAAATAAGCGAATGCTCTTTTAGTTTAGCGGCAAGCGACCTTGGTATAAACAAGATAATCCGCTCCAAGGTGTGCGGCTATGGTTTTAACACACTCGCTTTGGTTGGCTCTTTGCCTCCGCATTGTTCATCGAATTACATAACCGCACGTCTCGTCTATAATATACGTTAGTTTATATTGGTGTGTCGATTTGTGTGGGTAAGTGTGTGGGTACGTGTGTGCCTGCGAGTGTGAGTGTGCGGTGAAATGTACCGGTATGCACAAAACTGTCATGTCAATATTGACTCCACGTATCGAGTGTATTCCGCGTGGAGGCAATAACCGCAGAAACGTTATTGGAGTTGAAAGGTTTATGAATATGTCATTATGCTAGAGTTACAGAGGTTTAATCGGCAGGGCTGAAATGACTGATATTTTATGAATGAGCTTCTTTGGGCAGATTGATCCCATATTTAACAGCCCTGGCATCCCATTGATTTTTGACTCAACTTTGATTGACATCAAATCCTCCAATTAATGTTATAGACCGTGACCACTTAGAGGTGGGGCCTTTCCCTAGATGATTTAAGTCTGTGCTTCAGTCATGATGCTTTTATATACATTTATATCTTTTCTCCAAATTTGGAGACACTGACTGCATTTATTAGAGATTCCCAATGAAGAACACGCTCTCTGTCAAATGATATAAACATTTGATGATGCTCAAATCATAAATCTATTTGTCACAGTCACAAAGGACACGCAACAATGCTATACCTTCATTCGATTTGCACATAATATGTGAATGTGTCACAGCCCTGAGTCAAAAATAGCACATTATTCTGCCAGAGAAGTCACATTATCCAATCAAAATATTCTAAGTGAAACATTTACATTTTTTATATAGTGACATTTACATGCGTCCTGCAGTCTTTTATCACCATGTTACTGGGGTGCTTCATGCAATCACTCAGACTGTGATTAAAGTGGAGAGTTCAGTTCTCCTACCAGGCGAGAACATGAGTGCACCTCACGGCTAGCCTGAAGGACCTGGTTAACATGCCTAATCAGTGCTTTGCTTTGACTGTCAGAGTGGTACCTATCGCACGATAAATATCTGGCTAATCAGTGAGCGGTTTAATGCCCCTTCTGCCTCCACTACTCAGGAGTGAGGCCTGTTGCTAATGCATCCTGGGAGACTCGCAGTACGATACCCTAGCGACGGAGGTATAATTCAAAGGGTTATGATAATAGGTTCCATTATTTGGACAATTATTTTTAATGCGGTCATTTCCATCATTCTGTATGCTGGTGAGGTGCGGCGATGATCTGGCCTTTATAAGGTCTCTTTCGGGCCGTAGGGAGCGCAGTAAAACACCACACCCCGCACAGTCAGCTAACAAAATAATCCGGTTCCAGCCGGCTAATTACATAAACCAGCCACAGTCCTCTGTCCATGACCAGGCCTCTTCCAGAGGCTACAGGGTCCAGCACATTAAATGACACCTTTAATCTGGACACCGTTTACTGAGTTACTGTGGAGAACATAAATGCTCCTTATAAAATATGTTTTAAAATCAAGCGCATGGTGAACGTGTCACATAAACTTGTCCAAGGCGTCGCAGGTGAGAGAAACGCTATGTGTGAGCCGCATCTTCTGAACGTGTTCCTGTTAGTTTGAAATATGTTGAAATATGGTGAAATTCAGACCTAGAGACACAGACAGATGGTGCGGGCCCACAGCAGTGCTGGCTCTCTCTTTACTCGACCGGTTGGCCTTCCAATGCAGTCTCCATAGCGATCTCGCCGCTTTACACTTGATCTTCATGTTTTATTGCTTTTAAAGATTTGTTCTGCGCTGCTCAGGTAGGTTCAGCGGGAGTATGGTGCATTTTTAAGAACGTGATTAATAAATAAATGTCATGAAAATCTAAGCTGGCTCCTGCCTGTCACTGTGTAAGGTCTCCTGCCCAACCCAAGAGCGGTAAAGCCTGCAGAGGTTTAAATAGACTGTCTGTACAACTGCTACGTCCCTGTCCCACCCAACCCCCCACCCCCGGTCCTGCGCCATGCGGCCAGCTGTCTGTCAGTCTGCTTTAGCACCACTGCAGAATATGTATTCTACATTCTCTTAAGAGCTCATCCTCATCTGAACCTTCCACCCCCACTGTCTGTAAAGGAAAAGCAATACGTTTAATCAGCTGTAATATTATGATGGATTTGGGATATTTTGTGCTTGCTGTGTGGAAGGGGGGTAACTATGCTTAGCTCATGCCACCAGCACCTGGTAGCCATAGTCCCAAAGCTTTTAACCCCCCCCCCCCCCCCCCCCCACACACACACACACACACACACACACACACTCACTCACTCACTCACTCTCACACACACACACCCACACACACACACACAACCACCCAACCGCAGATTGGAACATCCAGTTGTTTTCGCCATCTGGCATCAGTTCATCCTGTTCTGCCCTCAAAGGTACCTGGTGTTAAGCCACTGCTTCAATCGCCCTGCAGTGCCCAGTTTGAGCACACACACACACACACACACACACACAAAGCAGAGGAACACACTTTACAATCGTCAGTGTGCAGCTGAACAGTAGAACTGCGACAGTAGAACCGGATTGATCAGCCTGGGGGCGCTGGTGTGCACCGAGATGCCAGTCCTGGCAGCTGAAACCCTTCCCTTCCTGGGTGATGCCAGCGATGCCCCAGGTTGCCAGGTTCGGCTCACACAGACATGAGTCAAAGGAGGACACTCCTTCTGCAGCTTAAGCAAGTAGACTTTCCCCTCACTAGCCACTGCTACAACCAATCACATGATACCTTGCAGGGCAGCTGGCCAATGTCATCACTGGATTCAATACCAGCTCATGGGGCCCATCGACATGCAAGATTTTTTTTCTTCATGTAATTGTTGCATATTGAATTCTATAAAAAACTGCCAATTGTTTTCCGAAGCGAAGCACCTGTGATATTATTCTTTAAAAGCAGCCCAATGGCTCAGAATAAATAATGACAACTCTTTTTTTTTATCAGCTCTACCACCTGCTGCGAAATATTGTTTTCCCCTCTCTTGGGTACATAGCATCTTTTCTGTAGATTCTTAAAAGGAACTGTTTCTATGAAGCAAAGCAAAGAACTGCAGGCAGTCTGGGCAGTCAAGGCAATGAGTGTTTCTAAAGGCAACAGGAGTGAATCAAATGAAAAGAAAATCATTTTTATTTCGAAAAGCTCAGCTTGGAGAATGGAAGAGTCAAGCACTCAGAACATAATCCCTCATGCTACGTTTGGAGGGGAAGAATAATGTATAGCCGTCATATATAATTTATTCTCAAAAACCATGTTTCCAACTAGATTTTCTTTTTGGCATAATTTAATTGAAGTGCAGGCTGCCGTGGTGAAAATGTGATTGTTGCGTTTGAGACAGAACTGCCAAAATGTTAAGAGGAATCTTTGTAAAGACTTGCTCTAAAGAACAGTGGAAAGCTACAAAATCAGCCGCTAAATGCTAATCAGTTTGAGTGTGTGAGGGGACAGCTGTCTGTATTCGTTACGGGCTCAGCTGAACATTTATATGTGATGAAGGAATACTGTATACACTATTGTGCAAAGGTCTTAGGCACATGTAAAACAATTCCGTAAAGCAAAGATTCTTTCAAAAATAATTAAATCAAATGTCTCATATCAAAAATTACTATGAAGAGCAGTAAACAGTGAAAAAATAAATCAATATTGTGGCCACTTTTCACCTTCAAAACTGCATCAGTTCTCTTAGGTACACTGTGAAAATCAGCTGGTAGTTGTGTTGATCCAAACATATTGGAGAACTTGCCACAGTTCCTCTGCTGTCTCACTTGCTTCTGGCTCTCTAAGTAACCCCAGACAGCCTCAATTAAGTGTTTATCTGAAAAGTGGTCTATGATTTAATATGTTACTTTATTTAATGAAATACAAAAATTATCTGTAACACTGAGTTTTTGGGAAAATTAAATGGAATTGCAAATGTTTGGAATTCTCAAATTTGCTCAACAAAAATAAACCTTATAAGAAATGTTTATAACATCTAGGGTGTCTAAGACCTGCACAGTACTATACAGTTCTGCATTATATACACTGATGGGCTATGCTGCCAAAACAACTCTGGCTGCCGAGGCATGGACTCTAGAAGACTTCTTAAGGTGCCCTGTGGTATCTGGCACCAAGTCATGAGCAGCAGATCTTTTAAGTCTAGTAAGTTGCGTGTCGGAATCGGACTTGTTGTTCCAGCACTTCCCACGGATGCTCCATCTTGGAAATTTGGAAGCCAGGGTAACATCCAAAAATGGGACGAGTCGGACCAGGCAACCTTCTTCCATGAATCCAGTTTGATTGGGTTCAGCATGGGCACTCTGACCGGTCTACGGTTACACAGCCCCATATGCAGCAGAGTGCAATGCACTTTGTGTTGTGACACATTCCTCCTGTAACTATCAATTTTCTGTGACTTCTGCTACAGAAGCCCTTCTGTCGGATAGCCTTAGTTGACCGCACACATTGATGAGCCTGAACGGGAACACCCCACAAGCCTTCCCGTTTCGGAGATGCTCAGCCCCAGTTGTCTGGCCATAATGGCCCTTGTCTTCTGACCCCTCTTATTAACAATGCGTTTCTGCCCACAGTACTGCTGTTCACTGGATGTTTTTGTTTTTTTCACCATTCTTTGCAAACTAGAGACTGTTGTGTGTGATAGAGCAGTCTCCGTGATACTCGATCCACCCTGTCTGGCACCATCAATCATTCCATGGCCAAAGTCACGTAGACCATTTGGTCTGAAGAACAGCTGAAGCTCTTGACCATGTCTGCATGCTTTTATGAATTTAGTTGCTGCCACATGGCTGATTAAACATTTGCATTAACAAGCTGGTGTACAGGTCTACCTAATAAAGTGCTCAGTGAGTGTATATATACTGTATATAAATAATATATATATATCCTTTTTTTGACAGCTATATTCCTGTGAATGCTTAGGCAGACTCCAAGCTAAATGCAGCCCTGCCACAGATACTTTTCACAGAGCTTTCACATAGCGCTCATCTAGGAAGAGCTTTTATTGCAGCCTTGGGTGAAATATGTGTGGGAAAATCCTTCACATATGCAAGAACCTGAACATTTTTGACCAACTTTTTATTCACAGTTTTGAATTCATATTGCGCATCATGAATCAGCACACAAAGCAGTTGTTATTCATTTCAAAATTAATACTCCACAATAACAATGACCAATATATTGTTTCAAATCTGTTCTAAAGAGCTGAGGGACATATTTGTTAAATTTGTTCATTTATCATATATATTA